>NC_064568.1:39364172-39669655 GCF_937001465.1 Orcinus orca | reverse complement strand
GCAGGCGCCAGCCACAGGCGCGAGCGCTTCCCCTCACTCCGCGAGGCCGGCGGGCGGGCGCCGGAAACCTGAAGATTAAATCCAAACAAGCGGGGCAGGTCTAGGAGGGAGAGCGGCTAGACCGCGAGGCCACGGCCCGGTCTCACACTCTCTTCACTCTTCTTTCACTCTCTTGCCCAGCCCGGGAGTGCTGAAAACCAGGCCGACCTTCACCTCCCTCCCGGGCTGTCGCTGCCGAGGTGGCCTTTCGCGGTAATAGCTGCTCACTAGGGCCTGCCAATGCCCCGCCCTCCCTTTCCTAGTTGGCGCCAAACGGAATCCACCAATCAGTAACCAGTTCTCCTTCTCGCACAGGAATGGCAGCTAGGCTGGACCAATGAGAGGGGAAGAAGGAAGCAGCTCGCGGGACTCCGCGAGGTCACCCCTCCTCAGAAAGGGGAGGGGCCTAGAGGGGACCTGAGTTCCTCTGAGCCAGAGTGGCTCGGAGGTCAATGAAAACTCCCAGCTGAACCTGCGAGGCGCCGGGGGAGACCGGAAGCCCCTCTTGACCCATTGCATGCTGGGAAGCGTAGTTCGCACAGCCAGCGGCAGTCCAGTCACTACTTACCCCCGTTAGGCCAAAGCTATGTCGGCCGCCCGTCCCGCGCTCCGCAAACTGAGGAAATGTGGAGGGTGGAGAAGGCGGTCCGGGCCCTTCTCCCACCCTGGGCCTCCAGGCCCTAATTTTATCGCGAGAGAGGGAAGTGAATGACCCAAGGACTGGGCGCTGCCTCCTGAACACCAGGGCCCAACTCTGGACCGCTGACTCCTGTCCAACAGGTAGTTCTGGCCATGAGCCGCTGACCACAAGACTTAACCCTACGGCCTGGACTGTGGGCCTCGGCATTGTTTGCTCACCTCCATTTTAATTCTTGTATAATACTTTTCTCAGAATCATTTCCTTCTCTCCCACCCTTTCTTACCTCATTGGGATAGCAATACCGTAAATATAATAATAGCTAATGCTTATGTAGTGCTTAGGTCCCCGTGTTCCAAGGGCTTTATCTATTAATTCGTTTGATTCTTTTTTTAAAAATTTATTTATTTTTGGCTGCGTTGGGTCTTCGTTGCTGCGCGTGGGCTTTCTCGTTGTGGGGAGCGGGGGCTACTCTTCGTTGTGGTGCACGGGCTTCTCACTGCGGTGGCTTCTCGTTGCTCTAGGGCGCAGGCTCAGTAGTTGTGGCACATGGGCTCAGTAGTTGTGGCTCACGGGCTCTAGAGCTCAGGCTCAGTAGTTGTGGCACATGTGCTTAGTTGCTTCGAGGCATGTGGGATCTTCCTGGACCAGGGCTCGAACCCATGTCCCCTGCATTGGCAGACAGATTGTTAACCACTCTGCCACCAGGGAAGCCCTAATTCGTTTAATTCTTAAACAGTTCTGTGAGACAGGAATTGTCCCCATTTTATAGATGACCAGATTTGTTGTTATATCCTCTGTACCAGTGGCAACGCCTAGAATGAATGATTTTATGAGAGAGGCAGAGGTACAGCAATCAGTCCTTAAGAGGACTTGTCTTTAGATAGCATGTTTAGAGCAAATACTCTTGATTATTTAGATTGTATATTTATTTTAGGTGTCTGGTTGAGATTATGACCACTACCTCTGTTTTGGGCCTACCGTTAAATTCATTAAATATTTCTTTAAAAAGCTTTTGCTGGGGTGGAGGGATAAATTAGGAGGATGGGATTAACATATATACACTACTATATGTAAAATAGATAATGAACAAGGACCTACTGTATAGCACAGGAAACTATACTCAATATTTTGTAATAACCTGTAAGGGAAAAGAATATGAAAAAGAATGTATATATGTATAACTAAATCACTGTGCTGTACATCTGAAACTAACATAACATTGTAAATCAACTATGCTTCAACTAAAAAAATAAATAAAAAGCTTTTGCTTTCAAAGGTTTGTATTATGCAAATAATACAAAATAATTATAGCCTTAGAAAATACAGATAGTTATAATTTTAAAAAATCATCCATAATTCTACCATCTTCAAAGAAACAATGGTCAACATTTTGAACTTTTTGTATGGACATACACTATAATTATACAGTCAATATTTGTTTCATGGTTAAAGGAATGGAAAGTCCTTGCCCGAGCAGACATTTCCTGAATGGGATTTGCCCAAGTAAGTTGACATACTGAAGCATTTCCACCAGCAATCCAAGTATTGGAATGAAAACTGTGTCCGAAATGTTAGAGAACCTTTTTTGTTTTTCCTTTCTAAATGTTGTTGGGGACTTCCCTGGCGGTCCAGTGGCTAAGACTCCACGCTCCCAATGCAGGGGGCCTGGGTTCGATCCCTGGTCAGGGAACTGCATCCCACGTGCCGCAACTAAGAGTTCACATGCCGAAACTAAAGATCCCGCACACAGCAACAAAGATCCCAGTTTGTCGCAACTAAGACCCGGTGCAGCCAAATAAATAAATAAATATATAAATTTTTTTTTTAAAAGGTTGATGAAGTGTTGAGGATGACTTTTTTTTTTTTTTTAAGGTTTGCGTCCATGGATTGTGAAATAAAAGCAAAAGAAAAGGAATAATTTAACCAAACCCTTTTCCCCATTCACTCAGGAATGCTCTCCAAAGTCCTGGAGCAGCTCTGGGGGGAAGGGAAGAGACCTGCGCTGTGAATTGAGAGGTCTGAATTCTAATCTAGCTCTGCTTTGGGGCAAGTCGATTTTTGTTCACTCGTTCATTCAGTCTCTACTGTGAGCCTACCAATTTGCCAGATCCAAACAGACAGGGTTAATGCTTCCTTGGAGATTTGCCTGGAATACTCTTCTTCACTCAGCTAACACCCACCCTTTTAAGAAAGCTCTACCGTCAGATACTGTCACTGACACATTCCCCTGTTACCATCCACATTCCAGGCACCACGTGTTTACACTGGTTTCTGTGATAATTTAATCCCCCCCAAAAAAAGATAATAAACGCAAAAGGATAGGGACCCCCCCCCTTTCGTTTTCTCTACTCTAGTGCCTGATTCAGGGAAACCCTCAGCACATAATAGATCGAATACATGCTGCGAAGAAAAAGTGTGACTGCTTTGAGAGTGTTTAAGAAGGGAATTTAATCTGGTGTGGTACCATCAGGGAATCTCTGAGGAAGTGTCCGGGAGGATAAGTCCTTAGGAGGTGGAAGAAAGCGTGTTCTGGGCAGAGGGACAGAACCTAAGCAAAATCTCTGAGGCTGGGAGGAGTCCCCCCCTCCCCACCTTGTGGCAGAGAACGAGGGGGAGGGGTTGTTGCAGAGGGCACAGACTCTGCAGGGGCTTGTAGACCACATTCTGCAAATTTATCTCAAGGGCAATGGGAAATAATTGAAAGGTTTACATTTATATTTGAAAAAGATAACCCTGGCTGATTTAATATTTTACATGTGCCCATTCTTCTTTCACCCACCTGTGCTGTTAGCCAGATTGGATTTATTCTGCATGGTTACCTGAGGCAGTGTGAGCCTCCCTGGAGGTTTCAGATTAACACTGAAAAGGAAAGTCAGAACTAACAAAGCTTTCCAAGGTGGAATGAGCAGTCCACAAGTCTGTATCACCAGGGTCTTAGATGCTGTGGGGGTGAGGAGTACCTAGCATCGAGGGTTCCCAGATCCTAGTTCTACATTACAGTTATCTGGGGAGTTTTGACTTTTACTTAGTTATTTATTTACTGAGTTCGCAATCCATTTACATGGGACAAATTCAAATGATACCAAAAAAGGCCTAGACAAAATCTCCCTCCCATCCCTGTCTACCCTGTTTCCTCCCCGTTGGTCATCACTGGCCAGCTTTGTGTGTGTGTGTCTCCTAGAGCCTGTGTCTGTGCTAACAAGTGCATGTACATATTCCGCCACACATACTTTTCATTTTTCATAGACGGCAACAACATGTTATAAACACTGTCCTGAATCTCGCTTTTTTCCACTTCATATATCTTGGAGTTGGTTCCATATTAACAGATAAATTTCCTCTTTTTTTTTTTTTTTTTTTTTTTATTGCTACCAGTTTGGGGAGCTTGTTTGAAAATAGAGATTCTCTGGTCTCCCTTGGATATTTTGACTTCATAGGCTTGGTGTAGGGCCCTGCCTGGAATCTGTATAATCAGAAAGCTCTATGAATTGTTCTGAAACACAGGTTTGGGAACCACTTAACTGAATGACTTTTAAGGCCACTGAATTCCAGAGATCCCACACATTATTCTAATACATAATTTGTGTTTATCCTGGTTTGTGCTGGGTAACAAGCTCTGTAGGATGGTATTCTGAGCACAGGCTAAATCTTGTCTCATGGTTAAATGTCTGCTCTGGGATAACAAACTTTTCTAACAGAAACCGCACCCCCACCCCTGCCCATTCTTTCGTGGGTGCTTCCTGAACAGTGAAACCCACCCCCAGTACTTTTTTGGCCTCCTGCGTTACGGCAGAGAACTCCCAAATTCCCGTTACTGATAGGAATATCTCGCCTGAATTCCTGCCCCACATCTGAATTCACCTAGAATGGCCCGCCGGCAACTCACAACTCTACTTACCTCAAGTCCACTTACTTCTCTTTCCTTCCTAACCGGACTTGTGACCCTGCCTAGTGCCCTTGGCAGGAAAAGGCACCGGCACCTTCACCTGCCTGTTCTTCCCCCGCTGCTGACCTGATCTGGCTGGACTCCCAAGCCCTTGACCCGTAAATGCTCTTTCTAAATGCAAATCTGATCTCCTCTCACCCTCTGTTTGAAGCCCTTTCCTGTAACCCCCCAACTGCTTAAAGCAGGGGCTCCCATACGTTTTGGACCCATGACCTGGAACACACATATCAAAAAGTTTTCAATACATCATTTACTCAGTACTACCTGTAATACACTGTTTTATCTTTTATTTTTGTGACTTAAAAATCCTAGCTATGAAAAAATTTGAAATTTTTAAAAAATCCTAGCTATGAATCCCTAAAATAAATGTGTTATGATGGCCTGTGACCTACACTTTGAAAAGCAGTGGCCGATAGGCTCAGTAAGCTAATAATGGTGTCAGCAGGACTCCTTTCATCTTAAAAGCTGTATGAAAAAATAATGTGGGAATTCTCGGGCAGTCCAGTGGTTAGGACTTGGCGGTTTCACTGCCGTGGCCTGAGTTCAATCCCTGGTCAGGAACTAAGATTCCTCAAGCTGCTCGCAGAGCGGCCCCCAAAAAAAATCTCAGAAAAATTCCTTCCCATTCCTCTTGTTTTGTGTAGTTTATTACTTGGCTCAACATCCCTGTTCTTGGGTTCATTCACTCAACAAATGTTTATTCATTGCCTACTGGGACAAACCTTGTGCTAGAAATAAAATGCCACAATCCCTACCCTCAGCAGGCTTACATCTGCCAAATACAGTCTCACAGAGGAATGCTTGCAGTGATGAAAGCATTATCATGATAATGGATGCTGTCTGGGGCAGGCTGGTGGAGCTAGGAGGAGGGGTGGAGATGGAGACTCAGAAAGCTGGAGTGGGAAGGGAGGGGGGACTTCCCAAAGGAGATTAAAGCTACTGAAGCTTGAGGGTGTAGGTTGTTGGAAAAGGGTGATTCGGGGTGGGGTGAGGTGGGGTGATTTTTAAGGAGAGGAAAGAGGCCTCAGAAGCCAGGAGGTGAGGATACTACTTCTGCAGAATGGGCTCGTGGGAATGGCTGTGAGGACACAAGTGGGAGGAAGGGGACAATTCTTGAAAGATTGAGCATGCTGAAGGGATTGGCCTCATCCTGTGGACAGTGGAGGGTGTGGAGGGTGGATGAAAATTGCTGCAGGGTGGGTCAGTGGGGTAGAGTGGGGAAGCCTGGGGAACAAGGAAGGGGCTGTCCAAATAGTTCCGGTGGGGAATGGCAAGATCCTGAACCGAGGCGGTGGGAAGTGGGGTGAGGGCTCAACAATGGGAAGAGGGGTGTGAGTGACCTTAGGAGCTGAGGAAGGAGATGGAGCTCACTGGGTTTTGATAGCTGAGTCATTGAGGTGGGGGAGGGAACGGGAGGAGTCTAGAATGATTTCTAGGAAGGGACTTAAGCACCTGGGTGGGTGGTGGCATTATTTCAACAATAAGAGGCACAGTTATTGGAGGAATCTGATGAGCTCAGTTTTGGGCTTGTCTACTGTCTGGGGTTGGCACTCGGGAGAGAGATTTGGAGTTCATTAGCATAAGGATGATAATGTCCACTGAGGGTGTGCAGGGAGAGTTTTAGGAGGCTGGCTCTGGAGGGCACCAGCACTGAAGCCTGGATGCAGCAGGAGAGGCCCAGGAAGGTGGGGCTGGAGAAGCCACCGCAAGGCAGGAGTGGCCAGTCTATGGTTCAATCCTGGTGACTGAAGGGTGTCACTGAAGGGGGCCACGCAGAGGTCTTCATCATGTTGAGTGAGTGGTAGAGGTGGGAGGTGAGGAAGAAGCCACAGGAAGGCTCTGGGATGGCAAGAGATGGCACAGAAGGTATAGTACAGTTCAAAGTGCACCAACAAGCACTTAAACAAATGTTCATAGCCATGTTATTCGTTTTAGCTCCAGCAGAGAGCAACCCAAATGCCTATCAACCATAGAATGGGTATCTGGAGGTTCTTTCATACAGCAATGAAAAGTAAAAACTACACCATTGGGACTTCCCTGGTGGCGCAGTGGTTAAGAATCTGCCTGCCAGTGCAGGGGACATGGGTTTGAGGCCTGGTCCGCGAAGATCCCACATGCCGCAGAGCAACTAAGCCCGTGCACCACAACTACTGAGCTTGCGCTCTAGAGCCCGCAAGCCACAACTACTGAGCCCACGTGCCACAACTACTGAAGCCCACGCACCTAGAGCCCGTGCTCCGCAACAAGAGAAGCCACCCCAATGAGAAGCCCGGGCACCGCAACGAAGAGTAGCCTCCACTCTAGAGAAAGCCCTCGCAAGGCAACGAAGACCCAACGCAGCCAAAAATAAATAAATAAAATAAATAAATTTAAGAAAACAAAAAAAACTACACCATGGATCGATCTCACAATCGATGTTGAGCGTAAGCTAGACATGGAAGCGGATATACTGTTTGACTCCGCAGCATAAAGTTAAACAAAGTCCTGCTTTTTAACCTTGGTAATAGAAATTAGGGTCCTGGTGATCTCTGGGGTGGTGGTGACTAGAAAAGGCCATGAGGAGGACTTTTTTTTTTTTTAACATCTTTATTGGGGTATAATTGCTTTACAATGGTGTGTTAGTTTCTGCTTTATAACAAAGTGAATCAGTTATACAAAGTGAATCAGTTATACATATACATATGTTCCCAGACTCAAGAGGGAAGAGGAGGACTTTTTACATGAATGTGCTCACCTTGTGGAAATTCACTGAGCTGCAGGCTCCTGATTTGTTCACTTTTCTATATGAATAGTATATTTCAGTGAAATGTTTCCTGTTAGTAACAAAATAACTTTCCCTTGACCCCACTTTCCCCTCCAGCTATAGTCCTTTCCTTCATAATAAAACGCAAAAAAGTTGTCTCTAACTTCTCTCCTCCCATTTTCTCTCTTTTTTTTTGGAAAAGTATTTTTTTTATTAGTTATCTCTTTTATACATATTAGTGTATACATGTCAGTCCAAATCTCCCAACCTCCCATTTTCTCTTGAACCCACTCCAACCAGACATTCACCCTGCCGACTCCGTGGAAATGGCATCTGGCAAATTCTCCAGGGACCTTCATTTTGCTGAACCTAGTACCAATTCGCATGCCTGTCTTACTCTGCTCAGCAGCCATCTGTTATAGCACTGGATACAGTTCACTGCTCCCTTCTAGAAATATTTTCTGCACTTGGATTTCAGGACACCGTACTCCAGATTTTCCACCTCTGTCCAGTTGCTCCTAAAAAAAAAAAAAAAAAAGCTTTAACAACATTGTAAATCAACTATACTCCAATAAAAAATTTTTTAAAAAATTATTTGGAGAGGTCATGACAGAGGAAGCCATTTGGCCACTCAAGGGTGGGAAGCAGGCACAGGGAGGGAGAACAGCCTTGAAGTTCTTCTGGGGCATGGCGGCCTCTTGTTCCAAGTAGCAGCAGCATAGAGCCTGGCTCGTAGCCAGAAGGAGAAATGTTTGTGGTGTAAATGAAAACTAAGGATGTGAATGTTTTCCTGAAGGCAGTGGGGTTAGAAAGGGCCTCGAGACACCAGCATTCCTCTCCCCTCCTCTCCCCGCAAGGAAGATGAACTGAACTTATGGCTTGGGGTGGTGAGGCAGGTCCTTGTGGTCCCTTTTCTCTTCTGAAAAGGTTGACTTTTTCTGCCACTCTTCCCCGGTGGACATTGGTGTAGCACTCAAAGAGGCCACCAGAGGGCACTTGTTTCCCAGGAGAATATTCTTGGGGACCGAATTGAGGAGTGTTGTTGGTAGAAAAGGCAGCTAGAGGGACTTGCCACGTGTGAAAAAGTGAATGCACCCCAGTCTCTGGGGCTCTGCTTCTAGAGCCTTTTTTTTGGCTGCCTTGGGTCTTCGTTGCTGTGCATGGGCTTTCTCCAGCTGCGGAGAGCAGGGGCTACTCTTCATTGCGGTGCGTGGGCTTCTCATCGCGGAGGCTTCTCTTGTTGCGGAGCACGGGCTCTAGGCGCCTGGGCTTCAGTAGTTGTGGCTCACGGGCTCAGTAGTTGTGGCTCTCGGGCTCCAGGCGCGCGGGCTCAGTAGTTATGGCTCACAGGCTTAGCTGCTCTATGACATGTGGGATCTTCTCTGACCAGGGCTTGAACCGTGTCCCCTGCATTGGCAGATGGATTCTTAACCACTGCACCACTAGGGAAGTCCCTCTAGAGCCTTTTTCAGGGTGGGACGAGCTCAGGGCCGGGAGCCCCAAACCTGTGTTGCTAGTCTCAGCTGGCCCTTTATCTTATGTGTCAGCCTCTTGATCACTGTTGGTCTCGGTTGCACCCCTCCAGGAAATGGGAGGAATGACTCCTGATCAGTGTACCACACAGAGGCATTAGCAAGAG
This sequence comes from Orcinus orca, assembly GCF_937001465.1. Taxonomy (NCBI): domain Eukaryota; kingdom Metazoa; phylum Chordata; class Mammalia; order Artiodactyla; family Delphinidae; genus Orcinus; species Orcinus orca. Next base: position 39,660,648 of record NC_064568.1, on the reverse strand, counting down.
AGAACAAAGCAAGTAGTGTAAACACTTCTCAGAAGTTTGAAATAAACTTCTGAGAAGTTTGAAATAAACTTCTGAGAAGTGAGTCTGACTCCCTCTGGTAGTCAGAGGTCCTGGCTAGCAGCTGGGCCCTCCTTACAGCTTGCACCTGGGTGCTATTCACCTCACAGATTGTCCTGGGAGGAGAGGAAAGACTTTGTGCCAGGGGCTGGAAGGGGCTGGAGACCAGGAAGGTGGACTTGTGGTAACATTGCCCTGTCCCAGTCTTTCTCAATCCCTGGGCCTCTGGGAGGTGAAATTGTTCCTGGGGCTCCCTCCTGTCCTGGTTGAGTTAGAGCCTCTTGTGCCATCCTGCTGATGACTGGTTGACAAAGGCCCCCATTAGGCAAGGTGCCTTGTTGGGGGGTGGCAGATAGAGGAAGGGCTCATGGTTTTGATAAAAGAAATTTTCACATATTGAGGTATGGGAGAATCATTCTGGCTTATACACGAGTTAACTTGAATTTTATGGTAACTGAGACAGCCTGTTTGTGGCTTATCAAACATACATTGTATATCTGTTTTAATTATTAAAGTAAAGGGCACATTGACCAGAAGTAAAGAATGCCCATGTTGGGCTTCCCTGGTGGCGCAGTGGTTGAGAGTCCGCCTGCCGATGCAGGGGACACGGGTTCGTGCCCCGGTCTGGGAAGATCCCGCATGCCGCGGAGCGGCTGGGCCCGTGAGCCATGGCCGGGGGACCTGCGCGTCCTCCGCGGCGGGAGACGCCACAACAGTGAGAGGCCCGCGTACCGGAAAAAAAAAAAAATGCCCATGTTAAAAATAAAGCTTAGGGTTTATTAAAGTTCCCTGGTGGCCTAGTGGTTAGGATTCCAGGCTTTCACTGCCACAGCCCGGGTTCAATCCCTGGTCAGGGAACTGAGATCCCGCAAGCCGTGTGTCCTGGGGTGGGGGATGGGGGAAAGCTTAAATGCTTCCCTTCCTGGGACACCAGTGCTGGTACTCCTCCTTTGATGATAAGGCTCCCTTCCCAGGTGCCAAGGACATACTGACTCGCTGTGGACATGCTGGTCTGTTTTTTTTTTTGAAACCTTGAAGAGATGTATCCCTGACATGTTTAATGTTCTTTGTTCTGAGAAGATATAAAACTGTGCTGAGAGCCACGGTTCTCAGGAGCAGTTTCTCAGAGCAATCTGAGAAGATGGTTTCTGGGCTATAGTCCTCAGTTTGGCTCAAATAAAACTCTCTTCTATTCTTATTATAGATTGCTTATTGATTATTTTCACTGACAGTTTCCAGGACCTAGACCTTTCTAGCCCTGAGCAATACCTGCCCTAGAGGACTTGGGGCTGGACCCATTCCAATCCTTTGAGCCTAAAATCCAGGCTCCAAGGCATGCCCTGGGCCTTCTGGGATGTTTGTGTGTTCTGTGAAAAAAGGGGCACAATTGAGGAAATTGGGGTTAATCAGAGTGAAACATGTTCCTTTCCTGCAGGACTCTCACAGCCTTTAGTAAGCTAACGTGTATTGTGAGTCTCCGGGAAACAGCAAGGGAGGGTTCACATACTTCTTTGACCATGGGACCCTTTTCTTGGGAATCTTGCGCGACCACCCCTAGTCCATGGAACATGCTCTGAGAAGTACCCACTTAATCCATGCAGCCCTCACATTCACTTCACAGAGGTAATGGAAACAGAGTGGGCTAGGGGCTTGCCCCAGGCCCAGGTTGGTGGTCTCCTAAGCGTGGCTGGGGCCTCCCTTCCCTGGGCACACTCAGAGCCTTCCTGAGTTGGCAGGGAGGGGGCAGCTGCAGGGCTACTGCTCTTCCTTGCCTTCACCCCTTTCTGTCATCTTCAGTGGCTCAAGGGCCAGTTCATGTGAGCGTGGGCTCTGCGGCCACGGAGAGCTGGGGAGACCGAACAATTGCCCACACATTGCCGGTGCTTCCCCCCCTGCTCTAAAACTTTTGAAACTGAGATATAAATTATCTACCATAAAACTCACAGTTTTAATGTAATTATTTCAGCTTTGACAAAAATGCACAATCGTGCAACCATCACCACAATCAGGATGTAGAACATTTTCATTATCCCAAATGTTCCCTCACGGCCCTTTGCAGTCTACCTTGTCTTCCTAACCCTGGCCCCTGGCAGCCACTGATCTATTTCCTATCACGATAGTTTTTCCTTTTCTGGAGGTTTCATATAAATAGAATCATGCAATATGTGATCTTTTGCATCTGACTTCTTTCACTTACCATAATGTCTAGCATAATGTTTATGAGGTTCATTCGTGATGTGCATATCACCAGTTTGTTCTTTTTTACTGGCAAGTAGCATTCCATTGTGTGGATGTCCTGCGATTTGATGGACTTGCTGATGGACATCTGGGTTGTTCCTGGGTTTTGACTATTATCAAGTTGCTTTGCACATTCTTGTACAAATTTTTGTGTGGAGGAATGTTTTCATTTCTTGATGGTAAATACCTAGGAGTGGAATTTCTGGGATGTATGGTAAGCATGAGAACTTACCCTTTTCAAGATGGTTTCTGGCTGTCCTCCCACCATCTGCAAGGGGAAGAGGGGGATGAGAGGGTGAGCTGAAGCTGGGAGAGGTTGGAGCCTCAGCCTTACATCTGTCTCTGAGTAGTTTGGTATCTTGGGCAAGTTGCTTTATCCTGGTCTGGGCTGGCCTCAGTTTATTCATCTGTGAAATGGCAATAGCACTATGATTCTCCCTTCCTGTCGCAGCAGGGGTGGAGCGAAGGTCAGCGGTACTTGCGAGGAAGAACATGGTTCTGGGACAAAGGCCTCCCTTTGAGAGCTCTATTCCCTCTCAAGTCAGTGTGGACAGGACGACAGTCAATTTCTGCAAATCCTAAGAGGTTCCTTTTGGTCCTGAGCTGAGTGGGCAAGGCCTAAGATTTTCGGGGTTGTTAAAGGCGATCCTCTTGCCGCAAACACCTTGGAATATGGAGCTATAAAGGAGGAGAAAAATTTTGCAAAGAGACCAAAGAAAAAAGGATCTTTACCACTGTCTTATACACATGTGGCCACTTAAATTAATGAAAATTGAATTAAGATGTCAGTTCCTCAGTTGCACAAGTCACATTTCAAGCGCTCAGTAGCCATGTGTGTTTAATAGCTGCCATACTAGATAGCACAGATACAGAATATTTCCTTCATCAGAGAAAGTTCTGGTTGAGACTCCAAACCTTCGCTTTGGGAGGGTCCGTATTATTAGTACATCTCTAGTAAACTGAGGCAGGCCCCATGGAGGTCAGCTGGCTTACAGATAAGGACCCCAGAAGATCCAATGGGCAGAACTCACTGTGAGAGAGCTGGCTGCACAGGGACCCTGTGGCTGGCTGGTGGGTATGGCCCCTGAGATGGACAGCTGGACATGGTGAGGGCTGTGCACAGGCAGAGGGCTGGGATGCGGCCCTGGCTCTCCAAGGGGCTGTGGAGGGAGGCAGGGTGGAAAAGGAAGTGGTTGGCTGTAGCAGTTGTGGGAGCTGGCAGGTTTGCTAGCATAAGATGTGGGAGCTCCATTTGAGGGGTGGGCAGTGGGCCTTCTGGGAGGGTCAGACATTCGAGAAATGAATTGGGCCTAGGACTGAGCTGGGCCTCGTGAGAGCACCTCTTCGGCCAAGGCTCCTGAAGGGGGAACTATGGCCTTCTGCCTGAGCCCGGCTGTCTCCAGGAAGGCAGCCCTTGGCTGAGTACTCTCAGCAGGACTCTCAAGGGTCAGTGTTGTGTGCAGGTCTCAGACTATCAACAGCCAGTGTTGTGACAGGACCAGCCCTTGGGGTTCTGATTATGACTGCACGATGCCCTTCACCAATCGCCATCAGAGAACTTTGAAAAAAACAAGTTTCATTATTTATGGGACTGGGAAATTATGTGGCATGACTGGAGCCACTCAAAGACATCTAGGGTAGAGAGAGAAAGAGAATATGGGCCTGGGGTCCTGCTTTTATTGCAGTTGAGGATGGGGGCCTAGGGTTTCTAACGGCTCACTTTTTATTGGTGAATTTAAAACATAAGAGCAGGAATTTAAAGCACAGGAAGAGAAAAAACAAGTGGCCCAAATGATCAGTTAAAGAAATCTGAAACAAAGGACCCTCAGTAGGGGGAGGTGGCCTCGCTTTTTTAATCTAGTCACGCAGCTGACAACATGTTTATTCAAGATAGCCACCTTTGAAGTGGATGCCTGGCTGTCAAAGCTTAAATCAGGCACTTGCATTACAAAAAAGAAAAGAAAAGAGAGAAAGAAAAAAACAATCAACTGTCAGCGTTTACACTGCAATCCACCAAGTGATGCCTGGGCATCAGAGTCGATGGTGAGGACCTTAACTACCTGGGTAGTTGATATGCTAAAAGTCAGAGGTTATAACCCAGAAACACATCTAAATAGGATTACAGTAGTAAATCTTTTTTTTAAAAATACATCTCTATTGGAGTATCATTGCTTTACAATTGTGTGTTAGTTTCTGCTCTACAACGAAGTGAATCAGCTATATGTATACATACATCCCCATATCCCCTCCCTTTTGAGTCTCCCTCCCACCCTCCCTATCGCACCCTGCTAGGTCGTCACAAAGCACTGAGCTAATCTCCCTGTGCTGTGCAGCAGCTTCCCACTAGCTATCTATTTTACATTTAGTATTATATATATGTCAGTGCTACTCTCTCACTATGTCCCAGCCTCCCCTTCCCCCACTGTGTCCTCAAGTCTGTTCTCTACGTCTGCGTCTTTATTCCTGCCCTGCCACTAAGTTCATCAGTACCGTTTTTTTTTTTTAGATTCCATATATGTGCGTTATCATATGCTATTTGTTTTTCTCTTTCTGACTTACTTCACTCTGTATGACAGACTCTAGGTCCATCCACCTCACTACAAATAACTCAATTTCGTTCCTTTTTATGGCTGAGTAATATTCCACTGTATATATGTGCCACATCTTCTTTATCCATTCATCTGTCAATGGACATTTAGGTTGCTTCCATGTCCTGCCTATTGTAAATAGTGCTGCAATGAACATTGTGGTACATGTATCTTTTTAAAAATTATTTATTTATTTATTTATTTATTTTTGACTGTGTTGGGTCTTCGTTGCTGCCCGCAGGCTTTCTCTAGTTGCAGCAAGCGGGGTCTGCTCTTCGTTGTGATGCGTGGGCTTCTCATTGCGGTGGCCTCTCTTGTTGCAGAGCACAGGCTCTAGGCATGCGGGCCTCAATAGTTGTGGCACGTGGGCTCAGTAGTTGTGGCTTGTGGGCTCTAGAGCGCAGGCTAAGTAGTTGTGGCACACGGGCTTAGTTGCTCCACGACATGTGGGATCTTCCCGGACCAGGGCTCGAACCCGTGCCGCCTGCATTGGCAGGCGGATTCTTAACCACTGCACCACCAGGGAAGCCCACATGTATCTTTTTGAAGTATGGTTTTCTCTGGGTATATGCCCAGTAGTGGGATTGCTGGGTCGTATGGTAGTTTTTTTTTTTTTTTTTAAGGGACCTCCATACTGTTCTCCTCAGTGACTGTAGTAGCAAATATTATAATATATATATAGGCAATAGTCTGAAATACAGTTTAGAGCCATTGTCCCAAACTTGAAGGTTTCAGCCATGATAATAGGTCAGTGATCTTGAGGGTCCTAGGAATTTGTTCAAGGATTTGCATAATATTGTGGAAAATGTTAATATTTGGCACCATCCTGTGAAATAGGTCTGAGCCTGTCCAGAGTTGGTAGGTTGCTCCATATCTCATCAAACCAGTCTCTTAGTCCTGAGAATAGATCAGTTTAGTTAAAAGGTTGTGCCTTGTTTTCGGAAGCAGTGATGCAGGTGGGTTCCCCAAGTTAGGCCTACAGAGTACAAGCAATCAGGTATTTAATGAGAGGCATTTCTATGGAAACAATCAAAACAAAAAAAATTTAAAAAAAAACAAAGGTGTGTGACTGGAGCAGATTGTAATCCCAATTTCTGACTTCTGAAGGCAGCCAGATTTCTAGGTGTTGGGCTTAAATCCTCTTCAAATGGAGTGAGGACAGACAGTGGCAATCTAATAGATTTTCCCGGGTCACAGTTTGAATCTCTGGTGATGCTTCTGAGTGGCCCACGCAGCAACAGACATGAAGATTGTCCATACATGAGCTGTTACGGTGATTTCTCTGAAATTTATATTAAGTGTCCTATTTTAGCCTGCATAGCTTCAGGAAAAGGGCAGTTTTAGTTCTCAATGATTCCAAGTCAGGAGGATGGGAGAAGAATTTGAAACATTAGTTTGGAGAGTTGTAGCCAGATATTAGAGGAAATGAGAAATCAGTATGCAGACCAGTTTATAGGTAGACAACAAAACCTCAATGACAATTAACAGAACTAGTATTTAATATCCTCAAGTACATATTAAATTTTCTACTGAAACATAATTTTTCTGTCTAAAATTACCCCCATTTTTATCAAAGATAACCAACTTAAGACTAATTTGCTTGCAAATTAAGTCTAGTTTCAATAAACTTGGCTTGATTATTTATATGAGTACAGCAAGAAAAAGTGACTGACCATATAGGCTCCTTTAAGTCTGCTTTGCTGGAACTTTTCATAAGGAATCCCAGATTGAACTTTTAAAATTCTACATGACTATTCTTGAGGCTTGGTTGGGAGGGGCCAGGGCAATAGGCCACGGCTGGCAGGGACTTAGGATGGGACATTTTTAGAGTGAGAAAGTCAGTGGAGAAGAATCCAGGAGAGGGGACAAATGGAGCCAAGCCCCTGACTGGCTGAGGGCTGGGCCCAAAAGACAAGATGGTGTGGGGTTGACTGTCTGCCTAGGGTTTAGCTAGGTGTGTAAGGCTCTAGAAGAAGCTGGTACAGTCATCCACTCATCGACATTAACTGATGGCTACTCTGTGCCAGACAGTGCCTAGAGGAGGAGATTGAGTGCTGAATACACTCCTTTACCCTATTCCTGAGGAGGCCAGAGTGTGGAGGCAGAGGGGACGTAAGACAGAGCCTGGTCTTCCCTCTCCTGGAGGACTCAATGCTCTTGAGCAACCCTGCCTATGACACTCCCCATGGGCCCCAGGAGAGGCCAAGACGTTGTCAGGGAGATGGAGAAACCATTTCTTCACCTTCCACAGGAGGCTTCCCGCTCCCACTGCCCAGCAATCCTGTGAGGCAACAGCAGGGGCTGAGGCAAGTCCAGCTCACAGCCGGGGAGGAGATCAGGGATGGGGCAGGTCAGGAAGACGCGTGGTTGGGCCATTGCATCAGGCCCAGGAGGGGCATAAAGGAGGGTCCTGCATGCTGGGAGGAGGCCGACTTGGGGACCATGGAGACTCAGAGGGCCAGCCTCGCCCTGGGGCGGTGGTCACTGTGGCTACTGCTGCTGGGACTAGTGGTGCCCTCGGCCAGCGCCCAGACCCTCAGCTACAACGAGGCCGTGATTCGTGCTTTGGATCGTCTCAACGAGTGGTCCTCAGAAGCTAATCTCTACCGCCTCCTGGAGCTGGACCCACCTCCCAAGGCCGTGAGTCAGGAGGACCCTGGGGAGGGGGCTGTCTCCCGCCAGCCATGGCCACACTGTCACCGCCTCTGCTCAGGCTGTACCTCCTGTCAGGAAGGGACTTCTCCCTCTAGGTGGGCTCCCACCTCTTCCAGGAAACCTTCCCAGAGCTGGGTCCCCTCCCAGCATGAGAGCTTCCTGCCTTAGCATCTCTACTGTGGGAACAGGTGCCCTGGGCTCCAGGGCTTTCTGGGAGCTCCAGGGTAGGGGGGATGGTTACTCGGTCTGTGATGTGACTTCCCTGCTTTAAGTCCCATCTGTTCCTTATTGTCTTCCTACCAGGGAGGGCTCTGCTCAGCTTGGAGATTCCAGTGACAAGGTCTTTCCCTGCAGGTGGTCCCTGACTTGCCTCAGCCCCTCCTTGGGGAAGGTGTTCTCATCAGAGCTGGTCTGAGGTCCCCTCCTGCTCTCTGTGTGCCCATGAGTCCAGGAGTGGGCTCTGTCCCCTTCCCCTGTGCACCCAGCACCAAACCCAGGGCCAGGCACACAGGAGGGGCTGAAGAGGCTGCCGTCTAGGTGAGGGGCAGGGAGACAGATCAGAGAAGGAAGCATGAGCTTGAGCCCAGTCACCCCACTTTGATCCTTGACCAGGATGAGAACCTGGACACCCCAAAGCCTGTGAGCTTCACGGTGAAGGAGACCGTGTGCCCCAGGACGACCCAGCAGCCCCCGGAGCAGTGTGACTTCAAGGAGAATGGGGTGAGGCTGGGGGCTTAGAGTGCTGGTGGATGCTTCCCAGGGAGCTGAATAGGGGGCTTTGGGGAAGATTTCTAGCCCCTGGGCTGAGGCTGGGAGGCAATGGTCCGGGGGTTCCAGTTTGAGCTCGAACCTCCCCCTTACAGCTGGTGAAAGAGTGTGTGGGGACAGTCACCCTGGCTCAGATCAGGGACAACTTCGATATCACTTGCACTGTGGTGAGTGGCCCGTTCTGTGTTGTGGAGCTAATAACAGGGTGCGTTGAGGAACATCCTTTGGACCAAATACCCACTGCCCCTTCCAGGGCACAGAAAGGCCCTCTTACCTGGCCCCTCCCTCACCCGAGCCCCAGGCCTCCAGGACTGGCTCTGCCATCCCTTAGAGCAGTGGTTCTCTAAGTGGGGTCCCACCCGGGAACTTGACAGAAAGGCAGATTCCCAGGCCACACTCAGACCTCCTGAATCAGACTCTGGGCTGGGGCCCAGCCATTTGTATTTTCACAAGGCCTCCAGGGGATTCCGACTGTGCTGAATTCTGAGAGGCACTGACTAGAGTAATGTGCTTTCAGCCCCTACTCCCGTCTAGCTTTGCTGGGATGGGCTTGTGACCCTGGGAATCCCCTTGCCATCTGTGGACCCCAGTTTCCTCATCTGTCTGTGGATGTAGGGTTTCAACCACATGCTCCAAAGGTCACAGCCAGAAAGTGAACTGGGGCCCAAAGTCTCCTGAAGTCACCCAGTTAGTGGGGATGTCCACGTGGGGAGGATTCTGGTCTTACCCTGGGCCCATTTTCCATAGTAACTTGTTTCTTCCTGTTGCATAGCCCCAGAGTGTCAGGGGACTGAGAAGCCTCGGTAGGAAGATACTAAGAGGTTGGAAGAAGTATGGCCCGATTATCGTCCCAATAATCAGATTAATTGGGTGAATTGTGAGCCCAGGGAAAAGACCTAAGGGTCTGCCTGCCCTGGTTCAGACTTCTAGACTCTGAGAAATAAATTCTTGTGAAAGCAACTTACTCCAGGCGTCAATTTCATTTGTCTCCCCTCCTCCCACTTACCAGGACCGAGTCCTTAGCTCCGGGTAGCCTCTTTTGTGTGTGTGTGTGTGTGTGTGTGTGTGTGTGTGTGTGTGTGTATGTGTGTGTGTATGTGTGTGTGTGTGTGTGTGTGTGAGAGAGAGAGAGAGAGAGAGAGAGAGAGAGAGAGATCACTCCTGTAAACACAGTCATGGGTGAGGCCCCTATTCCTTCCAGGAGGGCATGGGGAGAGGCCAGGGCCAAGAGGTCCATTCTCGGGTCCCTCCCATGCCCTTCACACACCTCTGCCCTCCTCCTCCAACACCCAGTAGGGACTTTAGGATACCTGCTCTGTGTGTAGTGCTGGTGGGGATGCTGTCCCTGCTCACATGGAGGTGACAGTCTGGAGGGGCCAGGCTTTTGTTAAACACTCACAGAGACGCAGTTCAGTCTCAGGGTTAAGCCTACAGGTACAATGCCCATAGCGTTTCACTTGCCCTTGACAATCTTAACTCTGGAAAGCCCACCCCTCCTTGCTTTTCCTTTGGCATTGAGACACATCACTGTTTCTTCAGCTGGGTCCCAGATTTCAGTTGTGAGCTTGTGTTTATTTTTATTTTTGGCTGCACTGGGTCATCGTTGTGGTGCTCAGGCTCTTTGTCGTGGGCTTCTCTCTAGTTGCGGCACGCGGGTTTAGTTGCCCCACGGCAGGTGGGCTCTTAGTTCCTCAACCAGGGATCGAAGCCACGTGCCCTGCATTGGAAGGCGGCTTCTTAACCACTGGACCACCTGGGAAGTCCCTGTGAGCTTGTGTTTAGGGATCAAAGGTATATAAATGTTTTTTTACCATTAAAAAGAAGCATCCTGCTCATTGGGGTGAAGAGCTCTGCATGAGTGTGAGAGATACAAAGAGTGACACACAGGTCACATATCTGTTTGCCTGGGTGTTTCAGACACTGTCCATGTCTTGCCCACTCCCCATTCTCTAGCTGACCTTTGCTCTGGGGCAGACTGGAAACATTGGGGAGTTTGAACCCAGGGAGCAGCCTCAACCAATTATTGGGGGGACTTGGTAGAAAAATACCTCCTCTTCCTCACTTCTTGGGGGGTCCACTCCCAGACATGTCACACCTCCTCCTGAGGTCCCCAGCTGGCTTAAGCCCCTGTCGACCACTTCTGTGACCTGTTCATTGACACGTCCTCTTCTGACTCAGGTCCTGCCCTGTCTCCCTTCTCTACACTCGTGCTGGTGCTTTCTGGAATCACCTCCCAAACAAACTACTTCCACTAAATGCTTGTCTTAGGTCTGCATGTGGGCCAACCGTACCAAGACACAGATTCCCCTCTCTGAGAGGGACAGAGGACAGGATCTCACAGAGCATTTACTTTGCTACCTGTCAGGCTTGTCTCCTCTTGGTGAGCAGGTGGGGCTGATCTCAGGCAGGTTAGAGGAACCTCATGCTTCTCACTCTATATCAATGCAAGTTGGGGGAGGAAACTTTACAGAGGACACCCAGGGAGCTGTGTTGTGTCTGTGCCAGAGGATACAGGCTTGCCATTGCCAACTGTTAAGTGGTCAGGATTTTTCTGAGCTGGTTGTTAAACTCTTGGTAGCTTGAAATTGGCCTTGGTGAAAGTATTTCCACCATGGAAATCAGCAAATGTTACCCATCAGTTTTGTCATAGCTGGTACATCACTGCCCAACCTGAGAGACAGATCACTCATCAGGATGATATGGGCCTGTGAGGATCACATCTGTTTCCAATTTCCTCCTGTGACTGCCCATCCTGCTTCCATGACAACCCACCTATAGCCTCAGCCCTGTCTTGCCCTTTCATATTTTACATCGGAGTTGGCCATATGTCCCTTGCCTGGGATCAGGCCCTCAACATGCATACATGACCACTGATAGCAGAAAGGAGATGACACAAACATTTTTTCCATTGCAACCTTTGAGAAGGAGACAAAACAGGCAGGGAGGCATAGAGGCCTTGTCAGTGCCTTCTACAGTGACTGACTGGTGAGAGAGTCTGCTGTTTGACCATTAGACCTCTTACCCCTGAGAAAACAGGTAACAGACTTTCATGAATGGCATAGAGCATTGTCAGTCCTCCCTGAGAGTAAAACTCTGGATGGTGAGTTCCATTTGCATGTGATGGCTACAGTGTGATGGGTGTGCAATGGAGGGGACCTGAGCCCAGCAAGGGGGAAAGAGGGTGCTCTGGGGAGAAAACTGCTTAGGACAAGCAGAGGGACTGGCATGGTAGAGTGAGAAGTGACACTCAGTTCAGTGCTCAAGGGAGGCATGCAAGGGGGTGGGTCAGGGTGGGACTGGAGAGATGGACAGACCCAGGTCTGGAAAAGCAATAACGAGCCGGATGATTTTAGAGGGGAGAGCAGATCCTTGTCCACGTTAGCCAACACCCTGGCTTCAGTGTGTGTGTGTGTATGTGTGCGTGCGTGCGTGTGCGTGTGTGTGTATGTGTGTGTGTGTGTGTGTGTGCATTCACGAGGGGTGAATCATCAGGGAGCCGCAAAGGACGTGTCGCCCCAGGGCAATGGCCAAGGGGAGAGGAGGGAAGGGAGAATAGAAGGAGGGTTGTCACAGAAGCTGAGAGAGTGTGGGGCTGACTGGGATGGAGTCACTGCAGAGGGGATGAGGCAGGTTTACTCCCTGACAGGTTGAACAATGCGAGGGGTGGGTTCTGAGAATGTGATCATGGGCTGGTCAGAGTCCTGGTGTAGATATGAGATGAGTGTGGGGGAGGTGACTGTTCAGTTTTGACCACATTGGTTCTGAAATGCCAGGGGCATGAAATGCCAGTTTCCCTGGGTGGGGCACTGGGCAACAGGTGCTGTGAGCGCCCTGCCCAGATCCCCCTCACTGGGCGGCTGCCCCCCCACCCCGCCCCGTCCCCCATCTGTTTGAAATGTGCAATATGGATGCTAATGGCTCACAGGTGCCCCCTTCACAGCTGCCTTCACAGCCTCCCAGGAGATGCCTGGGGGGTTGTGTCCCCTCTGCCCTCAGCCTGTGGATGGGGACTGACTATGAGGGGACATCAAAGCCCAGCCCCCGCCTCAGTCAGTCCTAAAGCAGGGGTTCCAGGCTTTTGTGGGTGAGGCTGAAGCTCGTCTCAGGGTAGAGCACGTCCCTGCTCAGCTCCTTCCTCTGCCCTATCCTGTTCCCCTCCGCCTCCCTCCTCCGGACAACACTCCTCAATAAATCAGATGCCTCTCACTTCCCAGCTGAGGCCCCGCTTCTAGGGAACGTGGCCTGTGATGGTGGTGGAGCTGTGCAGAGTTCACCCACTCGGCCCAGGTGGGTCAGGCGCGGGGCCTGATGTGGAGAGAAGAGAGAAGAGCCCGAGGCGTCCAGGGTGGTGGTGCAGGAGGGGAGTGGGGTGGGCGTGGTGCTGTAAGCCAAGGGGCATTGAGGATTTTACAAAGTGGCCAGAGTAGGACAGGAGCCCACGAGGCCCAGGGAGATGACTCCTAATATTTTCCTATTGTTTGTGCAGATGTGAAGGCCACTAACTTCAGTGGGGGGCAGCACAGAAGCCAAACACAGCGAGTGGAGGAGAGCAAGAGGTAAGGAAGAGGGAGGGAATGAGTGAGGACAAGGAGGGGCTTCTCCATCCCCCAGACCCCTGCTGTGCCAAGGAGGGAATCTGGGCTGTAATCAGGCAAGGTCCTTGTGGACCCTGCCCTTGAGCCCCACCAGTGAGGTCTCAGGAGTTAGTTTGGGGGCTCCCGAGACGGGACAGGGGACTCCAGGTCAGCCTCAGTGGGGCAGAGGGAGAGAATTCTGAGGGGTCTAGATGTCTGAAAGGAATTGTTCTCCTGCCCGTGTGGCCCTGAGCAGGAGAATTGATCTTTCTGGGCCTCTGTCTCTCTATCTGTAATTGGGAACAACATTATCTCCTTTAAGGGGTTGGTCTGTCATTTAGGTAGAGAAGGAAGTTCAAGGACCTCATAGGGGCCAAATGTGAATCTCAGAGGGTGAGAGAGTCAGGAGACAATAGTTAGAGTGTGTTAGTCTCAGGGCACAGTGCCGACTCGTCTGTCAGTGCAGGGACCCAGAGAGACACTTGGAATCCCCATCAGAGCAGGAGGAGATGAATTAAATGCAGCCCATGCACACAGTGGACTTCCCTGAGGGCACCGAACTGGCCCTTCTGCACTAGCCTTTCCCATGTGGCCATTAGAAGGTAGCAGCTGGCACAGTAGGGCGGGGTACCCTCCAGACTGCCTGTGCTCTGACTCGGCAATGCCCCTGCCAGTCAGAGCCCAAAAGTCTCGTCCCTCAGTCCCCATGGTCTCTCTAGCCTCAGCCCGAGGGTCAGGGCTGCCCTGGTCCCTGGGGTCCTACTTGCAGCCCCTTGTTCTCCTGTGTGTCACTCTGCCTCTGTGTCACCTCAGCCAGAGCAGGACAGGAAGCTGGCAGGGGAGACAGAGGGCTACATTGTCACTTTCATGGGTCCTAGGCACTTTCACCTTCGTGGACCCATTCATCCACAGAAAAGTATTAAAAATTACATTTTATAACTGCATTCATGTAAAGATGGATATAATCAAGGCTGCATTATATATATATATTTTTCGTGAATATTCGTACATAAAATGGGTACTTTAATATATTCTTTGAGGAAATGAAAAACAATATTTGTTAGCTAATGAAAGCTTCAAAAAGAGTTGGTAAAATATTTGAAAAGACTACAAAAACTACTGTTTCACAAAAAACTCAAACAGTTTTAATCATGTAAAATAAAATACAATAAAAAACATATCGCGGGATTATATTCAGCTACAAGCAACAGGAAACACCCACAGCTATCTTGACAGAAGGAGGTGCTTATTGTCACTTGGAAACAATGGATCACCAATGCCACTGAACAGTGCAGCAGAGAAACAAACTCCCATGCCATTCTTATTAGCGGCACCATTGTGAATGTCGGGGTGAGTCAGGAACACATACTTACTAGTATTATTAACAACATAAAGTGTTTCCTACACATATTAGACACTAGATATAATCCAGAGAGGAGTGGAGTCAGAGAATATTTCCAACCATAAAATACTGAAATAACTTTCAAAGTGGACACAAGAGGCCTTACATAAAAAATTCAAACTCTGATGGATATTTGATGTGTAAGCTGTGAAGATGTCAAGGGAGACTACATGTCTATAAAAATGGAAATCTAACATTTGTTGGTGGTGTTGAGGACACTCTTGACTACAAGGACACAGAATCTGGAAAATAAGCTGGGAGATGGTGTCCTTGAAGCTCCTACGTATCTGCCTCTCTCCCAGTGTGCAGGCTCCATGATCTGAAGAATGTCTTCTCTGCATCTGCTTTAAAATCACACACAGGTGAGTTGTTGGTGAATGCTAACATGGAACCACAGAGGGGATAGATTCTGGAAAGTCTAGGTCCTAATATGACTCACAGGCAAGATATCTCCAACTCCAGATTTTTTGTATTATCACAAGTCTCACAGTCTATTCAACAAATACCAGTCAGAAGGAAACACAAAAAGCAAATAGGAAAAATCATAATTTACATAACACTATACTCTTTGACATCCTAGTCATACATGAAATTTATTCCAAGTGTTTAATAGAATGGAAAATGGGAAAAGGCTCCTATATGCACCACCACCAAAGAGGATCTTTCTCAGTAAAAAGGGTACAATATATACAATAGATTATATATCCAGGAACTGCCACACAAAACTACTAGGAAAATCCCAACAAATACCAAACTGCCATTTTTCAATGGCCCATTAACAGAGAATTAATAGAACATTAAAAAAATTTAAGCCTCACTGCATACTAGAAATACACTTAAATTCATCCATGGATCCAACAGGCTTCAAAAGTAAATAGAACAAAACTATCTGATTAAAGGAGAAATCACTACCTTTAAATGTTATATACTATTGTTGAAAGACAATTTACAGAATTAATTCACATTAATATTCATTTGTGAAATTAGTAGAAATCCACCATTGAAGGATACCCTTGAAGAAAGATCCTGAGTAAACAACAGCATATTTATAAATTTTTTTTGTTTGTTTTTGGTTGCATTGTGTCTTCACTGCTGTGCATGGGCTTTCTCTAGTTGCCACGAGCCAGGGCTACTTTTCGTGCAGTGCATGGGCTTCTCATTTTGGCAGTTTCCCTTGTTGCGGCGCACAGGCTCTAGGCACATGATCTTCAGTAGTTGTGGCACACAGGCTCAGTAGTTGTGGCTCGTGGGCTCTAGAACACAGGCTCAGTAGTTGTGGCTCATAGGCTTAGTTGCTCTGAGGCATGTGGGATCTTCTAGGACCAGGGCTTGAACCTGTGTACCATGTAGTATTGGCAGGCAGATTCTTAACCACTGCACCACCACAAAGTCCTATGAACTTTTAAAACAACTCTTTCTGGACTTCATTGGCAGTCCAGTGGTTAAGACTCCATGCTTCCACTGCATGGGGCACGGGTTTGATCCCTGGTTGGGGAACTAAGATCCCCTGCATACTGTGCAGCCCGGCAAAAAAAAATAATAATAAATAAAAGTAAGAACAACTCTTTCGGGCTTCCCTGGTGGCGCAGTGGTTGAGAGTCCGCCTGCTGATGCAGGGGACACGGGTTCGTGCCCCAGTCTGGGAAGATCCCACATGCTGTGGAGCGTCTAGGCCTGTGAGCCATGGCCACTGAGCCTGCGCGTCCGGAGCCTGTGCTCCGCAACGGGAGAAGCTACAACAGTGAGATGCCTGCGTACTGCAAAAAAACCAAAAAAACAAAAAAACAACTCTTTCATATTGAAGGTTTTCTGGAACATTAGGCATAGATTACTTTCCATCAAGTTATCTCATGTTACTTACATTTATCTTCTCCATGGGAGTTTTTACATATTAATGATATTGGCCAATTGAAGTGTTTCCCAGGCTGTTCACAAACAACGTTTTATCTAGTAAATCCTTTTATGGTTTCATAAACTACTAAGATCAGAAGAGCCATTCCCACATTCATCACATTTTATATGATTTCTGTCCAGTGTGCAGTCTCAGGTCTTTGAAGGACCGAGAGACAAATGAAGGATTTCCCACATTCCTGTCATTGATAGGGTTTCTGTCCATTGTGAATTCTTTCATGCACTTGAACATATGTGGAAGTGAAGGTTTTCCCTTCATTTTTACATTCATAGGGTTTTTCTTAAGTATGGGTCCTTTGATGTATTTTCAAAACCACTGGATACCTATAACTTTTACCACATTGTTCACATTGATATTGTTTCTCTCCAGTGTGAATCCTTTCATGTATTTTAAGAGAACTGGGATTAATGAATACTCTCTCACATTCTTTATATTTATAAGGTCCATCTCCAGTGTGTGTTATCATGTGTTTCTGAAGGGTTATTTTCCATGTGAAGGCTTTCCCACATTCCTTACATTCATAGTTTTTCTCTGGTGTGGATTCTTTCATGACTTTGAAGAGACCGGGCAGTATTCAATACTTTAGAACATGTTTTATGCTCATATGGTGTCTCTTTGGTGTGATGTCTTTTGTGTAGCTGTAAGAAACTGAAATGATTGAAGGCTTTACCACACTGCTTACATTCACAGAGTTTCTCTCCTCTGTGAATTCTTTCATGTATTTGAATAGTTTCAGGACTTTTAAAGGCTTTTCCACATTGTTTACATTGATAGGGTTTCTCTCCATTGTGACTGCTTTCATGCATTTGAAGACAACTGGGATAAATGAATGCTTTCTCACATTTCTGACATTTATAAGGTAAATCTCCAGTGTGTGTTACCATGTGTTTTCAAAAAGTTGTTTCCCACGTGAAGGCTTTCCCACATTCCTTACATTCATAGGGTTTCTCCCCTGTGTGAGTTCTTTTGTGTAGTTGGAAGGATTTTTGATATTGAAAGACTTTTCCACATTGTTCACATTCATAGGGTTTCTCCCCAGTGTGACTTCTTTCATGTGTTCTAAGAGAACTAGGAGAAATGAATGCTTTTCCACATTCTTTACATTTATATACCTTCTCATGGTACTTTTGATACTCTCTTGGTTTGTCTTCAATGTGACATTTCATGTGTCTATTAAAGGATGAATGATGCATGAAGACTTTTGCAGATGCACTGCATTCCCATGGTTTTAAACCAGGAGTTTTCTTCTTCAGATTGAGAGTTGGAATAAGGGTGAAGTTTTCTCCACAGGAACTACTGTCTTTACTTTCAGAGAGTCTCTCTACCATAGGACTTCTTAATTTTCTCCCCTGGTTTTTGTACTGATCTTCAATATCACGATCTTCCTGTTTTCTTTCTACTGAGACCAGGTTCCGGAATTTTTCCCGCATCACATCTCTGTAGAGTTTCCTCTGTGAGGAATCCAGTAAAACCCACTCCTCCAGGGTGAAGTTCACAGCCACATCCTCAAAGGCCAATGAGTCCATTTTGAGGTTTCCTGGGTCTGTCTGAGTCCCTCCTAATGACTCCAAGGACCAGTGCAGAACACAGAGCAACAGAAGGTACATGAGAGTTAATGGGCCAGTGAACCGGACAAGACATGCGACCTCTTGCGCTCTGTATTATATATTCATTATATATTCGTTCTTCTCATTGTAAAAAAAAAATTATTTAAAAATATTTTGTGGGCCCCAAAAGTATCATGGTCCCTTAGGCAGTGTGCCTACTGTGCCTAATGGATAAGTCAGTCCTGGGGAAGTGGTTTTCCTGGTATCAGGGCAGCCACCCTGGCAGGGAAATAAATGCTGCTTCTGTCTGGGGACAGTGGGCACTTGCTGGAGCTGCTCTGAGACCACCCCCGCTGGCCATCTGTGGGTATTGCAGGGTAAGTGGGAGGCCTCATGTGACTTTGAAGGCAGTGCCTGGGGATTTCCCTGCCCTGGTGTCTTGTCAGGCAGAGGACTAGGAGCTGGGGTTCCCCTGGGGTATCTCCTGTTTCGACTGGATTTCATCTCTGTTGAGTGAGATTTTGTTAAGACTAAAATCACACCTCTCCAGAACACTGGCGCCATAAATTTTTGTCAGTAAAACTGAGAACTAGCTATTACATAGAATTGTTTTGTGCTAGGACAAAGGAATTGTCCTAGCTGAGAACTAGCTTTTACATAGAATTGTTTTGTGTTAGACAAGGAAATGGAGACACAGAGAAGTTATTTAAAGCTGAGGTGATAGAGCTGGCTGTTTACCCTTAAATAACTCCATTTGTATTTCTTGAGACTAAGGGTAGCCTCCTATATAACTACAGAGCAGTTATCAACTATGTATATTTACATGGATACAACATTTTTTCCTATATGCTGGCCCAGTTCCATTGTGTCAGTTGATAAAATAATGTGCTTTAGTTTACAGCATTTTGTCACCTCCGGTATAGGATTCAGCCTAGGGTCAGGTGTATCAGGAATTTGTGACTTCCTATTAGCCTCCTTTAATCTGGAACATTTCCACAGCTTTCTGAATTTTTTTTTCTAAAAAAATTTGTGTGTGTGTTTGTGTGTGTGTTTGTGTGTATGTGGAAAGAGGTTGTTGGTTGTTAAGGTGTCAAGGTGTGTGTCATGTGTGAGGTGTTGTGAAGTGTATTTATGAGGGTGTTGGTGTGGGCACAGGTGTGTTTGCTTGTGTATGTGTAATATATATGGTATGTGTGGGGTGTTTGTGGCTATGTATTTGAGTGTAATTTTTGTGATGTGAGGTTGTATAGGAGAAGTGTGGGTGTGAGTTTGTGGGTGTGTGTGTAGGTGTCCGGGTGTCTGAAATGTGTTCGGGGGATGTGTCTGGGTGTGTGTGGGTATGTGTGAAGTTTATGAGGGTGGACTGAGTTTGCATGTGTGTGGATGTGTGTGTAAGAGGAGTGTATAAAGTGTGTGTGTGTGTGTGTGTGTGTGTGTGTGTGTGTAGTTCAGGGGTGTGTATGTGTATATATGGCTGTGCAGGGGTGTTGTGAGTGTGGGTGTACAGGCTTATATGTGATTGTAGGGGTGTATGTGTCAGCGTGGTTCTATGGGCATTTGTGGCAGTGTGTTTGTGTGTAATTTATGTAAATGAAAATTTTAGGTATTCACTTTAATCTCCAAAAGTTATATTTATACTCATTAAAATATGCTTTAAGCAGCATAAACAGAAATAGTGTTTTATTGACTCATTATTCCCAAGGGAAGGGGGCAGGTATGGGGGAAGAATTTGATTGAAGAGTAGAAGCAAGTTACAAATAGAATATAATGCTTATCCTATTACTCAATGTTGTATCTTTTTTTTTTTTTTTTTGGCTGCACCAAGCGGCTTGCTGGATCTTAGTTCCCAGAAAGGGATCTAACCCATGCCCCCTGCAGTGGAAACGTGGAGTCCTAACCACTGGACCGCTAGAGAATTCCCTCAATGTTGTGTCTTTAAAATTTAAAAAGACATTTTATTTGGCAATAATTTCGAACTTATGGAAAATATCAAAAATAGTACTTAAAACTTTCATATTCTCTATTCCCAGGGTCACCTACATTTTGCCTAAATTGTTTCTCTCTTTCTCTTTCCCTCCTTCTCTCTTCCTCCCTCTCTGTCTCTGTCTCTCTCAGTGGTTCCTATGTCCCCAGGGTTTGGGTTTTATTCAGCTGTGGTCAGATCACCAGATCGGGAGCCCATCGCCAGTGCAGAGCGAGTTTGTTTCTCACAGTTCCCGGGGTGGGGGTGGGGGGGAGGAGCGGGTCATGCTGGCCCACAGGAGAGGACAGTGACAAGCAGAGAGCCAGGGCGGGGCACTGCAGGGAAGCCCGTGTGATGTTCTCCAGGGAAGGAATGGACGAGGCTTGAGGGTGAGGCTGACCAGGTTTAGGATCGGCTAGCTTGAGTAATTTCAGTGAGCTGGGGCTGGGGTGTAGGGGCTGCCCAAGTTGTTGATGCCTGACCCTGGGGCTATTAGGACAGGGGGTTAGAGTCTCAGCAGCAGAGAGGGTGGGGTGGGGTGCTGGTCAGTTTGCATGTGAAAAGCGAGCTGAGGGAGAGAGTCTGCTGTCTCTAGGCATCTGCTAACCCTGGGATGTGTGGGGTGT
Source organism: Orcinus orca (assembly GCF_937001465.1). Lineage (NCBI taxonomy): Eukaryota > Metazoa > Chordata > Mammalia > Artiodactyla > Delphinidae > Orcinus > Orcinus orca. The sequence continues at coordinate 39,640,318 of NC_064568.1, read as the reverse complement.
TTGTGGCTATGTGGCATGTGAAAACATCAGAAACAGAAAGTAGAAAACCTGGTTAACACAGGGCTACTTACATAATGTAATCACTGACACATCTGGATTATAACCTCATATCTCAAAGCTCTCTTATACATTCAATTAGTACCTTATTTTTCCCTCTTTTTCTGCCTTCTTTTGATTTTTAAAAAAACATTATTTATTTATTTTTTAAGATTCTTTTTGTGGGATTTTAGTTCCCTGACCAGGGATCAAACCCGGGGCCCTAACCATCAGACTGCCAGGGAATTCCCCTTTTGAATTGTTTTCATGATTCTTTTTTTTATTTTATTTTTAAAATTTATTTATTTATTTATTTATTTATGGCTGTGTTGGGTCTTCGTTTCTGTGCAAGGGCTTTCTCTAGTTGTGGCAAGCGGGGGCCACTCTTCATCGCGGTGCGCGGACCTCTCACTATCGCAGCCTCTCTTGTTGCAGAGCACAGGCTCCAGACGCGCAGGCTCAGTAATTGTGGCTCACGGGCCCAGTTGCTCCGCGGCATGTGGGATCTTCCCAGACCAGGGCTCGAACCCGTGTCCCCCGCATTGGCAGGCAGATTCTCAACCACTGCACCACCAGGGAAGCCCAATGATTTTTCTTTATGTCTGCTTTTGGCCTACTATTTATACTTCTGTTTAAATACTTTTATGTGATTGGCCTAAGGTTTACAGAATACATCTGTAATTAATTGCATCTGTATTCAATAATATATCACTTCAACATGGAGTGGAAGGAGCTTCCCACAATGCACTGACAACATTGTCCAGTGTTTTCACGTGTAGGTGATGTTTTTGTTGGTTGGGAAGCCAAAGGTTTCCATCTGATGCCTCTGCCTTGTGTGTTATCAACAGTGCAGGAGTGACTGAAAAATAACAATACTCAGAGGCTAGTTTCAACTTTCAAGTTTCTTGACACCATGAGGGTGAATCCACAAAACTGAATCCCTCCAGCACAGTGAAATTGCTGCCTTTTGCAAAGTAACGAACTTAATGCTCCTGGTACTAGGACTACCCCTGTGCCAAACTTGAAATGCCTATTAAAACCTAGCCCTTTTTGGTCTTGTAGTAGAAAAAGCCACACTCCACGGGGCTCTGACCCTATGCACTCCTAATGAGATCTTTGAACACTTCTCTCCAGGCAAGGGTGGTGCTTCAGGCTGTCTTTTTTAGGTTGTAAACGTGCTGCTTCAGGACTTCCCTGGTGGTCCAGTGGTTAAGACTCTGCTCTTCCGATGCAGTGGGCACGGGTTTGATCCCTGGTCGGGGAAGTTCCACATGCTATTCGGTGTGGGGGAAAAAAAAAGTGACTTAATCCAACTATAATGCAGTTAATTAAAAAATATATTTTAAAAAAAGGTGCCGTTTCAGCCAACACTGGCCTTACCATGTCCTTTAAATTAATCTGTGTTGTTTCATTTGGTGGACATTGCACACAGTCAGGTAGATGATCTTGCTGAATGGCTGTAGAGATAGAGGTTTTAGGATGACCACTACCTCTGACTGTGAGGGGTGCTGCCACCAGGGAAAAGCCACGGTTAGGATGGTGACATTGGGACAAGTGCACAGTGGGAGTCCTCGAGGCTCCCCTGCACAGCCACATGGTGGCAGCAAAGCAGTTTAGAAGAGAGGGGTGGACGGGCCAGGAGATCACCGCACGCCAGCTGTGGACACACAAGTGCTTAAAGAAATCAACCAGCAGGCTGTACAGACTGCCTCCCGCTCAGGCCAATTTGTCCTAAAGAGCCTTTCCAATGACAAGTGTTGGGGACTGAGAATTATGCAGCCTGGAATGGGATACTACCGCCTATTCAGGAGGCATCACTAGCTTGTTATTGGGCATTAGTGGATGTTAAGAGCCTAACAGAGAAACACCCCTATCATGGGAAGGGTGAGAAATGAAAACCCCAACAAAATGACTATTTCCCAGAGAAGAGGTAAACGGGGTATTTGGAGCGAAACATCTAGACGGAAACGTGGCTGGTCACGTTCCAGATGTGGCTCTCTCAGATGTGGGGTCTGTGTCAGAGCTTCCTGGGAACTTTGGTCCACCCAGGTTCCTGAAGATGCCTGATCCTTCAAGGCTGAATCAGCTAAGTTAAAGACAAATGTGTGGGCTGTGCCACTGCAGCTGCTCAGCCTCAGAGACATCTGTTTACACCTGTGCATGAACAAGGGCCTGCTGTTCAGAGTCTCTGACCCTCACCTCCAATTTCGGATGGGAGGAATTTCTCCATGGGGGAGAGGAGGGCCTTCTGTGCAACTGTAAGAAATCTTCCATTTTACAGACAAAGAGAAGGAGGGGCAGCTGGTGAAAGTCTGGTTTAAGTTGACATAGGTGGTCAACAGGTTGGGCAGAGGCCGCAACCGGGGGACCAGAAGCCAGGGCACTCAGCCCTGGCCCTGCTCCTTCTCTTAACTACTCTGCTCTGTTTGCCTGGAAGTCCTGGGCTCTGGGGCTGGGATGAGGATGTGTCTAAACAGAGGTGAGGCTGTGCTTTGTCCAATTGGGGGTTTTAAGTGCAGAGCATGATGGGAAAGGATGGCTGGCTCAACCAGACTGGGCAGGGAAATAGAGGGGAGCTGGGAAAGGTGGGAGCCCCAGATTGGGGACAAGGTGGTGACAACACTCTTGCAGCAGCGTCTGCAGGAGCCTCTGCTCCCATCTCTTGGCTGGTGTGTCCTCTGTTGGGTTAGGAGGGGGCGTGGGGAGAGTGCCCAGGGCCCAGCCTGACCATCTCAGGGCACAGCTACTGTGGCCTCAGAGATCCTCCCTCTCTTAATGCTGCTCCTTTATCCACCCCCCCACCCCATGCTTCCCTCTCCCCCTGCTTCTCTCTCTCTCTCTCTAAGCAAGAGCCTGGAGAGAGAACTGCAGGAAAATGGAGCCACGTGGGTTTCTCTAGGTCATTGTAGCTGGATTCACTCTCCCTTGCTGCTGAGAGTTCCACCAGAGCAGAGTATTTGCAAGGAAGTCACAGCTAGTGAGAGGCAAACCAAGAATTCAAACACATATCGGCCTGACTCCAGAGTCTAAGGACCTGGGTAGCCCTGGGGACGGCTTTTTGGCCTCTTGATACTAACAGCTGATCTTAATGGAGCATCAGTTATAGGCCAGTTGCTCCCAAGGTCTTTCCGAGGGTTGACTCCTTTATCAGACCTTGTCCTTGAACAACCGGTTGCCTGTACCCATGGAAGGATGGGGAAGGGGACCTCAGTCCTAAGGTTTAGGAAATGCAATGGTGCAGAGGCAGGAAAGCAAAGGGAGGATTACAGACACCCAGTAACCATGTGTATTGCTAATTATTTGCTACTGTAATCACCTTCTTTTCCTCCCTTGACTTGGGGAAAGGACACAGCTTGACCAAGAGGCCACTGGGGCAACACCTGGACTGTGAAACCAGGTTGCACAGAAGCCCACCTCTCCTTCCTTCTCCTAAGGCTGAGTGCGCAACCAGCGCCATCCTTCCCGGTTGCCACCTTCTGAGGTGCCCTGGCCATGGCCCCAAGAGTCCCACAGGCCGGCTGAGTCCAGGAGCTACCCCAGGCCTCACAACCACATGGTTATTCCTCCAGAAAACTGTACAAGAATCTCCTTCTTGGCCTGTGGCCCCTCTATTGCTTTGGCCCATGATCTTTCCGGCTGTGTTCTCACCAACTCCCACACTGACCCCCCAGCCTGGTGTCTCATCCACAGCACTGGACAGGGAGCCACTTGGGGTCAAATCAGAAGAGACTTCCTGAGGCTGTGGGAGCCAAGAGGAGGAGGTGCCATTTCTGGATGGAGGTCAGGAAAGCCTTCCCCAGGCAGAAGGGCAGGGCAAGCAGAGGGACCAGGCGCAGAGATGGGGAAGAGCAGGGTCTCAGCGCTGTCTGGGTGGCTGCGGTGGATGGGGCAGCCTGACACCTGAGGCCTGCAGGGCAGGGGCTGAGGACAGCAGGGAGCATCAAGACCCAGACCCCGATGCCCCTGCCTCAAGGCAGCGGGGGAAATGGCCCAATCAGTGCTTGGCCTGAGCCCCTAGACAATGGTGTGGAGGGCGGACAGTGGTCTGGGGAGAGCCTGGAACCAGAGAAGGTAGAGTGTGGAGGCTGTGGCTACACTTGAAAGAAGACAGTGGTAGGAGCTGGGCTGGGCTGGTGGGAGGCCAGAGGGAGTGTCCTCAGGAGGAAGAAGGAGCAGGTGGGGCTCCCAGGCTTTCAGCTCAGGGCTCCTGCGGCGGCACCCAGCCAACGGCAGCCAACAGCTCAGTGTGGACAACCAGGGGCACTCATGGGAGTCTTGAGCTCAGAGATACAGACCAGTGATGTGTGTCCCTGATAACTGGTATCTTGAGAAGGGGTGTCCCCAGGAATGTGTGAGGACTGGGAGGAGAAGCAGCCCGGATGCACCTGTGCCAGCCCTGCCTCTTAGGAGGAGGGTCCTTGGAGGAGACCGAGCAGGAGCCACGGGGGAGGCAGGAGGGCACCCAGGAGAGTGGCAGCAGGGGACAATCGGTCAAGGGCCATTTCAGAAGGACAGAGGCGTCTCTAGAGTCCGTATAGTTGAAGACAAGGCTTGAGTGTGAATTTGGATCCAGTGAGGACTGGCCAGTCTGCAGTGGCCTTGAGTGTGAGAGGCGGCACTGAATTGGGGTCCCAGTGCAGATGACCCCTCCCATGCTTGGTTGAGGAGGGGTCAGGGGGACAGGCCATGTCTGGTGGGGACCCGTGGAGAACTATTTAACCAAGAAAACAGTGAGGATGAATCCAGGACAGGAGACAGAGGGAGCCAAGCCCCTGACTGGCTGAGGGCTGGGCCCAAAAGACAAGATGGTGTGGGGTTGACTGTCTGCCTAGGGTTTGGCTAGGTGTGTAAGGCTCTAGAAGAAGCTGGTACAGTCATCCACTCATCGACATTAACTGATGGCTACTCTGTGCCAGACAGTGCCTAGAGGAGGAGATTGAGTGCTGAATACACTCCTTTACCCTATTCCTGAGGAGACCAGAGTGTGGAGGCAGAGGGGACGTAAGACAGAGCCTGGTCTTCCCTCTCCTGGAGGACTCAATGCTCTTGAGCAACCCTGCCTATGACACTCCCCATGGGCCCCAGGAGAGGCCAAGACGTTGTCAGGGAGATGGAGAAACCATTTCTTCACCTTCCACAGGAGGCTTCCCGCTCCCACTGCCCAGCAATCCCGTGAGGCAACAGCAGGGGCTGAGGCAAGTCCAGCTCACAGCCGGGGAGGAGATCAGGGATGGGGCAGGTCAGGAAGACGCGTGGTTGGGCCATTGCATCAGGCCCAGGAGGGGCATAAAGGAGGGTCCTGCGTGCTGGGAGGAGGCCGACTTGGGGACCATGGAGACTCAGAGGGCCAGCCTCGCCCTGGGGCGGTGGTCACTGTGGCTACTGCTGCTGGGACTAGTGGTGCCCTCGGCCAGCGCCCAGACCCTCAGCTACAGGGAAGCTGTGCTTCATGCTGTGGATCGTCTCAACGAGCGGTCCTCAGAAGCTAATCTCTACCGCCTCCTGGAGCTGGACCCACCTCCCAAGGCCGTGAGTCAGGAGGACCCTGGGGAGGGGGCTTTCTCCCGCCAGCCATGGCCACACTGTCACCGCCTCTGCTCAGGCTGTACCTCCTGTCAGGAAGGGACTTCTCCCTCTAGGTGGGCTCCCACCTCTTCCAGGAAACCTTCCCAGAGCTGGGTCCCCTCCCAGCAATGAGAGCTTCCTGCCTTAGCATCTCTACTGTGGAAACAGGCGCCCTGTACACCCTGTTCAGGCTTAAGGGCCTTCTGGGAGCTCCAGGGATAGAGGGTGGTCACTGGCTCTGCCATGTGGCCTCCCTGCTAAAGTCCCCCTGCTCCTCGTTATCTCTCTACCAGGGAGGGCTCTGCTCAGCCTGGAGGTTCCAGTGACAAGGTCTTTCCCTGCAGGTGGTCCCTGACTTGCCTCAGCCCCTCCATGGGGAAGGTGTTCTCATCAGAGCTGGTCTGAGGTCCCCTCCTGCTCTCTTTGTGCCCACGAGGCCAGGAGTGGGCTCTGTCCCCTTCCCTTGTGAACCCAGCACCATGCCAGGGGCCAGGCACACAGGAGGGGCTGGAGAGGCTGCCATCTAGGTGGGGGCAGGGAGACAGATCAGAGAAGGAAGCATGAGCCCGAGCCCAGTCTCCTTACTTTTATCCTTGACCAGGATGGTGACCCGGACACCCCAAAGCCTGTAAGCTTCACAGTGAAGGAGACCGTGTGCCCCAGGACATCGCAGCAGCCCCAGGAGAATTGTGACTTTAAGGAGAATGGGGTGAGGCTGGGGGCTGGGGGCTCCCTGGGAGCTGAACAGGGGCTTGGGGACCATTTCCAGCCCCTGGTGTGAGGCTGGGAGGTTATGGTCTGCTGGCTCCAGTTTGACCCGAGCCTCCCCTTCCAGCTGGTGAAACAGTGTGTGGGGACAGTCACTCTGGACCAGGTCAAGGGCCAAATGAACATCACCTGTGATGAGGTGAGTGGCCCCTTCTGAGCTGCAGGGGTTTCTGGGGGGGTTGGACTGTGTAACACCCTTTGGACCAATTACCCGCTGCCCCTTCCAGGGCACAGAAAGGCCCTCTTACCTGGCCCCTCCCTCACCCGAGCCCCAGGCCTCCAGGACTGGCTCTGCCATCCCTTAGAGCAGTGGTTCTCTAAGTGGGGTCCCACCCGGGAACTTGACAGAAAGGCAGATTCCCAGGCCGCACTCAGACCTCCTGAATCAGACTCTGGGCTGGGGCCCAGCCATTTGTATTTTCACAAGGCCTCCAGGGGATTCCGACTGTGCTGAATTCTGAGAGGCACTGACTAGAGTAATGTGCTTTCAGCCCCTACTCCCGTCCAGCTTTGCTGGGATAGGCTTGTGACCCTGGGAATCCCCTTGCCATCTGTGGACCCCAGTTTCCTCATCTGTCTGTGGGTGTAGGGATTCAACCTTGTGCTCCAAATGTCATAGCTAGAGGGAAAACTGGGGTCCAAGTCTCCTGGTGTGGTCCTGGAAAGGGGTGTCCAGGTGGGGAGCGGTCTTGTTTTACCCCTGGGTCCATTCTCCACAAGTAACCTGGTTCTTCCTGGTTCACAGCTGCAGAGTGTTGGGAGATTTAGGCGGCTGCGTCACAGGATCGGAAGAGTTTTGCCGAAAATTGGTCGGATAGTTGGCCCACTAATCGGGATTTGGGGGTAAATTGTGGGCCCATGGAAGAATCCTACAGGTGTCTGCCTTGGCTCAAGCTTCCGGACTCTGAAAACTAAAATATTCTGAAAGCAAATTCCTCCATTATTTAATTTCACTTGTCTCGTCTCCTCCCACTTACTGGGACCAAATCCTTAACTACGGCAGGCCTCCTATATGTGCCTGTGTGTGTGTGTGTGTGTATGTGTGTCTGTCTGTGAGAGTGTGTGTTTTTCTGTGTACGTACGTGATTGCACATGCAAAATAGAGGAATGGTTGTTTTTTCCAGAAGGGCATGTTGTGAGGCAGCAGGGCCAAGAGGTCCAGGACATCGTCTCCATTCTCAGGTCCCTCCCATGCCATGGACCAGGCCATGAACATGCCTAAATGAACACTGACAACAAAAAAAATTGAATATAGGTATATTTTTATTTTAAAAAATTTTATTGAAGTATAGTTAATTTACAATGTTGGTTTTTTTTAATTGAATATTTTTCATCTCAGCCCTTGAGACGGGAGATGTAATTGGCCCCTGCTGGGAGGTCTGCAGGCCTTGTCAGTGCCTTCAAAAGTGATTGACTGGTAAGAGGGTCTGCTCTTTGACCATTAGACACCTCAGTCCTAAGGTTTAGGAAATGCAATGGTGCAGAGGCAGGAAAGCAAAGGGAGGATTACAGACACCCAGTAACCATGTGTATTGCTAATTATTTTCTACAGTAATCACCTTCTTTTCCTCCCTTGACTTGGGGAAAGGACACAGCTTGACCAAGAGGTCACTGGGGCAACACCTGGACTGTGAAACCAGGTTGCACAGAAGCCCACCTCTCCTTCCTTCTCCAAGGCTGAGTGCGCAACCAGCGCCATCCTTCCCGGTTGCTACCTTCTGAGGTGCCCTGGCCATGCCCCCAAGAGTCCCGCAGGCCGGCTGAGTACAGGAGTTACCCCAGGCCTCATAACCACATGGTCATTCCTCCAGAAAACTGTACAAGAATCTCCTTCTTGGCCTGTGGCCCCTCTAACACTTTGGCCCATTATCTCTCCCAGTTATTCTCTGTCCACCCTCCAGCACCAGTGCCCTAAGTTCTTTCCCAGGGTTGACTCCTTTATCAGCCCTCATCCTTGATCAGCCACCCGAGGTGTGTGCTTTCCAAGGACAAATTTACTGAGAGAAAAATGGAGGCACAAAGAGACTGAGAACTTCTTCCCCAAAAGTAAACAGCAAGTGAGGGGCAGAGCTAGGACCTGATGGACTCTGGCTTCAGGATCTGTGCCCTGGACCATTTTATGGCATGTCAGTCATCAGAACCAACTTCCCCAGGACCTGTCCCATCTGTCCTGACCCCAGGAGAGCAGAAGATCCACTTTCTGGAGGAGTTCCCATTTGTCTTCAGAGGACACTGTCCAGATCTCCTGTTCCTTGTAGAACAGCTGAGAAGGGCACTTTTGGAGCCCGGGTGCTCCTGTCTTCCCTGGCTCAGCTTCTGGTGCCCGTTCTGTGGGAGGGCCTGGGACGATCCTGAGCTTCCCTTCCTTATTCTTTTTTTTTTTTTTGGGCTGCACTGCGTAGCATGCAGGATCTTAGTTCCCCGACCAGGGATCAACCCTGCGCCCCCTGCAGTGGAAGCTCAGAGTCTTAACCACTGGACTACCAGGGAAGTCCCCTGAGCCTCCCTTCTTCAGCTCACAGGGCCGGGTACCCAGCTCTCCACCCCACGCTCGGTGTCTCCGAGCACAGGGGAGCTTGTCCTGAGGAGCAAGGACTCTGGAGATCAGGCCGGCTGGGCTGGGCAGCTGCAGGAGGCTGTTCCAGCCCAGGAAGCAGCCTGCTGTGTGGGCCCCACTGGGCCTGAGCAGGCTGGGGGCAGGGGGGTGCTGGGCTGGAGAGGAGGCCATGGGCCCTGTCACGAGCTCCAGATGCCCCCAGAGTTGGACGGCTGTGGGTGCTGTGGGCGGTGGAAAGAGCATTGGCCCGTGAGTCCAGTCCCAGCCCTGCCACGTGCCCCCACCCACAGCCTTGCTGAGCCCCCTTGTCCCTTGCTTTCCTGGGGCCTGGTTGCCCTTCTAAGCAATGGGAGTTGGTATAGTCAGCGCTGCTACACTTGTGTATGTTTGTGTGTGTTTAGAGCCCTTCTTTATTTCTTAAAGACGACTTCAGAGAACCAGTAAATCAAAGTGATAAGTACATGTATTTCCCAGGGAATTAAAATTTCCGCCATCTGAGGAACTCCTGAAGCAGGTACTTGGAGCTCTTCCTGCCATGACTGTATTTTGGGGGCTGGGGGCAGGGCCAGCGTCACGAGTGTGTCACCAGTGCAGTCACACAGGCCCCTGTGCTCAGAAGGGCTTGGTACCTTGTAATGACTTATTCTTTTTTTTAACATCGTTATTGGAGTATAACTGCTTTACAACGGTGTGTTAGTTTCTGCTTTATAACAAAGTGAATCAGCTATACATATACATATATCCCCATATCTCTTCCCTCTTGCGTCTCCCTCCCTCCCACCCTCCCTATCCCACCCCTCTCGGTGGTCACAAAACACTGAGTTGATCTCCCTGTGCTTTGCGGCTGCTTCCCACTAGCTATCTATTTTACATTTGGTAGTGTATATATGTCCATGCCACTCTCTCACTTTGTCGCCGCTTACCCTTCCTCCTCCCCATATCCTCAAGTCCATTCTCTAGTAGGTCTGCGTCTTTATTCCCGTCTTGTCCCTAGGTTCTTCATGACAATTTTTTTTTTTTTAGATTCCATATGTATGTGTTAGCATACGGTATTTGTTTTTCTCTTTCTGACTTACTTCACTCTGTATGACAGACTCTAGGTCCATCCATCTCACTACAAATAACTCAATTTTGTTTCTTTTTATGGCTGAGCAATATTCCATTGTATATACGTGCCACATCTTCTTTATCCGTTCATCTGTTGATGGACGCTTAGGTTGCTTCCATGTCCTGGCTATTGTAAATAGAGCTTCAATGAACATTGTGGTACATGACTCTTTTTGAATTATGGTTTTCTCAGGGTATAGGCCCAGTAGTGGGATTGCCGGGTCATATGGTAGTTCTATTTTTCATATTTTAAGGAACGTCCATACTGTTCTCCATAGTGGCTGTATCAATTTACATTCCCACCAACAGTGCAAGAGGGTTCCCTTTTCTCTACACCCTCTCCAGCATTTATCGTTTGTAGATTTTTTGATGATGGCCATTCTGACCGGTGTGAGATGATATCTCGTTGTAGTTTTGATTTGCATTTCTCTAATGATTAATGATGTTGAGCATTCTTTCATGTGTTTGTTGGCAATCTGTATATCTTCTTTGGAGAAATGTCTATTTAGGTCTTCTGCCCATTTTTGGATTGGGTTGTTTGTTTTTTTGATATTGAGCTGCACGGGCTGCTTGTAAATTTTGGAGATTTGACTTATGCTTGAGGTCTTGAAATTCCCACGATTTTGCACAAGGGGCCCCACGTTCTCATTTTGCAGATGACGTAGCCGGTCCTGGCCAGTGGTGACTCCACACTTGTCACAACACAGGAAGGAGGTCCTGGAAGCCATTCTGAGAGAACTTATTTCCCTGGGTACTTGACTCGAAAATGCCTGAGTCTTTGCCGTCAGCCATGAGCAGTCAGAGGACAGGGGAGAGCCCAGGAAGGGAAGGAAGAGAGTGGGAATACAGAGCAGAAGGGGACCCCCAGAACAGCCCTTCGGTGCCTCTGGAGGGGCAGTTTCTGCCTTCCCAGGGCATCTATGACCAGATGCATTGACCTTCACTAAGGCAAGCCAGGCTGTGGGGAGGGACCGCAGAGGCACCCAGGAAAGGTGAAGCTGTGTGGGCCTCGTGTGCAGTGCACCGTCTCACTTCATCCTCCTGCAAGCTGGGGTCCAGATAGGCCTGACCTGCTTCCTGCTTGCAGAACATGGTCTCTTGGAGGCCGACCCTGAGACCCTGGGGTTTGCAGGTCTTTGTTCTGGCAGAAGGAAGAGGGAGGATGTGCCTTCTCAGATGTACCTGAGGCATCCAGAGTCCCCTCTGGGGAGAGGACACCCTCTTAGGCTCTCTGGGGGCAGGCCTGGCCTGCGCCCCTAGCTGCCCTGTCTATACCCATGTCCCCAGTAAAATCCCACTCACGGGAATGGTACTCACGCCCACCAGTCTGCTCCATGTCTGGGGCTGGCCCTAAGCCTGATCCTCTTCTGCAAAGCTCAGGCACCCTCGCACTCAGCCTCCACCTGGGCCCAGCTCACCTTGTCACACAGCCCCAGATGCTGCGGAGAGGAGCTGGTTAGGCGTTTGATTGAGGTGGGGTAGTGCTGCCCTCCTGCTAGCTGCTCTCCTTCTCCAAGGCCCGTGCCTGGGAAATCCCAGCCTAGCTGAGGGCTTTCCAGGAGGACATAATCTCCCCAGCTCTTTGCTTCACATGAAGTGGTACAAGGGAAAGGAGGAAGCTGACCCTGAGCAGAGGGTCCTGACCTTCATCCCTGACCCAAATTCCCACCCTCACAGCAGCCATGGCTGCCTTCCCTGCTCACTGCAGAGGGCAGGAGGGGGGTCTGAATTCCAGCCCCTTGTCCCTGTAGAAGGGCGAGCGTGGTGGGTTGTGTCGGGGCCGTTGATCCACGTCCAGGTCTGTCATTTTTCAGAGGGTGGGAGGGCCTTGTTGGAAAGATATTGCCTGTAGGTCTCATTTTACTCATCAGCTGGTCAAATCAGAGAGCTAGTGGGTGTCCCCACAGTTGGGGACACAGCAGCCTAGGGTCCAGTTCTCTTTCCCATAAAGTGTCTGGACAGGAAGGATGGCTGAGATGAGCAAAGGAGTGGGTGATGTAGGGTCAGGGCTCATACCTGACTTTGTTGGGGTGAAGGGTACATGAGGATTTCTCAAGGACCAGATGTGGAGTCAGGGGCAACCTGCCTGGGGACAAGGGCTGTGGTGTCTTTCCTGAGAAGACCTCCGCTCTGATAGGCTATGAGGCTTTCCTAAACCAGGAAAGCCAGATGCTGGAGGCATGAAAGGCAGGCCCCCCATTACGGGAAGTGCAGTGTGAGGACCTGGCAGAGGACCCTACACGGGATCCAGGGAGGATGGGGAAGGGGACTTCAGTCTGAAGGGTGAGCAAATGGAAAGGCCCAGAGACAGGAATGCACAGGGAGGGTTTCATAATACCAAGTAACCATGTGTATTGCTAATTATTTGCTACTGTAATCACCTTCTTTTCCTCCCTTGACTTGGGGAAAGGACACAGCTTGACCAAGAGGCCACTGGGGCAACACCTGGACTGTGAAACCAGGTTGCACAGAAGCCCACCTCTCCTTCCTTCTCCAAGGCTGAGTGCGCAACCAGCGCCATCCTTCCCGGTTGCCACCTTCTGAGGTGCCCTGGCCATGGCCCCATGTGTCCCACAGGCCGGCTGAGTCCAGGAGCTACCCCAGGCCTCACAACCACATGGTTATTCCTCCAGAAAACTGTACAAGAATCTCCTTCTTGGCCTGTGGCCCCTCTATTGCTTTGGCCCATGACCCTTCCGGCTGTGTTCTCACCAACTCCCACACTGACCCCCCAGCCTGGTGTCTCATCCACAGCACTGGACAGGGAGCCACCTGGGGTCAAATCAGAAGAGACTTCCTGAGGCTGTGGGAGCCAAGAGGAGGAGGTGCCATTTCTGGATGGAGGTCAGGGAAGCCTTCCCCAGGCGGAAGGGCAGGGCAAGCAGAGGGACCAGGCGCAGAGATGGGGAAGAGCAGGGTCTCAGCGCTGTCTGGGTGGCTGCGGTGGATGGGGCAGCCTGACACCTGAGGCCTGCAGGGCAGGAGCTGAGGACAGCAGGGAGCATCAAGACCCAGACCCCGATGCCCCTGCCTCAAGGCAGCAGGGGAAATGGCCCAATCAGTGCTTGGCCTGAGCCCCTAGACAATGGTGTGGAGGGCGGACAGTGGTCTGGGGAGAGCCTGGAACCAGAGAAGGTGGAGTGTGGAGGCTGTGGCTACACTTGAGAGAAGACGGTGGTAGGAGCTGGGCTGGGCTGGTGGGAGGCCAGAGGGAGTGTCCTCAGGAGGAAGAAGGAGCAGGTGGGGCTCCCAGGCTTTCAGCTCAGGGCTCCTGCGGCGGCACCCAGCCAACAGCAGCCAACAGCTCAGTGTGGACAACGAGGGGCACTCATGGGAGTCTTGAGCTCAGAGATACAGACCAGTGATGTGTGTCCCTGATAACTGGTATCTTGAGAAGGGGTGTCCCCAGGAATGTGTGAGGACTGGGAGGAGAAGCAGCCCGGATGCACCTGTGCCAGCCCTGCCTCTTAGGAGGAGGGTCCTTGGAGGAGACCGAGCAGGAGCCATGGGGGAGGCAGGAGGGCACCCAGGAGAGTGGCAGCAGGGGACATTCGGTCAAGGGCCATTTCAGGAGGACAGACGTGTCTCTAGAGTCTGTATAGTTGAAGACAAGGCTTGAGTGTGAATTTGGATCCAGTGAGGACTGGCCAGTCTGCAGTGGCCTTGAGTGTGAGAGGCGGCACTGAATTGGGGTCCCAGTGCAGATGACCCCTCCCATGCTTGGTTGAGGAGGGGTCAGGGGGACAGGCCATGTCTGGTGGGGACCCGTGGAGAACTATTTAACCGAGAAAACAGTGAGGATGAATCCAGGACAGGAGACAGAGGGAGCCAAGCCCCTGGCTGGCTGAGGGCTGGGCCCAAAAGACAAGATGGTGTGGGGTTGACTCTCTGTCTAGGGTTTGGGCTAGGTGTGTAAGGCTCTAGAAGGAGCTGGTACAGTCATCCACTCATCGACATTAACTGATGACTACTCTGTGCCAGACAGTGCCTAGAGGAGGAGATTGAGTGCTAAATACACTCCTTTACCCTATTCCTGAGGAGACCAGAGTGTGGAGGCAGAGGGGACGTAAGACAGAGCCTGGTCTTCCCTCTCCTGGAGGACTCAATGCTCTTGAGCAACCCTGCCTATGACACTCCCCATGGGCCCCAGGAGAGGCCAAGACGTTGTCAGGGAGATGGAGAAACCATTTCTTCACCTTCCACAGGAGGCTTCCCGCTCCCACTGCCCAGCAATCCCGTGAGGCAACAGCAGGGGCTGAGGCAAGTCCAGCTCACAGCCGGGGAGGAGATCAGGGATGGGGCAGGTCAGGAAGACACGTGGTTGGGCCATTGCATCAGGCCCAGGAGGGGCATAAAGGAGGGTCCTGCGTGCTGGGAGGAGGCCAACTTGGGGACCATGGAGACTCAGAGGGCCAGCCTCGCCCTGGGGCGGTGGTCACTGTGGCTACTGCTGCTGGGACTAGTGGTGCCCTCGGCCAGCGCCCAGACCCTCAGCTACAGGGAAGCTGTGCTTCATGCTGTGGATCGTCTCAACGAGCGGTCCTCAGAAGCTAATCTCTACCGCCTCCTGGAGCTGGACCCACCTCCCAAGGCCGTGAGTCAGGAGGACCCTGGGGAGGGGGTTGTCTCCCGCCAGCCCTGGCCACGCTGTCACCGCCTCTGCTCAGGCTGTACCTCCTGTCAGGAAGGGACTTCTCCCTCTAGGTGGGCTCCCACCTCTTCCAGGAAACCTTCCCAGAGCTGGGTCCCCTCCCAGCATGAGGCTTCCTGCCTTAGCATCTTTGCTGTGGGAATAGGCGCCCTGTACACCCTGTTCAGGCTTAAGGGCCTTCTGGGAGCTCCAGGGATAGAGGGTGGTCACTGGCTCTGAGATGTGACTACCCTGTGTTGAGTCCGCTCTGCACTTCTTTGTTCCCTACTTGGGAGGGCTCTGCTGGGCCTAGAGGTTCCGGTGACAAGATCTCCCCCTGCAGGCAGCCCCTGACTTCCCTCAGCCCGTCAGAGGTGCAGGTGTTCTCATCAGAGCTGGTCTGAGGTCCCCTCCTGCTCTCTGTGTGCCTGTTAGGCCAGGAGTGGTCTCCGGCCCCTTCCCCTGTGCACCCAGCACCAAGCCCAGGGCCAGGCACACAGGAGGGGCTGGAGAGGCTGCCGTCTAGGTGGGGGCAGGGAGACAGATCAGAGAAGGAAGCATGAGCCCGAGCCCAGTCTCCTTACTTTGATCCTTGACCAGGATCAGGACCTGGACACCCCGAAGCCTGTGAGCTTCACGGTGAAGGAGACCGTGTGCCTCAGGACGACCCAGCAGCCCCCGGAGCAGTGTGACTTCAAGGAGAATGGGGTGAGGCTGGGGGCTGGGGGCACTGGAGGATGCTTCCCAGGGATGTAAACAGGGGGCTTCCGGGAATATTTCCAGCCCCTGTGCTGAGTTTGAGAGGTGATGGTCCGGGGGGTTCCAGTTTGACCTCGAGCCTCCACTTCCAGCTGGTGAAACACTGTGTGGGGACAGTCACCCTGGACCAGTCCAAGGACCAATTTGACATAAACTGTAATGAGGTGAGTGGCCCCTTCTGTGTTATGGAGCTGATAATGGGGTGGGTTGTGGAACATCCTTTGGACCAATTACCCGTTGCCCCTTCGAGGGCAGAGAAAGGCCCTCCTACCTGGCCCCTCCCTCACCTGAGCCCCAGGCCTCCAGGACTGGCTTTGCCATCCCTTAGAGCAGTGGTTCTCTAAGTGGGGTCCCACCCGGGAACTTGACAGAAAGGCAGATTCCCGGGCCGCACTCAGACCTCCTGAATCAGACTCTGGGCTGGGGCCCAGCCATTTGTATTTTCACAAGGCCTCCAGGGGATTTTGACTGCTGAATTCTGAGAGGCACTGACTGGAGTAATGTGCTTTCAGCCCCTACTCCCGTCTAGCTTTGCTGGGATAGGCTTGTGACCCTGGGAATCCCCTTGCCATCTGTGGACCCCAGTTTCCCCATACGTCTGTGGCTGTAGGGATCCATCCACATGCTCCAAAGGTCACAGCTTAAGGCTGAACAGGGCCCAGTGCTCCTGGTGTGTCCGTTAGGGGGTTGTTCATGTGGGGAGGGAGGTTTCTCGTCCTGACCCCTGCCTAGTCACAAAAGAAATAAATTTCATTGTGGTTCACAGCTTCAGAGTGTCAGGAGAATTCCTTTCTGGCCTCCAAATTTGCCAGGGCCAAGGCGCCCTCCGTGGTTCCTGCCAGATTTCCGCATTCCACGTATTCCCAGAAAACGGTGAAGGATTGCCTGATGTCACACCCATTAAGGGCTTTTGGTGAGCCCTGAGCCCGGGGAAGAGTCCTGAGGGTCTGATAAGTTCTGGTTCAGACTTCTGGATGGTGAAAAATAAATTCTTGTGAAAATAACTTCCTCCAGGCTTCAATTTCAATTTTTTCATTCTTACCACTTATTGGGACCAAGTCCTTACCTCTGGGATGCCTCCTCTGTGTGTGTGTGTGTGTGTGTGTGTGTGTGTGTGTGTGTGTGTGTGAGAGAGAGAGAGAGAGAGAGAGAGAGAGAGAGAGAGAGAGATCACTCCTGTAAACACAGTCGTGGGTGAGGCCCCTGTTCCTTCCAGGAGGACATGGGGAGAGGCAGCAGGGCCAACAGCGTCTCCATTCTCGGGTCGCTCTCGTGCCCTTCACACACCTCTGCCCTCCTCCTCCAACACTGAGTAAGGACTTAGGGAGACCTGCTCTGTGTGCAGTGCTGGTGAGGATGCTGTCCCTGCTCACATGGAGGTGACAGTCCGGAGGGGCCAGACATTTGTTAAACACTCACAGAGACGCAGTTCAGTCTTAGGGCTAAGCCTACAGGTACAATGCCCATAGTGTTCCATTTCTCCTTGACAATCTGAAGTCTGGAAAATCCTACTCCTCCTGGCTTTTCCTCTGGCATTGAACACATCACTGTTTCTTTAGCTGGGTCTGAGATTTCAGTGGTGGGCTTGTGTTTAGGGAACTACCTGCTACAAAAATATGCAGCATTAAAAAGAAGCATCCTGAGATGTAGAGAACAAACCTATGGACACCAAGGGGGAAAGTGGCGGGAGAGGGTTGTGGTCGTGGTGGTAGGATGAACTGGGAGATTGGGATTGACATATATACACTAATATGTATAAAATAGATAACTAATAAGAACCTGCTGTATAAAAAAATAAATTAAATTAAATTAAATAAAAAAGAAGGATCCTGTTCATCAGGGTGAAGAGCTCTGCATGAATGTGAAAGACACACAGAGTGACGCATGGGTCACATCTCTGTGTGCCTGGGTGTTTCAGACACTATGCACATCCTGCCCCCTCCCCATTCTCTAGCTGACCTTTGCTCTGGGGCAGACTGGAAACACTGGGGATTCTGAACGCAGGGAGCAGCCTCAACCAACCATTGGGGGGACTCAGTGGAAAAATACCTCCTCTTCCTCACTCCTTGGGGGGTCCACTCCCAGACATGTCACACCTCCCCCTGAGGTCCCCAGCTGGCTTGAGCCCCTGTCGCCCACTTCTGTGACCTGTTCATTGACACGTCCTCTTCTGACTCAGGTCCTGCCCTGTCTCCCTTCTCTACACTCATGCTGGTGCTTTCTGGAATCACCTCCCAAACAAACTACTTCCACTAAATGCTTGTCTTAGGTCTGCATGTGGGCCAACCTGTACCAAGACACAGATTCCCCTCTCTGAGAGGGACAGAGGACAGGATCTCACAGAGCACTTACTTTGTTACCTGTCAGGCTTGTCTCCTCTTGGTGAGCAGGTGGGGCTGATCTCAGGCAGGTTAGAGGAACCTCATGCTTCTCACTCTACATCAACCCAAGCTGAGGAAGGAATCCTTGCAGAGGAAACCCAGGGGGCTGTGTTGTGTCTGTGCCAGAGGATACAGGCTTGCCAGAGCCAGTTGTTAAATGGTCAGGATTTTCCGAGCTGGTTGTTAAACCCTTGGTAGCTTGAAATCGGCCTTGATGGAAGTACTTACACCATGGAAATCAGCAAATGCTACATGTCAGGCCTATCACAGCTGGCACATCCCTGCCCAACCTGAGAGAGGGAAAACTCATCAGGATGATATGGGTCTGTGCTGATCACATCTGTTTCCAATTTCCTCCCATGACTGCCCATCCTGCTACCATGGCAACACTTTTCTATCCTCAGCCCTGCCTTGTCCTTTCATATTTTACATCGGAGTTGGCCAGATGTGCCTTGCCATGATGAGGCCCTCAACATGCATATGTGACCACTGATAGTGGAAAGGGTTGGATGCTTACATTGTTTTCATCTCCACCCTTGACCAGGGAGCCAAAGTGGTCCCTGGCAGGGAGGTCTGCAGGCCTTGTCAGTGCTTTCTAAAGTGATTGGCTGGTGAGAGTGTCTGCTGTGTGACCACTGGGCCCCTTACCCGTGAAAGAACAAGTATCAGACCCTTCCATAAATGGCTTTGAGCATCAGGCCAGGGCAGTAGCCAACAGAGGAGGGGAGAGAGAATGGAAGGAGGGTTGCCCAAGAGGCTGGCAGAGTGCAGGGCTGACTGGGATGGAGTTACTGCAGACAGGATGAAGCAGGTTGATTCCCTGACAGGCTGGACAATGCAGCGGGGGCGTGGGGAGCTTCCAGAGAGCATGGTCACGGTCTGGTCAGTGTCCTGGTGTAGGTATGCGATGCGGGTGGGGGGAGATGAAATTTCAGTCTTTACCAGGTTGGCTCTTAGGTGCCAGGGGGATGCTGGTCCCTGGGCGGGGCACTGGGCAGTAGGTGCTGTGAGTGCCCTGCCCAGATCCCCCTCACTGGGCAGCTGCCGCCCCCTCACACCCCCCCCGCCCCATCCCCCATCTATTTGAAATGTGCAATATGGATGCTAATGGCTCACAGGTGCCCCCTTCACAGCTGCCTTCACAGCCTCCCAGGAGATGCCTGGGGTGTTGTGTCCCCTCTGCCCTCAGCCTGTGGATGGGGACTGACTATAAGGCAACATCAAAGCCCAGCCCCCGCCTCAGTCAGTCCTAAAGCAGGGGTTCCAGGCTTTTGTGGGTGAGGCTGAAGCTCGTCTCAGGGTAGAGCACGTCCCTGCTCAGCTCCTTCTTCTGCCCTATCCTGCTCCCCTCCGCCTCCCTCCTCCAGACAACACTCCTCAATAAATCAGATGCCTCTCACTTCCCAGCTGAGGCCCCGCTTCTAGGGAACGTGGCCTGTGATGGTGGTGGAGCTGTGCAGAGTTCACCCACTCGGCCCAGGTGGGTCAGGCGCGGGGCCTGATGTGGAGAGAAGAGAGAAGAGCCCGAGGCGTCCAGGGTGGTGGTGCAGGAGGGGAGTGGGGTGGGCGTGGTGCTGTAAGCCAAGGGGCATTGAGGATTTTACAAAGTGGCCAGAGTAGGACAGGAGCCCACGAGGCCCAGGGAGATGACTCCTAATATTTTCCTATTGTTTGTGCAGATGTGAAGGCCACTAACTTCAGTGGGGGGCAGCACAGAAGCCAAACACAGCGAGTGGAGGAGAGCAAGAGGTAAGGAAGAGGGAGGGAATGAGTGAGGACAAGGAGGGGCTTCTCCATCCCCCAGACCCCTGCTGTGCCAAGGAGGGAATCTGGGCTGTAATCAGGCAAGGTCCTTGTGGACCCTGCCCTTGAGCCCCACCAGTGAGGTCTCAGGAGTTAGTTTGGGGGCTCCCGAGACGGGACAGGGGACTCCAGGTCAGCCTCAGTGGGGCAGAGGGAGAGAATTCTGAGGGGTCTAGATGTCTGAAAGGAATTGTTCTCCTGCCCGTGTGGCCCTGAGCAGGAGAATTGATCTTTCTGGGCCTCTGTCTCTCTATCTGTAATTGGGAACAACATTATCTCCTTTAAGGGGTTGGTCTGTCATTTAGGTAGAGAAGGAAGTTCAAGGACCTCATAGGGGCCAAATGTGAATCTCAGAGGGTGAGAGAGTCAGGAGACAATAGTTAGAGTGTGTTAGTCTCAGGGCACAGTGCCGACTCGTCTGTCAGTGCAGGGACCCAGAGAGACACTTGGAATCCCCATCAGAGCAGGAGGAGATGAATTAAATGCAGCCCATGCACACAGTGGACTTCCCTGAGGGCACCGAACTGGCCCTTCTGCACTAGCCTTTCCCATGTGGCCATTAGAAGGTAGCAGCTGGCACAGTAGGGCGGGGTACCCTCCAGACTGCCTGTGCTCTGACTCGGCAATGCCCCTGCCAGTCAGAGCCCAAAAGTCTCGTCCCTCAGTCCCCATGGTCTCTCTAGCCTCAGCCCGAGGGTCAGGGCTGCCCTGGTCCCTGGGGTCCTACTTGCAGCCCCCTGTTCTCCTGTGTGTCACTCTGCCTCTGTGTCACCTCAGCCAGAGCAGGACAGGAAGCTGGCAGGGGAGACAGAGGGCTACATTGTCACTTTCATGGGTCCTAGGCACTTTCACCTTCGTGGACCCATTCATCCACAGAAAAGCATTAAAAATTACATTTTATAACTGCATTCGTACATAGTTGAATACAATCATGGCTAGATATAATGTTATATATTCATTGCTATTATAGTCATGTTAATATTCTGTTCTTAAAAGGAATTAAAATTAAAATATTTTTGTGGGTCCCTAGAAGTATCATGGTCCGTAGGTACAGTGTCTACTGTACCCAATGGATGAGTTGGTCCCTAGGGAGGTGGTTTTTCTGGTAGCAGCGCAGGTGCCCTGGCAGGGAAGTAAATGCTGCTGCTGCCTAGGGAGACTAGTAACTTGAAGGTGTTGCTCTGAGATCGCCCCCGCTGGCCATCTGTGGGTACTGCAGGGAAAGCTTGAGAGCTCATGGAGACCTCCAAGGGGAACTGCCTGCGGTTTTTTCTGCCCTGGTGTCTTGGCAGGCAGCAGGCTAGCAGCTGGGGTTCCCCTGGGGACTCGATCTTCTATTCGTGATTCTTTTGAATCTCAGCTCTATTGAATGAGATTTTGTGAAACTAGACTCTCCACTCTTCGAAGCACTGGCAACATTACTTATTGTTGGTAAAACGGAGAACTAACTGTTACTTAGAACATAGACTTATTCCGTGCTGTCACAGAGAAGGAAACCAAAACAGAGAAGTTATCTAAAGCTAAGGTGGTAGATAGAGCTGGCTTCCTTAGCCTCATAGAATTCTATTTGTATTTCTTATGATTAGGGGTAGCCTCTTATATAACTACAGAGCAATTATCAACTCTATACATTTACATGGATACAGTACTTTTTCCTATATGTCAGATGATATCATCATGTGCTTTACAGAGTTTCTCACCTGCGTTACAGGTTCCTGCCTAGGGTCAGGTGTGTCAGGAAGCTGTCAGGTCTCATTTGCCTCCTTTAATCTGGAACATTTCCATAGGCTTTTGCCTCCTTTTATTCTCAAAAATGTTTCTGTGTTTCTGTGTGTGTGTGTGGATGGGGGTTGGATCGTTGGGTGTTAAAATGTCAAGGTGTATGTATGTGTTGGAAGTGTTGTGCAGTGTGTTTGTGAGAGTATCGGTATGTTGTGTTCCTAGGTGTGTGAGAGTATGTGTGTGGGTTTGAGTGTAGTTTGTGTGTATGTGAAGTTGTATAGAATGAATGTTGGTGTGAGTTTGTGGGTATATGTGTAGGTGTCAGGGTGTGTCTGAAATGTGTATGTGGGATGTGTGTCTGGGTGTGTGTGGGTTTGTGGGGGATTTTGAGTGTGGGATGTTTCTTCTGTGTGGGATATATCAGTAGAGTCGTGTATGGGGATTTCTAAAATGTGTGTGTGGATGTGTGTGTATGAGGAGTGTATAAAGTGTTTGTGTGTGTATGTAATTCAGGGGTGTGTATGTGTATCTATGGCTTGGCATTCATGTGTGCACGGGTGTTGTGAGTGGGCATGTGCAGGTTTATATGTGAGTGTAGGGGTATAGTGTCAGTGTGGTTGTGTGGGTGTTTGTGGCAGTGTGTTTGTGTACATTTATGTAAATGGAAATTTTATTTATTCTGTTTAATTTGCAAAAATTAGATTAATACTGGTTAAAATATGTTTTAAGCAACATAAAAGGAAATAATGTTTTATTGGCTCATTATTTCCAAGAGAAGCGTGCAACTATAACAAGGTCTTAGGGGCAAGAATTAGACCGAAGAGTAGAAGCAGTTTACAAATAAAAGGAATGTAATGCTTATGCAATCCCTCAGTGTTGTAACTTTAAAAATTTCAAAAACATTTTAGTTGGTAATAATTTACAGAAAAGTAGAAAATGTACAAAAAAAACTTTCATATTCTCTATTCCCAGGGTCACCTACATTTTGCCTAAATTGTTTCTCTCTTTCTCTTTCCCTCCCTCTCTCTTCCTCCCTCTCTGTCTCTGTCTCTCTCAGTGGTTCCTATGTCCCCAGGGTTTGGGTCTTATTCAGCTGTGGAGCCATCGCTGGTGCAGAGCGAGTTTGTTGCTCACAGTTCCCGTGGGGAGGAGTGGGTCGTGCTGGCCACAGGAGAGGACAGTGACAAGCAGAGAGCCAGGGCGGGGCACTGCGGAGAAGCCCGTGTGATGTTCTCCAGGGAAGGAATGGACGAGGCTTGAGGGTGAGGCTGACCAGGTTTAGGATCGGCTAGCTTGAGTAATTTCAGTGAGCTGGGGCTGGGGTGTAGGGGCTGCCCAAGTTGTTGATGCCTGACCCTGGGGCTATTAGGACAGGGGGTTAGAGTCTCAGCAGCTGAGAGGGTGGGGTGGGGTGCTGGTCAGTTTGCATGTGAAAAGCGAGCTGAGGGAGAGAGTCTGCTGTCTCTAAGCATCTGCTAACCCTGGGAGGGGATGTGAAAACATCAGAAACAGAAAGTAGAAAACCTGGTTAACACAGGGCTACTTACATAATGTAATCACTGACACATCTGGATTATAGCCTCATATCTTTAGCTCACCCATTTCCCGAAGATGCCTGTTCCTGTTCCTGGATGGATCAGCTAAGTTAAAGGCAGGTGTGTGGGCTGCACCACATGCAGCTGTTCAGCCTCCAAGGTACCTGTTTATACCTGCGCATGAACAAGGGCGCTCCACTCAGTGGGTGGAGCTGTGGGCTGTGTAGCCGCCCTGGAAGACATCCCCCAAAATCCACCTTGTTACATTTTTCACTGATTCGTGGGCAGTACACCATGAACTGACAGTGTGGTCAGGTGCCTGGCCGTGGGACAACTGAACAGTCAAGTCCCAATCTTTGTGGGGATAAACATTATGGCAAAACATAATGCTTTGCTCAGCACCCACAACCCCTGTTCATGACTCCTGCAGATGCCCATGGAAAACAGCCATTCAAGGATAACATCAATGGAATCAACAAGTGAATCAAATCTGCACTGCCCAGGTGGGGACCCATATCATGTGGATACACCATCACACAGGGAATGGTGATCCATCTACCTTCAGCATCAAACTCAAAATAAGGCCTAGCGATGCCAGCACCTGAGGCCAAGGAAGCCTGGCCAGTGTGGCTGACCACCAGCTCCACAGCTGAGTGACAAAGGGAACTCCAGGGCAATAACCAGCGATGCCATCCCCATCTGCACAGCATACGTGGCATATAGTATTCCAGGACTCTCAGATGGTCTATGTTTCACACCTGGATTCACAAAATACATCCAATCCACAATGGCACTGCCTTACAGTAAGAACTACCGGGAGTGCAGAGTTACCCAGATCGCTCCCCGGACCTTTCATGCCCTGTCTCATTTCCAAGCAGTCGGTGCCATTGGGAGATGGAATGGACTCTGACAGGGAACCCTGAAAGGATAAGTGGACACCAAGGCTCACCTCCCAGCGGAGCACACACTTAAGGAAGGCATCTTGAGCTCTAAATGGGA
The DNA here is from genome assembly GCF_937001465.1 of Orcinus orca. Taxonomy (NCBI): domain Eukaryota; kingdom Metazoa; phylum Chordata; class Mammalia; order Artiodactyla; family Delphinidae; genus Orcinus; species Orcinus orca. The sequence goes on along the minus strand of NC_064568.1, from coordinate 39,616,456 downwards.
CGATTCCCTGGAAGACCACCTTCTAGTTACATAGAATGTTTAATTATGAGCCTCGGAAATGAGGGAGGAGGCCCACACAATCTGGAAGACTCTCCAACCACATGAGTAATCTTTCTCACCCCACTTTTCTTCTTCCCATGCACCCCTGGAAGCTCCTAGTACTGGAATTTGCAAGTTGCCCGGAAGAGCCTTGTGGTGGGTGAGATTACCCTAGTGCTCATTGTGCTGCCTGCCCTGCTGCTGGAAGGGCAGGAGGGACAGTGATGATAACGATCATGAACATGAGGTGACAGCCCCTAAGGTGGTCCTGCTGGTGTGGACCCCCTGTCAGGGCAGAGAGAGATGTTCTATGATGGGTCAAGGAGTATAAGGATGAAAAGTTGCTGGGCACGTAGGGAGGAGTCTGCTCACGTGGTGCTGGTGAGACAAGGGGAGGACTGGAGACGGGACCAGTGATCGCTGAGGGACTGGTCGTTCGATCACTTGGTTGTGAAGAGAGTAACTACCCTGGTGATGGGAATAGAAGGCCTTCGACTCACAGCGTCAAGGGTGGGAGGAGGCACCATTCACCTCTCTCTCAGCTTTTGTCTGCAGGGCGTCTGGCCACTTTCACCCAGACTGCTACTCTCATCCTCAGCTTGATCAACGGCCAATGAAGAGTCTTGATCTAAGGACTCTTGGAAACCTTCCCGCAACTGCTGCCCCCAGGAGTGAACAGCCTCCACCAAACAGGACAGAACAGACCTTCTGGATACTGATATGACTTTTTTAAGCCTCATCATGAAATTTTGAACTCTTTTATATATTTTGCACAGACTATAGTAACTGTTGTAAGTTTAAATGCTTGTGGGATTCTGACCCCACAGGAGCAAGACCTCCTGCTGGGCTTGCTGCTACTTAGTATGTGGAAGTCTGGCCTATACTCACCCACAACACACAAACTAGTCTAAATTCTCTCTTGTGGTGATAAAGAGTGCCTTGCCCTAGACTTCCCGCTGGCTTTAGAGGTGGGGTATATGCAGTTGCCAACTTGCTGCATCTGGGTTAATAGTAATACATTTAGCTGATTTGGCTCCAGGTGGGAGCCTGGCCAGTCTGTGCTCCAATGGGCCTGATCATCCTCCTGGGAGTCAGTCATGGTCACTCTCGTCTGATGTTGCCTAAGACACAGAAGACACTTGGGTCCACAGCCCTTCAGTACAATTAATTTGAGTATGTGAGGGGGCAGCCTATGTCTCTCAAAAGAATTCAGTTGGTTATGTGAAAATTTGGGGTGTAGTATTGTAGGGCAATGGCTCTACCCTAGTGACCTTGCGTATACGCATATAGGCCCTGCAGGCAAGGCTTGAACTGCAGCTATCCGGATCTTGGCAGAAGGCCTTGTGCTCCTCCTTGGAGCCCACTGCCGGAGTACAACAGGCCCTTTGTCCTGGCCGCCGCCAGCTTCAGCGTGGAATCCTCTAAGAAACTCCTTCTCCTCTCAGTTGAGACTGTGGCTGACTGGCTGAGTGGGGCTCTGTGGTAGTGGTGAAAAGATTCAAAGATATTATTTGGGTGTAGGATGGGGAAAGATGGAGCCCAGTCAGGTGAGGGGATGACCACTGTGATGTAACTGAAAGTGAGGTCTGGCTGTTCACCGCTCGAGAGCCAATAATGAGGCAAGGTTGGTGGAAAGGAAAGTTGGCTTTATTTCGGATGCTGGTAAGGTAGGGAGGGTGGGGAGGTTTGGAGGGTGTCCAAACGCTGATTCCCCGCCACTGACAATCAGTGGACAAGATCTTTTATAGACGGGGGAGGGGCTACATGCGGAAACAGTACCGTCAGCCCTGACGGTCATCTTGAAATTGCTCATGTGGTGGTCTGACCAGCGTCATCTTGATTGTTTTAAGTACAGTTAATCTTCAATTCCAGGGTCGGTTTTTTCCCATTTCCTTGAGGCCAGTTCTCGGAATTGTGGCAGCTTCTGTCATGTCTACAGTCTGGGCATGATGTAGTTAACTTCTTCCACCTGGTGTGGGTTTCAGTATCTATAAGACAGCTCACAGGATGTGGCTCAGAACATTATCTGTAGCCCTTGAGAGGGAACTAAAATTCTTTGTCTTTGCTCAGTGACTAAACTATTATTGTTTTGTTCTGTTTGACTGCTTTTCTTTGCTCCTGCATTTTTTCACTTCTCTGGTCAAACTTATTCTTTGGCTAAAGTTTTCTACAGACAAAAGGCAGACTGAGGACATGGGGGGCAAGGATCATAGGGTCCTGCTCCATTTCAGAGAGAGGAGTTTCTTAGAGCTTCTGTCCTTCCAGCCACTTTCTGTGGCTCCACACACAGAGGTAAGAAGTGTGCCCTGCTTGGGGAGAGAAGAGGGCAAGGAGAGGAAGGGCCAGGAAAGAGTCGGTTCCATGGTAGGAGGGAGAGTTAGGGAAGTTTTTGTTTTTATTTTTTGATGTTTTCTTTTTTTCTGTCTTTTTCATTATTTATGACTTTGTTGTTGTTGATCTTGTTTGCTGTACCATGAGGTCATAGCAGTCCTTCCTGTAATAGAAACTGACAGCATATAGAGACAGAACTCACTGATGACCATGCTTGGGGGCTAGAAATACATACATGTACAGAGCGAGAAGGACAGTGAAAAGATTTAGTTTACCTGTGAGAACCATCCCGCGGATGTCTCATATTAACAAGTGCAAAATATAAACAAACACATAAACCCTGATCAAAACGAAAGCAAGTAAAACTACCTAACATTAAAACACAGTGTAAGCAGCCGCATAGTACAGGGAGATCAGCTCGGTGCTTTGTGACTACCTAGAGGGGTGGGATAGGGAGGATGGGAGGGAGATGCAAGAGGGAGGAGATATGGGGATATGTGTATATGTATAGCTGATTCACTTTGTTATACAGCAGAAACTAACACACCATTGTAAAGCAATTATACTCCAATAAAGATGTTAATAAATAAATATTTTTTTAAAAAGAAAAGGAAAGGACTATCACATACAGAAATGTGGACATGTGAAAAATAAATAAAACTAGTCTTTGGAACAAAAACAATAAATAAATAAATAAAATGCATAAGAGCAATGAAAAAAAATAAAACACAGTGTATAAAATGGCGTGAGAAATTTAAGTCACTCGACAGTCTTTTAGTCAAGAAAAAGCTGTGTTTGTGTCCTTTTAAATTTCACCCTGAAGGGCTTGCAGAAGTGATGGTGATTAAAGCTGCCAGCCTTGTTCCATCTGACAGGGGATGCAGTTCAGAGTGGGCCAGTGCTCCTTTCTCATTCTCCGTTTTGGTGGACTTTCCTGCCAGCGTGTTGATGCCCTCCCCAAGCTCCGCACTGTGCCATCCTGTCTGTGCTGCTGAGGCAGTGAAAACTGTAGGGAAGAGAATCAGTACAAGAACACACAGCTTGAGTCTGCTGTTGCTGATGAAACTGAGCGGTGTCCTGCGATGGGAGCCACTCTTCCCCACGGTCTTTTTGGGTGAGTTTGGTGATTGCTCGTCTCTCCTGACCTCACTCCATTCTGTGATGTCATCACTGCTCAGAGAGGTTTCCTGGAGCCAACATTCTTTTCTTCTAAGGCATGCAAAGGGAAACTTTACCCTGGCAGCTCTGTAGGTCAGATGCCAGGAGGCTTGATGGGTTCCTCTGCTCTGTGTTCACAAGGCCCAGCTAAGACGGCAGGGCTGGATTCCTTTTGAGAGCCTCTGGGGGAGAATTACTTCCAAGCTCATTCAGCTTGTTGGCAGAATTTGGTCCTCTGTGCTTGTGGGACTGAGGTCGTGAATCCCTTGTCTGCTGGTGGCTGCCGTTGTTCTCAGCTTCTAGAGGCTGTCCCCAGGCTTTGGCTCATCTTTCTCCATCTTCAAAGCCATCAATTGCCAGTGGAGTCTTTCTCTTTCTTCCAATCTCTCTGACTTCTGAGGGCTTGAATTTCTTAATAATTTTTGAGCCAAGGGACCCATGTTTTCATTTTGCAAGTTATGTAGCTGACCCTGGCCAGTAGTGGCTCCACCTCTCCCACAACACTTGAAGGAGGCCCCAGAAGCCATTCTCAGAGCAACTTACTTCACTCCATACTTGTCCAACGTGTACGTGTTGTCTTCACCCATGATCTTGAGCATCCACAGGGCAGGGGACAGCTCAGGAAGGGAAGAAAGAGAGTGGGAGTTGGCACAGAGCAGAAAGGGACCCCCCCAGAGCAGCCCCTCAATGCTCATAGCAAAGCAGGTCAAAAAGCTGAGTCTCCAGGCCTCTTAAAGCAATGGGCTGTAGGAGAGATGCAAGGTTGGCCAAGGTGGTGTTTGGTGGGCCAGACAGAGGTGGCCAGGGGTTCATCCAAAAGAGAGACAGGAGGCCCCATATTGGGCCAAGGAAAACTCACACTGGAGCCAGAGCTCTGTGTACTGCCATCAACCCTGACTTGACCAAGACCTGCTTCCCAAGGCCACACCCCCACCCTGCCTTGGGCCTCAGTTTCTTCCTTGGCCTAATGAGACTGGTGGTAAGCCCTGCTTACCTGACTAGAGTGCTGTGAGTTCAGAGGAGGTGGATGTACAGGAGCCCTTTGTACCCTGAAGGACCAGACACACAGGTCACATCCTTGGACTCAGGTCTCCACAGACAGCATGTCCATGGGAGGCTGTGAGGAGGGACAGGACACAAGGGGCCCCAGGCTCCCCCCACAGTGTGGTTTCCATGACCATCCCAAGGATTACTGTTAGGGTTGTTGCTTTGGTGACTGGATGGACCCCAGGCACCCCACTCAGTGGTGCCACTGGAAGAAAACTCACTTCGATGAGGTTGCCCATGGGCACACAGGTGACCATCATGGCAGGGAGCCATGGAGGGAGCCCCTTGCTTCACCAGCTTCAGGGACAGCAGGGGGATCTGTCTCATGTCCACTTCATAGCCAGGGTTTCACACCAACACAGCATGGCTCTCACCAAACACAGCTCTAGCCCACCCAAAGTCTTGCCACCCAACAGCCCTCCTAGTCTCCATCCCCATCCAATCTACAATCCCACCTCCCCAGGCTCTTCCCTTGTGTGTTGTTTTAATCGAGCTCGATATCTGAAAGGAAGTTTTCCCAAGGGCAAGGGGTTGTTGCTGGAGCCATGATCAGTGGTTCTTAACTGATAGTGAGCAGTCAGAAAGGTGCCTTTAAAATCTCCAGGTTACTTTCTTTTGTTTTGTTTTTTTTGTTTTCTTTTTCTTTTTTGGTTTAATATTTGTTGGCTTCCAAATTACTTTTTGGAAATAAGAAAAGCAGGTGCCACCTGGATCTATTGAGTTGGATCTGGGATCACGAGAAAGGCAGGGCTGAAGAAATGGAATCAAAGGAAATTGTGTTCTGATCTCCAGTCCATCCCTCTCCCCAGGAGTTGGTCCCTTCTCTCTTTACTTCCAAAAGCGCGTACTAAACGCCAGAACCTGGGTGGAGCCTCTGGAGGGGCTGTTTCTACCTTCCCAGGGCATCCACGAGCAGACTTAAGACCTCCACTAGGACATGCCAGTCTGTGGGGAGGGACCACGTAGGCACCCAGGAAAGGTGGAGGGGTGTGTGGGCCTCGTGTGAAGTGCCCTGTCTTACTCGAGCCTCCTGGAGGTTGATGTCTTTATAGGCTCAGCCCACTTCTTGCCGAAGCTCGTGGTCTCCAGGAGGCAGACCCTGAGATCCTGGGGGTTTGCAGGTCTTTGTCCTGGTAGAAGAATGAGGGAGGATGTGCCTTCTCAGATGTACCCGAGGCATCCAGAGTCCCCAGGCTCTGGGGAGAGAGCACCCTCTGTCACCCTCTGGGGATAGAACTGGCCTCGGCCCCCAACTGTCATCTCTACATCCATGTCCCCAGTAAAACCCACTCACAGGAATGGTACCCATGCCCACCAGTCTGCTACATGTCTGGGGCTGGCTGTGAGCATGGCCCTCTTCTGCAAAGCTCAGGCACCCTCCCACTCAGCCTCCACCCGGGCCCAGCTCACCTTATCACACAGCCCCAGATGCTGCGGAGAGGAGCTGGTTGGATGTTTGTTGTCGTGGCTGGTGGTGAGATCCGGAGCCGGAGCCTGGCGCAGGCTGAGGTCCTTGGAGAGGGAGGTACGTTGGCCTCAAGCTTGGCTCTGCAGCAGCAGCAGCAGCACGGTCGCCCTGATGCCACCAAGTATTCTGGCTACAGTGTGGCGGGTGCAGCCTCTGTTTGGTTTTATGTACCCACCCCCAGAGAGGGGTGGCACTGCCCTCCTGCCAGCTGGCCTCCTTCACCAAACCCCAGGCCTGGGAAACCCCAGCTGGGCTGAGGACTTTCCAGGGGGATATAACCTGCTGCAGCTCCTTGCTTCACATGAAGTGGGAAGTGGGAAGGAAGAAGCTGACCCGGAGCAGAGAGAGGGTCCTGACACTCAGCCCTGACCCAAGTCTTCACCCTCACAACAGCCGTGCCTGCCTTCCCTACTCACTGCAGAGGGCAGGAGGGAGGGCCGAATTCCCTCCCCTGGTCCCTGTGAGACGACCAGCATGGTGGGTGAGTCGGGGCATTTGGTCCAAGTCTTGCATCTCCTGTTTCCTGGATGGTAGATCCTTATTTGAGTGATTTAACCTGTAGGTTTCATTTTCCCCATGAACTGGACAACTCAGGGAGCTGGTGGGTGTTCCCCAACGTTTGGGGGCACAGCAGCCTGAGGTCCAGTTCCCCTTCCTGCCCAGAGTCTCATGACAGGAAGGATGGCTGGGAGGAGCAAAGGAGAGGGGCGCTGCAGGATCAGGCCTCATACCTGAGTTTGTTGGGGTGAAAGGTGCATGAGGATTTCTCAAGGACCAGATGTGGAGTCAGGGGTAAACCCACCTAGGGACAAGGGCTGTGGTTTGTCTCCCGAGAAGACCTCCGCTCTGACAGGCTGTAAGGACTAAGCCAGGAGAGCCAGACTGGAGGCATGGAAGGCAGGCCCCCACCACGGGAGTTGCAGTCTATGGACCTACACAGGATCCAGGGAGGATGGGGAAGGGGACTTCAGTCAGAAGAGTGAGCAAATGCAAAGTTTCAGAGGCAGGAAAGCACAGGGAGGATTTCAGCGTTACCTAATAGCCAGTAACCATGTGTATTGCTAATTATTTTCTACTGTGATCACCTTCTTTTCCTCCTTTGACATGGGGAAAGTACACAGCTTGACCAAGAGGCCACTGGGGCAACACCTGGACTGTGAAACCAGGTTGCACAGAAGCCCACCTCTCCTTCCTTCTCCAAGGCTGAGTGCGCAACCAGCGCCATCCTTCCCGGTTGCCACCTTCTGAGGTGCCCTGGCCATGCCCCCAAGAGTCCCACAGGCCGGCTGAGTCCAGGAGCTACCCCAGGCCTCACAACCACATGGTTATTCCTCCAGAAAACTGTACAAGAATCTCCTTCTTGGCCTGTGGCCCCTCTATTGCTTTGGCCCATGATCTTTCCGGCTGTGTTCTCACCAACTCCCACACTGACCCCCCAGCCTGGTGTCTCATCCACAGCACTGGACAGGGAGCCACCTGGGGTCAAATCAGAAGAGACTTCCTGAGGCTGTGGGAGCCAAGAGGAGGAGGTGCCATATCTGGATGGAGGTCAGGGAAGCCTTCCCCAGGCGGAAGGGCAGGGCAAGCAGAGGGACCAGGCGCAGAGATAGGGAAGAGCAGGGGCTCAGCGCTGTCTGAGTGGCTGCGGTGGATGGGGCAGCCTGACACCTGAGGCCTGCAGGGCAGGGGCTGAGGACAGCAGGGAGCATCAAGACCCAGACCCTGATGCCCCTGCCTCAAGGCAGCGGGGGAAATGGCCCAATCAGTGCTTGGCCTGAGCCCCTAGACAATGGTGTGGAGGGCGGACAGTGGTCTGGGGAGAGCCTGGAACCAGAGAAGGTGGAGTGTGGAGGCTGTGGCTACACTTGAGAGAAGACGGTGGTAGGAGCTGGGCTGGGCTGGTGGGAGGCCAGAGGGAGTGTCCTCAGGAGGAAGAAGGAGCAGGTGGGGCTCCCAGGCTTTCAGCTCAGGGCTCCTGCGGCGGCACCCAGCCAACGGCAGCCAACAGCTCAGTGCGGACAACCAGGGGCACTCATGGGAGTCTTGAGCTCAGAGATACAGACCAGTGATGTGTGTCCCTGATAACTGGTATCTTGAGAAGGGGTGTCCCCAGGAATGTGTGAGGACTGGGAGGAGAAGCAGCCCGGATGCACCTGTGCCAGCCCTGCCTCTTAGGAGGAGGGTCCTTGGAGGAGACCGAGCAGGAGCCATGGGGGAGGCAGGAGGGCACCCAGGAGAGTGGCAGCAGGGGACAATCGGTCAGTTTCTGGAGGAAAGAGGGGCTCCACCGCCTGTGATGTTAAAGATAAGGCTTGATGGACTTCCCTGGTGACGCAGTGGTTAAGAATCCGCCTGCCAATGCAGGGGACACAGGTTCGACCCCTGGCCCACGAAGATCCCACATGTCACGGAGCAACTAAGTCCGCACACCACAATTACTGAGCCTGTGCTCTAGAGCCCGTGAGCCACAACTACTGAAGCCAGTGTGCCTAAATCTCGTGCTCCACAACAAGAGAAGCCACCGCAATGAGAAGCGCGTGCACCGCAACAAAGAGTAACCCCTCTCGCCACAACTAGAGAAAGCCCACACGCAGCAATGAAGACCCACTGCAGCCATAAATAAATAAAATTTAAAAAAAAAAGATAAGGCTTGAGCATGGCCTCTAGTTTCAGGGAGGGCTGTCCCGTTGCAGTGGCCTTCACGGTGAGATGGAGCAAAGAAGTGTGGTCAGGGTATAGATGATCCTTTCTCAGGCTTGGCTGGGGAGAAGCCAGGGCAATAGGCCACGTTTGGTGGGGTCGGGGGAGAGGAAATGTTTTGGCTGAGAAAGCAGTGGAGAAGAATCAAGGAGAGGGGACAAATGGAGCTCACTGTCTGAGTGCTGAGTGCAGAGAAAAGGATGGTGTGGGCTTTACATCTGCATAGGGATTGGCTGGGTGTGTAAGTCCTTAGCTGTGAGTGGTACTGTCAACCACTCATCAATGTTCATTGACTGCCTATTGCATGCCAGGGAGTGCCTAGAACTGGAGGTTCAGTAGCGAATACACTTTGTCACCCTGATTCCTGAGGAGGCCAGAGTGTGGAGGCAGAGGGGATGTAGGACAGAGCCTGGTCCTCCCTCTCCTGGAGGACTCAACACTCTTGAGCAACCCTGCCTATGACACTCCCCATGGGCCCCAGGAGAGGCCAAGACATTGTCAGGGAGATGGAGAAATCATTTCTTCATCTTCACAGGAGGCTTCCCTTGCCCACTGCCCAGCAATCCCGTGAGGCAACAGCAGGGGCTGAGGCAAGTCCGGCTCACAGCCGGGGAGGAGATCAGGGATGGGGCAGGTCAGGAAGATGTGTGGTTGGGCCATTGCATCAGGCCCAGGAGGGGCATAAAGGAGCGTCCTGCATGCTGGGAGGAGGCCGACTTGGGGACCATGGAGACCCAGAGGGCCAGCCTCGCCCTGGGGCGGTGGTCACTGTGGCTACTGCTGCTGGGACTAGTGGTGCCCTCGGCCAGCGCCCAGACCCTCAGCTACAACGAGGCCGTGATTCGTGCTTTGGATCAGCTCAACGAGCGGTCCTCAGAAGCTAATCTCTACCGCCTCCTGGAGCTGGACCCGCCTCCCAAGGCCGTGAGTCAGGAGGACCCTGGGGAGGGGGCTGTCTCCCGCCAGCCATGGCCACACTGTCACCGCCTCTGCTCAGGCTGTACCTCCTCTTAGGAAGGGACTTCTCCCTCTAGGTGGGCTCCCACCTCTTCCAGGAAACCTTCCCAGAGCTGGGTCCCCTCCCAGCCTGAGAGCTTCCTGCCTTGGCATCTCTACTGTGGGAACAGGCGCCCTGTACACCCCTTTTGGGCTTAAGGGGCTTCTGGGAACTCCAAGGATGGAGGGGGGTCCTTGGCTCTGTGATGTGACTTCCTGGCTTTGGTCCCCTCTGCACTTCTTTGTTCCCTACCAGGGAGGGCTCTGCTCAGCCTGGTGGTTACAGTGATGAGGCTTCTACCTGCAGGCAACCCCTGAATTCCCTCAGCCCCTCAGAGGTTCAGGTGCTGTCGTCAGAGCTGGTCTGAGGTCCGCTCTTGTTCTCTGTGTGCCCGTGAGGCCTGGAACGGGCTCTGTCCCTTCTTCCGTGCACCCAGCACCAAGCCCAGGGCCAGGCACACAGGAGGGGCTGGAGAGGCTGCCATCTAGGTGGGGGCAGGGAGACAGATCAGAGAAGGAAGCATGAGCCCGAGCCCAGTCTCCCCACGTTGATCCTTGACCAGGATGAGGACCCGGACACCCCAAAGCCTGTGAGCTTCACGGTGAAGGAGACCGTGTGCCCCAGGATGACCCAGCAGCCCCCGGAGCAGTGTGACTTCAAGGAGAATGGGGTGAGGCTGGGGGCTGGGGGCACTGGAGGATGCTTCCCAGGGATGTGAACAGGGGGCTTCCGGGAAGATTTTCAGCCCCTGGGTGAGGCTGGGAGTTTATGAGGTGGGGGTTCCAGTTTGACCACGAGCCTCCCCTTCCAGCTGGTGAAACAGTGTGTGGGGACAGTCACCCTGGACCAGGACAGGGGTAACTTTGACATCACCTGTAATAAGGTAAGTGGCCCCTGTGTGCTGCAGGGGCTGCTGAGGGTGGGTAGTGGAACGTCCTTTGGACCAATTACCTGCTACCCCTTCGAGGGCAGAGAAAGGCCCTCCTACCTGGCCCCTCCCTCACCCGAGCCCCAGGCCTCCAGGACTGGCTCTGCCATCACTTAGAGCAGTGGTTCTCTAAGTGGGGTCCCACCCGGGAACTTGACAGAAAGGCAGATTCCCAGGCCCCACTCAGACCTCCTGAATCAGACTCTGGGCTGGGGCCCAGCCATTTGTATTTTCACAAGGCCTCCAGGGGATGATGACTGCTGAATTTGAAAGGCACTGACTGGAGCTTTCATCCCCTGCTGTCATCCAGCTTTGATGGGTTGGGCTTGTGACCCTGGGAAGCCCCTTGCCTTCTGTGGGCCTCAGTTTTCTCTTCTGCCTGTATGTGTCGGGATTCAACACAAGCTCCACAGGTCACAGCCAGAGGGTGAACTGGGGCCCCAAGGATCCTGGTGTGGCCCTGGAAGACGGAAGTCCAGGTGGGGAGGGGCCTTGTGTTGATGCTGGTCCAGTACCAAGAGCAGCCTGTTTCTTCCTGGTTCACAGGCCCAGAGTGTCAGGATTACAAAGCTACCATGGGCGCCACCACAGCCGACGCAAAGATGTCGCATAATAGTGATAAGAACGTGCCGGTAATCAGCACATCAAGGCTTTGCATCATGAGACAGAGAAGAGTCCTAATCGTATGCTTATTCTGGCTCAGGCTACTGGACTCTGAAAAATAAATTCTTGTGAAATCAGTATCCTCCAGACTTCAGTTTCACTCGTCTCCCCTCCTCCCACTTACCAAGATTGAATCCGTAACTCTGGGATGCCACGTGTGTGTGTGTGTGTGTGTGTGTGTGTGTGAATGCAGGCACGAAACAGAGAGATGGGTGAGGCAGCTGTTCCTTCCAGGAGGGCATGGGGAGGGGCCAGGGCCAAGAGGTCCAGCACAGCGTCTCCATTCTCGGGTCCCTCCTGTGCCCTTCACACGCCTCTGCCCTCCTCCTCCAACACCCAGTAAGAACTTAAGGAGACCTGCTCTGTGTGCAGTGCTGGTGGGGATGCTGTCCCTGCTCACATGGAGGTGACAGTCCAGGAGGGGCCAGGCATCTTGTTAAACACTCACAGAGATGCAGTCCAGACTCAGGGCTAAGCCTACAGGTACAATGGCCATGAGTCTCATGGACAGGAAGGATGGCTGGGAGGAGCAAAGGAGAGAGGAGATGCAGGATCAGGGCTCATACCTAAGTTTGTTGGGGTGAAGGTTGCATGAGGATTTCTCAAGGACCAGAAGTGGAGTCAGGGGCAACGTGCCTGGGACAAGGGCTGTTGTGTCTTTCCTGAGAAGACCTCCACTCTGACAGGCTGTGAGGACTAAACCAGGAATGCCAGATGCTGGAGGAAGGGAAGGCTCTCCCCCCACCATAGGAGGTGCTGCCTGAGGACCTGGCAGGGGACCCTCCTAAGGATTCAGGGAAGGACGAGAAAGGGGACTTCAGTCTGAAGAATGAACAAATACAAAGGTGCAGAGGCAAGAGAGCACAGCGACAATTTCAGGGTTACCAGACAGCAGTAACAATGTGTATTGCCAATTATTTTCTACTGTGATCACCTTCTTTTCCTCCTTTGACATGGGGAAAGTACACAGCTTGACCAAGAGACCACTGGGGCAACACCTGGACTGTGAAACCAGGTTGCACAGAAGCCCACCTCTCCTTCCTTCTCCAAGGCTGAGTGCGCAACCAGCGCCATCCTTCCCGGTTGCCACCTTCCGAAGTGCCCCAGCCAATTGTCAAGAGTCCCACAGGCCTTCAGTCACATGGCCATTCCATGGAAGACTGGATCAGAATTTGCTTCATGGCCTCTGGGTCCCTCTAACACTTTGGCTCATTATCTCTCCCAGTTGTGCTCCCTCCACCCCCGAGCACTGGCCATCCCTGCCTGGAGACTCAACCAGAGCACTGGACAGGGAGCCACCTGGGGTCAAATCAGAAGAGGCTTCCTGTGGGCTATGGCAGACAAGAAGAGGAGATGCCTTGTATGCTTGAAGGTCCCTGAAGCCTTCCCCAGGAGGAAGGGCAGGGCAAGCAGAGGGACCAGGCGCAGAGATAGGGAAGAGCAGGGGCTCAGCGCTGTCTGGGTGGCTGCGGTGGATGGGGCAGCCTGACACCTGAGGCCTGCAGGGCAGGAGCTGAGGACAGCAGGGAGCATCAAGACCCAGATCCCGATGCCGCTGCCTCAAGGCAGCGGGGGAAATGGCCCAATCAGTGCTTGGCCTGAGCCCCTAGACAATGGTGTGGAGGGCGGACAGTGGTCTGGGGAGAGCCTGGAACCAGAGAAGGTGGAGTGTGGAGGCTGTGGCTACACTTGAGAGAAGACGGTGGTAGGAGCTGGGCTGGGCTGGTGGGAGGCCAGAGGGAGTGTCCTCAGGAGGAAGAAGGAGCAGGTGGGGCTCCCAGGCTTTCAGCTCAGGGCTCCTGCGGCGGCACCCAGCCAACGGCAGCCAACAGCTCAGTGCGGACAACCAGGGGCACTCATGGGAGTCTTGAGCTCAGAGATACAGACCAGTGATGTGTGTCCCTGATAACTGGTATCTTGAGAAGGGGTGTCCCCAGGAATGTGTGAGGACTGGGAGGAGAAGCAGCCCGGATGCATCTGTGCCAGCCCTGCCTCTTAGGAGGAGGGTCCTTGGAGGAGACCAAGCAGGAGCCACGGGGGAGGCAGGAGGGCACCCAGGAGAGTGGCAGCAGGGGACAATCGGGTAGGGGGCAGTTTCAGAACACAGAGTGTCTCCAGTGCCTGTGGAGATAAAGACAAGGCTTGAGAGGGGCCTCTGGATCCAGTGAGGGCTGGTCAGCCTGCCATGGCCTTGAATGTGAGCCTGCAAAGAAGTGTTGTCAGTGGTGTAGATGACCCTTTCTCAGGCTCCTTTGGAGAGGGGCCAGGTCAATAGGTCGTGTTTGTCAGGGACCGGGGACAGGACATTTTTAGACTGAGAAAGCAGTGGAGAAGAATCCAGGAGAGGGGGCAGACAGAGCTCACTGGCTGAGGGCTGGGCCCAGAGAACAAGATGGTGAGGGCTTGACTGTCTGCCTATGGACTGCTGGATGGATAAGGCTCTAGATGTGGTTCGTACTCTCCTCCATTCATCAAAGCTTAACTGAGTTCCTACTGGGTTCAAGGCAGTGCCTGAACTTGAAGGTTGCTGTTGAATCACTCCTTTACCCTATTCCTGAGGAGGCCAGAGTGTGGAGGCAGAGGGGACGTAAGACACAGCCGGGTCTTCCCTCTCCTGGAGGACTCAACGTTCTTGAGCAACCCTGCCTTTGACACTCCCCATGGGCCCCAGGAGAGGCCAAGACGTTGTCAGGGAGATGGAGAAACCATTTCTTCACCTTCCACAGGAGGCTTCCCGCTCCCACTGCCCAGCAATCCTGTGAGGTAACGCAGGGGCTGAAGAAAGCCCGGTGAACACCCTGGAAGGTAGCCAGGGATGGGGCAGGTCAGGAAGGCTCCTGGTTGAGCCTTTGCATCAGGCCCAGGTTGAGCATAAAGGAGGGTCCTGCGTGCTGGGAGGAGGCCGGCTTGGGGACCATGGAGACCCAGAGGGCCAGCCTCGCCCTGGGGCGGTGGTCACTGTGGCTACTGCTGCTGGGACTAGTGGTGCCCTCGGCCAGCGCCCAGACCCTCAGCTACAAGGAGGCTGTGATTCGTGCTTTGGATCAGCTCAACGAGCGGTCCTCAGAAGCTAATCTCTACCGCCTCCTGGAGCTGGACCTGCCTCCCAAGACCGTGAGTCAGGAGGACTCTGGGGAGGGGGCTGTCTCCCACTAGTCTTGGCCACACTGTCATCCCCTTTGCTCAGGCTGTACCTCCTGTCAGGAAGGGACTTCTCCCTCTAGGTGGGCTCCCACCTCTTCCAGGAAACCTTCCCAGAGCTGGGTCCCCTCCCAGCATGAGGCTTCCTGCCTTAGCATCTCTACTGTTGGAACAGGCGCCCTGTACACCCCTTTTGGGCCTAAGGGTTCTCTGGGAGCTCCAGGGATAGAGGGGGGTCACTGGCTCTGCCATGTGACTTCCCTGCTTTAAGTCCCCTCTTAACTCGGTGTCCCGCTACCAGGGAACGACTCTGCTCAGCTTGGAGGTGCCAGTGATAAGGTCTCTCCCTGCAGGCGACCCCTGACTTCCCTCAGCCCCTCAGAGGTTCAGGTGGTCTCATCAGAGCTGGTCTTGTGCTGTTCTCTGTGTGCCCACAAGCCCAGGAGTGGGCTCTGTCCCCTTCCCCTGTGCACCCAGCACCAAGCCCAGGGCCAGGCACACAGGAGGGGCTGGAGAGGCTGCCGTCTAGGTGGGGGCAGGGAGACAGATCAGAGAAGGAAGCATGAACCTCAGCCCAGTCTCCCCACTTTGATCCTTGACCAGGATGAGGACCCAGACTCCCTGAAGCCTGTGAGCTTCACAGTGAAGGAGACCGTGTGCCCCAGGACGACCCAGCAGCCCCCGGAGCCAGTGTGACTTCAAGGAGAATGGGGTGAGGCTGGGGGCTGGGGGCACTGGTGGATGCTTCCCAGGGAGCCTAATACGGGGCTTCGGGCAAGATTTCCAGTCCGTAGGCTGAGTTTGGGAGGTGATGGCCCGGGGGGTTCCAGTTTGACCTCGAGCCTCCCCTTCCAGCTGGTGAAACAGTGTGTGGGGACAGTCACCCTGGACCAGTCCAAGGACCAATTTGTCATAAACTCTAATGAGGTGAGTGGCCCCTTCTGTGTTATGGAGCTGATAATGAGTTGGGTTGTGGAACATCCTTTGGACCAATTACCTGCTGCCCCTTCGAGGGCAAAGAAAGGCCCCCCAACCCTGGTTCCTCCCTCACCCAACCCCAAGGTCTCCAGGAATGGCTCTGCCATCCCTTAGAGCAGTGGTTCTCTAAGTGGGGTCCCACCCGGGAACTTGACAGAAAGGCAGATTCCCAGGCCCCACTCAGACCTCCTGAATCAGACTCTGGGCTGGGGCCCAGCCATTTGCATTTTCACAAGGGCTCCAGGGGATTCTGACTGTGCTGAAGTTTAAGAGGCATTGACTCAAGTCATGGGCTTTCAGCCCCTGCTCCAGTCCAGCTTTGTTGGGATGGGCTTGTGACCCTGGGAAACCCCTTGCCATCTGTGGCCCCCAGTTTTCTCATCTGTCTGTGTGTATAGGTATTCAACCACCTGCTCCAAGTGTCACACTGGAAGTTGATTAGGGCTCCAAGCTTCCTGCAGTGGCCCAGGAATGGGGGTGTTCAGGTGGGGTGTGGTCCTGTGTTAATCTTGAACCAATCCCCAAAAGAAGCCTGTTTCCTCCTGGTTCACAGATTCGGAGTGTGGGGCTATTTCGATGGCTGGGTGACTTCCTCCAGAGAGGTGGGAGAAGATAGGCAAAAAGACTGAGAGATTTGGTCAGAGAATCAAAGATATCTTTGGGATATTTCAGCCCAGTGAATACTGCTAAGAATCAGCTTATCCTGGCTCAGACTTTTGGACTCTGAAAAATAAATTCTTCTGAAAACAATTTCCTCCACATTCAAATTCACTTATCTCCCCTCCTTCATCTTACCAGGACCAAGTCCTTAACTCTGAGAGTCCTCTTGGGTGTGTGTGTGTGTGAGAGAGAGAGAGAGAGAGGATCACTCCTGTCAATACAGAGATGGGTGAAGCAGCTGTTCCTTCCAGGAGGGCATGGGGAGAGGTAACAGGGCCAAGAGGTCCAGCACAGCATCTCCATTCTCGGGTCCCTCTCGTGCCCTTCATACACCTCTGCCCTCCTCCTCCAACGCCCAGTAGGGACTTAATGAGAACTGCTCTGTGTGCAGTGCTGGTGGGGATGCTGTCCCTGCTCACATGGAGGTGACAGTCCGGAGGGGCCAGGCATTTGTTAAACACTCACAGAGACGCAGTTCAGTCTCAGGGCTAAGCCTGCAGTTACAATACCCATAACGTTTTGCTTCCTCTTGACAGTCGTAACTCTGGAAAAGTGTGCCCCTCATGGCTTTTCCTCTGGTATTGAACACATCACTGTGGCCGTTCCTCAATGCCGTTCAAACAAAAAGCAACCACACTCATTGAAAGAGGGATCAGATTTGTGGTTAGAGTATGGGTGGAGATTGGATGAAGGTTGTAAAAAGTACAAACTTTCAGTTATAAGATACAAAAGTACAGGGATGTAATGATGACTATAGTAACACTGCTGTGTGGTATAGTTGAAAGTTGTCAAGAGAGTAGATCCTAAGAGTTCTCATCACAAGTAAAAAAAACCATTTTTTTTTCTTTTCGTATCTATATGAGATGATGGATGTTAATGAAACATTGTGGTAATCATTTCACAATATATGTAAGTCAAATCGTTATGCTGTACACCTTAAACTTATACAGTGCTGTATGTCAGTAATATCTCAATGGAACTGGAAAAAAGTACTTTTTAAGAGTGTAAAAGGATTATTGCAGCAAAAAGTTTGTGAACCGCTGCCCTAGAGAAACTCTCCATGGGTGTGCAAGGAGACACACAGGATAACAACCAATTGGAATACTGGTCTAATTTTACAATAGATACCATACAGCTGTGAACAAAAATGAACGGATTACCGTATATCATTAAAGAAATTGTGCAAAATTAGCTAGTAGATACGTTATAAGGCTATTTATAGAATGTTTAAGAGCATGGAAACAAGACTACGTTTTGCTTAAACATTTATAGAATGTTTAAGAGCATGGAAACAAGAAAACGTGCGGAGGAGAAATCAGCAGGTTAACGCGAGAATACAGTCTTTCTCCGACCCGTGGGGGTCGCGTTCTGTTCCGAAACTACGCTTCCCGGCAGGCCACGCGCTGCGCCGTGACGCACTTCCTGCAGATGCACGTCCTTCCCTCTGCACCGCCCGTGGCCAGGGGCGGGCTGTGAGATCGCTTAGCGACTGGACGCCGACGGTGGTACCGTTATTGTTGCCGCTTTGCCTACCCAGGCGCAGATGTGGACCTCGCGGGAGCAATTCCAGCTTGGCAGTGGACGGTGAGTCGGGCGAGCTGGCGAAGTGCCAGGGCGAGAAGAGGGTGACCGCGCCCCCCGTCTCCCTCCGGCTCTCTGACCTCAGGCGCCGGGCTGGCGTGGGCGGTATCCGAGGCTGAGGCTGGTCCTTCAGGAGGTGTGGAGATGGAGGGTGCGCGCTGTGGGCTGTGCAGCTCACCCCTCCCGACTGCTCGCCTTCTTTGTGGGTGGGGCGGGGTTTCCTCCCTTGGTGTCCAGTACCCTGTCCTCGTGGTTTGCAGCTACCTCTCCAAATCTCCCCGCCTCGACTTCCGCCGCGGGGGTCCCGTTTGCGCTCTCCACTCCGGCAGCCGTTGGTTGCCAGTGACTATTGAACGCTTCAGGTGTGGCTAATGCTACTGATGAACTGCCTTCTTAATTTTACTTCCAGTTATTTAATATCTATCTGAATAATGAAGAAGTCTAAAACATTTTTCCATCAGACACAAGGTTATTGTTTTGCTGAGACTATACTTCCCTTTAATCCTTGAAAATTTAACGTCTTTTTGAGATGTACTGTAAGTGTCAAATGCACACCTGATTTCCAAGAGATGGTTGGGGGGATTTCCCTGGTGGTCCAGTGGGTAAGACTCCGCTCCCAATGCAGGGGACCCGGGTTGGATCCCTGGTCGGGGAACTAGAACCCACATGCATGCGGCGCCTAAGAAGTCTGTATGCCGCGACTAAAGATGCCGCAACCAAGATCCCGCGTGCTGCAACTAAGACCTGGCGCAGCCTAAATAAGTAAATAAAATAAATAAATATTTTTTAAAAAGAGAGAGATGGTTGGGAAAAAAGTATAAACTATGATAACTTTTTAACACTATGTGTTGAAATGATAATATCTTAGATATGTTGGGTTAAATATTATTAAAGGTAATTTCACTTTTTATTTTTAAAAAGATTTATTTATTTATTTGTGGCTGTCGTTCACTGCTGCGCGCCGGGGCTTTCTCTAGTTGCGGAGAGGGGGTTACTCTTCATTGCGGTGCGCAGGCTTCTCATTGCGGTGGCTTCTCTTGTTGCGGAGCACGGGCTCTAGGCGCGCGTGCTCAGTAGCTGTGGCTCACGGACCCTAGAGTGCAGGCTCGGTAGTTGTGGCGCACGGGCTTAGTTGCTCCGCTGCATGTGGGATCTTCCCGGATCAAACCCGTGTACCCTGCACTGGCAGGTGGATTCTTAACCACTGTGCCACCAGGGAAATCCCTAATTACACCTTTTAAAAAACTATTTGAGAAGGCTACTAGGGAGTTTTTTGTTTTTTGTTTTTTGGCTGCACGGCAGGGCAATGCGGAATCTTAGGTCCCCGACCAGGGATCGAACCCATGCTCCCTGCAGTGGAAGCGTGGAGTCTTACCCACTGGACTGCCAGGGAAGTCCAGGAAATTTTAAATTACATGTTTGGTTAGGCTTCCTAGAGGAGCTGATGTGTCTGGAGGGCATTCTTACCCTGTCTTGTCTGAGGGGTCTGTGTCTACCACATTGCATGTTTCTGTTGGAGGTTCCTGCAGAATGGCTTTTTCAGCCCCTTTTCCCTAGCCACCATGAGCCTTCCTGGGGTGGGTTGTGCTGTAGAGAGAAAAGTAAGGACATGATGGTGATTTGAGAGCATGAGATTGGAGGAGGATGCATCTCTCACAACCAAATGTCTCCTGAGACTCATGTTTTCTTTTCTGCCAAGGTGAAGAAGATTCTAATGGTTTGGTTTTAGAAGCCATGTTTACACTTTTAATAGATACTGAACTGCCATGTAGATGGTAGTTTGCTCCCACCAATTATTAAAGAGGCACTGTTTCCTCACTGAGTTGAGATGCCATATTTGCCACATACTATGATTAGATTGCCCTTTCTTCCACCCACCCACCCATCCATCTATCCATCCATTCATTCTTCCATCCTTCTTACTCTGCAGTCTGAATTGTAGATATGACCAATCTGTGATTGACCTGTATCATGAGGGAGGGGGGGGAAAACCTTAATTGCTTTTAGACACTTAGATTTTTGGAGGTCACTTGTTGCCAGAGCATAACCTAGCTTATCAGTCAGATAGTGATCCTTTTCTCCATGTCAGTCTGAAAAGTCTGGCTTTTTCAGTGTGAATTCTAGATGTCTGGTCACTCTGCATTTTCATTCAGTCATTGGCTCGATAGGCATTTATTGAAGCAGTGATAAGTGAAGCTGCTCTGAAACCAGAAGCTTAGATACTAGGCTTGGCACTGCCACTTGGGAGTGATACAGTCTTGTGAGCAAGTGACCTGACCTCCCAGCTCTTGGTTCCCTCTTTTGTGAGATAGAGGTAGCAGCAGTATTTACATCATGGCTTTGTCATGAAGATTAATGAAGCAGTGGACTTAGCACGGTGCCTGGTAAGTGGTACCTGCTTAATCAGTGTTAGCTACTGCTAGTGGTAGTTCTGGAAGGAGAAGAGCTGTGTAGGATAAGTTATGCTGAAGTAATAAATGACCTCAAATCTCAATGGCAGTCTAACAACAGCAGTCTAACTGGAATCCTATCTAACCCTTAGTGGGTTAGCTTCGGCTCTTGGGTTAGCTTTGGCTCTACTTCGTGTCCTTTCGATCCATGACCAAGGGTGAAAGGGCAGACCCTATGTGGGCAAGGAGCACTGTGACAGAGGGAGAAGAGCAAGAGAGATGAAACCACACGGTGGCTCTTAAAGTTGCTGTTTAGAAGAGAGACATGTCATTTGCACTCACACTTCACTGGTGAGGCAAGTCACTTGTATGTGCCTGATGTCAGTGGGTGGGGAAGTGTAACTCTTGCAGAGAAGGAAAGCAAATACTTGGGAATAGCACAATCCAGTCTGAGGAATTTACCCTAATTGCTAGGATTACAAAAATGTCTGAAGAATTGTATTAAGCACTGTCAGGGACAGGTAGCTGGAGGAGTCCTGGAGAAAATAGGATAAGTCGGAAAAAGACTGTAAGAACATGAAGTTATATCTGGGGGCTTTCTTCTTTCTGTTCCAGCTTTTATAGATTGGTGAGAACAAATTGGCATAGTCTCAGGGTCAGAGTTTCCTCTCTCCTAAAAAGTCATATTGAAGAACTTCCCTGGCGGTCCAGTGGTTAAGACTCTGCTTCCACTGCAGGGGTCATGGGTTTGATCCCTGATCGGGGAACGAAGATCCTGCATGCCACGTGATGAGGCCTAAATAAATAAATAAATAAATAGTCATATTGAAAAGAGTTCAATGTATGCATCCCCTTCTTTCTATTCTGTTTCATTACTCTATCGCTGCACTAATGCTAAAGCACTTTACTATGGCTTGATAGTGTGTTGTCATATTTTAGAAGACAAGTCTTCTTAGTCTTTATTTTCATAATTTTCTTGACTATTCTTATATATTTTCTTTAAAGGAATTTTAGAATTATCTTGTCTAGAGCCATAAAAAAATCTCTGTTGTGATTCCGACTGGTGTTGCATTGAGTTTAATTTGGAAGGAATTGATTGGTTTGCAGTATAATTCACCTTGTCCAGAAACATGGTATGACTCTTCATCTACCTGCATATCCTATTTGATCTCCTGAATAAACTCACATTCTAGAAGGGAGATAGATGGAGAAACATAAATGTAAACATGTAGTGTGGTGTGATTGAGAAGAGACCCAGGTTGGACATAAGAGGGAGTTACACCTCTGCCTGTGACATTGGAGTATGAGTCAAGGCTTACTGGAGCAGGAGAACCTGAGTGGTCACAAAGTGACAGTAGTCAGCAGTGGACTGAGACTCTAGTCAAGGAGTCTGCAGCACTACAGGTTCTGTAACAGCAGTTCCCTAACACTGCTTGCCTTTCTCTGGGCCATGTTGCTGGAGGTCTTTGACTCAGGTTTGTGGTGAGACAGATAATGCAAACTTCTGATGGGGTCATATGCCTTACAGATACTGAAATGGAAGATAGACAGCTTCCCAGAAGACACTGTAGGGCCTGCGGTTCTACCTAACTGATGGGACTTGGTTCAAAACTCAGTATTGGGCTTCCCTGGTGGCACAGTGGTTGAGAGTCCGCCTGCCGATGTAGGGGACACGGGTTCGTGCCCCGGTCTGGGAGGATCCCACGTGCCGCAGAGCGGCTGGGCCCGTGAGCCATGGCCGCTGAGCCTGCGCGTCTGGAGCCTGTGCTCTGCAACGGGAGAGGCCACAGCGGAGAGAGGCCCGCGTACCGCAAAAAAAAAACAAAAAACAACTCAGTATTGTAGAAACTCCTTAGAGCACAGGGAATTGACTACAGCTGGAACCTAGACCAGCGGAGCCAGAAGCTGGGCATTGCATGCCCTGCACAAGGTCTGAGAATAGAAGCCCAGGTACTGTTCCGTCATGGCCATGGTATTACCTGCCGCTTCCATGAAGAGTTGGAGACGTGGGAGTAGTGAGGGTTGTTGAAGTCTCTGCCTTAAAAGAAATAGTATGCTAATCATGGGGCTTATCCAAAGTGGCTGAGCTATTTGGTGCTAGCAGCAACCTGATAATCTAGACCTTGGGCTCCTAGCTGAGGACCTGATCTCTTCCCCTCCCCTCTCCTCCTCTCCTGTTCCTTAAAGATGGCTGACAAAGGCCAAAGTGTGATGGGAAGAAGGGAGGGAGGCTGTGCCAAGTGGTCCTGAGTGAGGTAACTGGCGGGAGCCACAGTGCTCAGGTGGCTTTGTAGCTGGGCACTGCTGATGGAGGGGAGCCTCTGGCTGCTGTGTGGCTCCAGTAGGGGCCTTTCCCTCTCTGGCACTCACACCAAGGCAGGTATGGATATTGTGGGGCTGAGGGTCTCAAGTTTTGGGGGACTTTGGGGATCCCCCATTAAGGTATGTTATTCCCATTTGTGATTTTCCAGGGGGGCAGGGGGTGGTGCTTGTGGAAGCAGAGCTGGAGGAGGTGGCTCCCCCTCTCTGATCAGGCCCGTGATACTTCCTTGTAGCCAAAGCAGCAGCCTGTGGGCTACATAGCTACAGCCTGTGTGGTGGATGCTCAGAGCTTCCCTTGATAGACTAACAGGTGAGTCAGTGAGCTGTGTCCAGCAGGTGGTACAAGGGTTAAGAGAATGTGTGGAAAGCTTTAACAGTGTAGGATTGAGGCTGCTATATTTAGAAGGCCTGCTTGCAAGGTTGGCCCTTTGCTGGCATCTGGGAACTTGGCACTTGACCTATTCCCTAACTAACAGGTATAGTTCACTGTACTTTGACACCTGCCTTCCTTCTGGGAGTCTGGAATTTTTATAGCTTCTCAGCAGAGGGTGCCTACATGACTTACCCCCAATAAAAACCTTGGGCACCTGAGGCTTTAGTGGCCTTCCCTGAGTAGAAACACTGCACATACGTTACTGAATTTTTCACTGTTGGAAACTCACTTTGTCCCCTTATGGGAGGGAGAGAGCATGAGGAAGCATGTGCATGGATTTCTCCAGACTCTGCCTGTGTCATTTTCCCTTGCTGATCCTGTTGCATATCTTTTTTGCTGTTATAAACCCTAACTGTGACTACAACTGTGTTGAATCCTTAGAGTCCTTCTAGTGAGTGAATGGGGGGGGTGATCTTGGGGACCCCTGATACAGGGATCCAAGTAAATGTAATTTTGGTATCAGTGCCAGAGAAGTTTGGAAGCCAAGGCATTGAATGCCTAGCACCTGGCTGGGAAGCTGTGCTTGAGCCAAGTTCTCAGCAGGGCCAAACTTTACTCTTTCGAAGTGGCCAGAGTTGAACCCCTGGACTTAAGGAGTCGATGAAAGGAGACACTACACAGTTCAGCAGAGGGGAGAATACCAGTGGGAAGAAAAGAGTTCCGCATCACCCATAGGGCCTATAGCAACCGGTACTCCATTGCCAAAGATGCTCCCTTGCCCTAGTCCTAGAGACCACTGGCACCCCAGAGACCAGTGGCGGCTGCAGATCAAGTTCATGACTGTCTAAGAGGGAGGTGTCTAGACCTCTTAAGTTATAGGCAGGAGCGGATGGGCACTGAGGTATTGAAGGGGAAGATGGGATTGGCTCTGACACTCCAGTGATGCCAAAACTCTTTTGTGGAACCAGGATTCTATCTGAAAGCCTAGCTGTCAAACCTGAAATAGTGACTGTGTCTCCAACTGGGAGAGGCATAGTTCCTCCCCAGTGCCCCGCTCAAGTCTGGCAGATATGAGTCCTGTGGATGTCTTTCCTGTCAAGTATTCAACTACCAAGTCCTTGAGGCAATGGGCAGTATCTAGGGCAGGCCTGGTATGGTAGTCCCCTGCTAGCCCCTACCATACCCCAGACCTAATGGAAGATGTGGGACCCCAAAGAAGCAATTCCCTGTGCCCAGGATATCCCATAGGAGAGCTTAGAGACCCTGAAGGAAGTTGCAGAGGACAGAGACTTAAGGGCAGTGAGGGATCAGGACAGGTCTTCATCTGGGAAAATGCAAGGGTTTTCCCTGGTGGCTTGTCATGGTGGTGTTCTGGAAGGCTGCCTTCAAGCACCAGGTCATTTCTGGCCTGAGATGGGTCCAGTGTTTTGGTGATGGTGAGTTCTCTGAGGTGTCTCTGAGCAAGCAGGTGGCCCTGAGACTGCTCAGCCAGTACTTTAACCTGGCCATCTTCAGGACCCTGGTTGCTTATAGGAAGGCCATGTACCAGGCCTTGGAAAAAACCAGGGTATGAATTGGCAGGCCCTTCTCAGCAGTCCTGAAGAGCTGGAGATCAACCAGAGTCCATGTTGGAATGGGCCCATAGGGGCTTCAAGCTGATTGGCCTCCAAACCAACAACTGACTAGCTGGTAAACTGAAGGTGGGTTGTGCAGGCAGTGAAACATGGAATCAAAAAAAAGGAAAACAGGACCTGAAGACGCACAGCTGCCATTTCTGACAACTGCCTGCCATCTGAATGCCAAAAGTCAAATTGCTACAATAATGGCAAAGACCTCGGGAGAAGACCAGAGTCCAAAGCAAATAACTTTGGATATAACAAACAAGTGCAGTCTAGAATAGGGCTTGGCAAACTTTTTATGTAAAGGGCCAGATGGTAAATATTTTAGGCCTTGTGGGCTTCATGGTTTCTGTAGCAATTACTCAACTCTGCTGTTGTATAAAAGCAGCCAAATAGGTAAGTGAATGGACATTGCTATGTTCCAATAAAACTTTATTTGTGGACCTTGAAATTTGAATTACATATGATTTTCATGTGCCATGTGATAATATTCTGTTTTTTACTTTTTCAACCGTTTAAAAATATAAACACTTTTCTTAGCTCATGAATGGTATAAAAACAGGCAGTAGACCAGATTAGTTCTGTGCATAGTTTGCCAACCCCTGGTCCAGCACTTAGCTCTTTGTCCTGTGGTAGGGGCTTCTCTGTCTCCTTCTGTCCACTCTTTGAGGATGGGCTCTACCTCTGCCCAGTGTGCCAGGTCCAGTTCAATTGAAGGACAGTAAAATTGAAGAAAGTAGAGACAGTAACCACCATGTTGAACTTTAAAAGGAGAATGATTTTCCCTGTTGTCACGAATGGCAAAGATATTTTGTAGTACACTGAGCTAGAAAGGATCTTTGACTTCCTTGAATGCTGTGCAGAGTGTCCAACATGGACAGAGGCACCTGCTGGTGAAGTCCTGGACTGTGCCTGTCATCCAGCACCTCTTGCCGCTCAGTGGTCTCATGATGGAGAGAGAGGATGACACCTAAGAGTCAGTTGAGGGATCCTCAACTGTGTGAGGCTCAACTCAGCTGTGTGAGGCTACTCTGTGTACCTCAGTTTTCCCACCGGCTTAGTGGGATCAGAGCCACCCTGTCTCTGGCAGGGGGAGGCTCTGAGCAGACTGAGGAGCCACCTCCTTGTGTGCTGCTCAGATCTAGCCACTGGGAGTGGTCAAATGTGGTACTCATTTTTTTCTTCTAAAACTTTAGAACTTGCAATAGTAAGATTACTGGATTTTTTTTTTCTTCTCTTGCATTTATCTTCAGGAACCTCGTTGCTTATAGGAAGGCCATGTCAGAAAAACAGTAGCTAAGTCACTCAAACCACAGTGCTAACTATGGTTGTGACTTGACAAATTGCCCAAGATCCTTATCAAACAACACTATAGTTTTATTTTTTAATTTTAAACTGCTTCATTTTTCACAGGGATGTGCAGTTCTGGATGAACGTGTAGATTTGGGACATTTTACGGGACAGAATGTTGGTTTTCTAAGGCATGTAGGAGGCTGTATTGTGTAAATGTCTTTCTTGAATCATCTGACACATTCTCTTCAGCTTAGTACAGAGGCCAGGGTTGTTGTTGGGGTCCATTTAGAGTGTTTCCCCAGATGGTGATTATTTCAACAGAGCTGACGTCATCATCACTTTGAGGACCTTTTTTTTTTTTTTCCCAATACCGAGGACAAGGCCACCCTTGGCTAAATCCCTCCAACTAACCACACTGTAACCCTCTGAGGAGCCCAAGAAGGAGTGGGTCAAATTATAAGCTTCCATATATCTTGTAGACAGGTATGCCTTATCAGTATCTCCCTCTCTTTCTCACTGGTGTGGGGGGTGTCAAGGAGGAAGCTTAGGGCTACTGCTAAGACCCTCCTTTAGTGATGCCTTCCGCAGGGATCAGAAACATGTTCTTTTTATTTCCTCTCACTGAAGAGATGGCAGGGAAAGCTTAAGCTTCCACCCAAGATGGTTTCGTGTGTGTGTGTGGTGGTGGTGTTTTTTTTTTTTTCTTTTTTATTTGAGTATAGTTGGTTTACAATGTTGTGTTAGTTTCAGGCACCCAAGATGTTAAAGCCTTGCCTTTTAAAATTCCATGGTAATTTGTTTTTTTTTAATAAATTTTTTTATTTTTTTTTGGCTGTGTTGGGTCTTTGTTGCTGTCTGCAGGCTTTCTCTAGTTGCGGCGAGTGGGGGCTGCTCTTCAGCGAGCAGGGGCTACTCTTCATAGTGGTGCACGGGCTTCTCATTGCAGTGGCTTTTCTTGCTGCAGAGCACAGGCTCTAGGCATGTGGGCTTCAGTAGTTGTGGCACACAGGTTCAGTAGTTGTGGCACACAGGGTCAGTAGTTGTGGCTCGCGGGCTTTAGAGCACAGGCTCAGTAGTTGTGGCGCACAGGCTTAGTTGCTCCATGGCATGTGGGATCTTCCCGGACCAGAACTTGAACCCGTGTCCCTTGCATTGGCAGGTGGATTCTTAACCACTGCGCCACCAAGGTAATTTGTTTTTAAAGGGAGTAAGGCAAGCTGTATTTTAGAAATGCTGTTGTAGTGGTCTTTAATACCTTCTACTCTTTACTAGTGCTCTTGTATATAAAGTAAGGAAAAACGTTGAAATTTTAAAAATTCATTTTTCTTAAATCACATTTATATTTCTGTGTATAAAATTTTCATAAACTTTTTTTTGGGGGGGGTAACTGGAGCCATGTAACAAGTATGGGAAAAAAAACTATGCCTTGTCGGAACAGTTTTGCTGGTTTTTAGGGTGGAAAGATGATGGGTACTTAGAATTTACCTTATTATATTTAATTAAGATCAGTATTTCTTTAAAAACATAAGTAAACAGGGAAGGGGTGTAGACCGTAGAGGTTAACTCAGGCGTTATGGTGAGAGGTGAGAGGAGCTGAGGTCCTGGATGGGATAAGGAGGGGCTGAGACTTCTGGTTCAGGTGAGAAGGCACAAGTGGCCACAGCTGAGACTCAGAAGGGTTCTCAGGAATAATCCTGATAGGCCTGGGTTCTCAAGGTTGCTGTTTCTTCCCCCAGTTCTGTCTTTTAAGGACTCTGCCAGACTTGGTAAAGAGGAGAAGCCTAGATATCTGGTGAGTTGGGGCCACCTTTCTCTTCTCTGAAATGCTAGCTTATTTCTCAGAGATTCAGCGCATCTCTCTTTCTTGGGGAGGGAGGCAGAGATGAACACTGAGGTGGCCATCAACGTTCATCAGATCAGCATTCACGCCTGTGTTTGCCGTTGTGCTAGGCACTTTAAAATGATTTCTGCATTTAGTTTTTTTTTAACTTTTTGAGCTTATAGAAAAACATAACTAAGTTTAATATGAAGAATTTAGGGCATTCTAAAACATAAGGGTAACTTTTAATAAAAACGTGGGGTTATTAAAGTCCTAAAATGCACTATTAAAGTTCCCCTCATCAGAGTTCACACAAATAATTATATTACCTTAATAGTATCTCATAGTCTGGTCTTATACACTGGACTTCTTTTTAACTATTACTGAAATTTTCAAGCATATCTAAAAGTAGAAGAAAAGAGTTAATGAACCCTCATGTATCCATCAACTTACTTCAGTAACTATCAACTCATGGCCAGTTTTATTTTTATTCTTTTATTTTTTTATTTTTTTGTGGTACGCGGGCCTCCCACCGCTGCGGCCTCTCCCGTTGCGGAGCACAGGCTCCGGACGCGCAGGCTCAGCGGCCATGGTTCACGGGCCTAGCCGCTCCGTGGCATGCAGGATCCTCCCGGACCGGGGCACAAACCCGCGTCCCCTGCATGGGCAGGCAGACCCTCAACCACTGTGCCACCAGGGAAGCCCTCATGGCCAGTTTTGTTTCATCTCCAACCTTACTGGATTATTTTAAAGCAAATTTAAGACATGGTACTGTTTCATCCATAATTTCAGTCCTGTGTTTATCCTTAAAACAACTTTATGAGGTAAAGAGAGTCCCCCTTTGGGAGACGTCTGGTTCAGAGGGATTTTGTGACTTTCTTATAATCACACATGAACACCTAAATTGAATTCAGATTGCTCTGACTCTCAAAGCCATGAGTTTTCTGTGAGGCCTTCTTGACTTTTTTTCGTTCTAGAAAACTATTCAATGATAAAAAGAACATGGAGAATTCACCTTCTTGTTCTGATGCTTCATCCCACCCTTGCTCCCCTGATCCCATCTTCTTTTCTACACCAAAATTGTAATTTACTAATTCTTGGGTACAGGACTGTGTAAAATGCTGTGAACTAGCCAAACAGAATGTAAGTACACTGTCCTTATTCTCAAAGAGCCAGTAGTCTTTGGGAAATAATGCATAGAAATAGGAAATAATGACACCTGGTAATTATGATGAAGACAGTTAAAACAAAATAGTTCAGGGAAAGACATGACTAAGTGTTAGCCCGTAGCTGTTAAAACAATGCACAGCCACAAAGAATGGTCTTAGGTTTTGGATTGACAATCAAATTAATGGTACACAATGCATTTTAACTCTTCATTAAGTCTAGGTAGCTTCGTGAAAGGATACAGGACAGAAAACATAGCAGCTACATCACTGGTATTTTCCTCAGGGAATTTTGCATTAGCGATGGTCAGTTTCCACGCCCTAGGACCACAGATACCAACCTTGATTGTCAGAGATGAGAGTGACTTGGGAGCAAATCACTTTCTTCTTTTTTTTTTTTTTTTTTTAGCAAATCACTTTCTAACAAGGAAGTAACTGCCTTATTTCTGCTGCCTCCCCAACACTTTATTGAGATTGCTTTGTATAATCTAGGTCCTTTGCATTTTCATTTAAATATTAGAATCAGCTTATCAGTTTCTACAGTGAGATTATTATTATTATTATTTATTTATTTATTTTTTGCGGTACGCGGTCCTCTCACTGTTGTGGCCTCTCCCGCTGCCGAGCACAGGCTCTGGACGCGCAGGCTCAGCGGCCATGGCTCACGGGCCCAGCCACTTCGCGGCATGTGGGATCCTCCCAGACCCAGGGCACGAACCGGCGTCCCCTGCATTGGCAGGCAGATTCCCAACCACTGCGCCACCGGGGAAGCCCCCGATGAGATTATTTTTTAATATAAATTTATTTATTTATTTTTGGCTGCGTTGGGTCTTGGTTGCTGCGCGCGGGCTTTCTCTAGTTGCGACGAGTAGGGGCTACTCTTTGTTGCGGTGTGCAGGCTTCTCATTGCGGTGTCTTCCCTTGTTGCGGAGCACGGGCTCTAGGCACGCGGGCTTCAGTAGTTGTGGCACGTGGGCTCAGTAGTTGTGGCTCGCAGGCTCTAGAGCACAGGCTCAGTAGTTGTGGTGCAAAGGCTTAGTTGCTCCGCGGCATGTGGGATCTTCCCAGACCAGGGCTCGAACCCATGTGCCCTGCATTGGCAGGCGGATTCTTAACCACTGTGCCACCAGGGAAACCCTACAATGAGATTTTGATTAGAATGGCTTTGAATTTTTACATCACTATGGGGGAGAACTAACATCTTAACATTATTGAGTGTTCTGGTCCATCAACACAGTATATCTTCACTTATACAGATCTTTATCTTAGGAATCTTACAGTTTTTGATGTACATGTCCAGCACATATTTTGTTAAATTTATCTCTCAGTATTTCATTTTTGTTTTGATGTTAGTGTATTGGAATGACACTATTTTTTAAGGTTTTTTAAAATAAAAATTTAATTTAAAAATAGTTTCAGATTTACAGAAAAATTGCAAGGATAGTATATAAAAAGAATTCCCATATATCCCACATCTAGTTTTCTCTGTTATTAACATCTTACATTAGTATGGTATTCTTGTCACAATTAATAAACCAATTTTTATGTTATTATTAACTAAGTCCATACTTTATTCAGATTTCCTTAGTTTTTACCTAATGTCCTCTTTCTGTTCCAATATCCCATTCAGGCTATCGTACTACATTGGTTGTCATGTCTCCAAGGAGGTGTTTAGGTCAGATATTTTATAGATTGTCCCTTAATTGGGATTTGTCCAATTTTTTTTTTTTTTTTACATTTGGGACATTTATTATTACAAAAATAAACATCCAGCGTTCCTGTAACCAGAGAAAGTAGGTACAAATCCTCATTATTTTAGGCGTCACTTTGAGTAAGAGATACTGTTTTAGTATTCTTCAGCTGTCATACCTGAATATCACAGATTGGGTGACTTAAACAACAGACATTTATTTTCTCATAGTTTTGGAGGCTGGAAGTCCAAGATTAAGGTGCCAGCAGGGTTGGTTTCTAGTGAGAACTTTCTTCCTGGCGTGCAGATGGCTGCCTTCTCACTGTGTGTCCTCACATGGCCTTTCCTCTGTTCACATGCACATTCCTGGCATCTCTTCCTCTGTTTATAAGGACACCATAACTTTATGACCTAATTTAACTTTAACTATCTCCCGAAAGGCCGTGTCTTCAAATGGAGTCACATTGAGGGTTAGACTTCAACCTATGAATTTTGGGGGGATGCAGTTCAGTCCATAACATTCCATCCTCATCCCCCCCATTCACATCCTTCTAGCATGCAAAATACATTTACCCCAATCCAACAGCCCCAAAAGTTTTAACCCATTCCAGCATACTCCAAGTCCAAATTCTCATCTGTTTATCATTGAAATCAGGTATGGGTGAGACTTGATGTTTTTTCTGATTAGACTGAGATACAGTTTTCTGGGAGGAACACCACAGAGGTGAAATACTCTTCTTATCACATCATGCCAATGGTAGATAGTATCAGCATTACTTACCACTGTTAATGTTAACCTTGATCATTTGGCAGAAGGAGGGTTGTCAGGTTTCTACACTGTAAAGTTACTACCCTGCCTTCCCCATAACTTATACTCTGGAAAGAAGTCACTATGCAGAGCCCACTTGAAGCGTGGGTACAGTCTACCTCTTGGAGGGTCGAGTAACTACATAAATTGTTTGGAATTGTTCTGCATGGGAAATTTGTCTATTCTCCTCCATTTATTTATTTATTTATTTGATTTATTCATTTATTTATATCAGTATGAGTCATGGTTATGTATTTTATACTTTGGGTTATAACCCAGTATCACTTTATTTTGTTGCTCATATTGTTTCAGGAGCTCTTTAGTTGGTTCTTGTGTCCCTTTGACGTACTCCCATTATTGTGGTTTTTTGCCTTTTTTAAGTCCTTCCTTACTTTCTGGCTCTACAGTATGCTCCAGGCTCATTTTGTTTATGTCTTGCTCCAGTCCTCAGATCAGCCATTGCTCCTTTCATTGGAGAATGATATTAGAAACCAAGATCTGTATGCTAGGTGTGCCCTTTGCTACTGGAGTGTCATTGCTTCCAGGCCCTCTCGGCTGACAGAGAAAAGAAATGTGATTGTGTATACTAATCTCTGTATATACTCGTTTATAAATATTTCTTTATGTAATTATATTAAGCTAAAGATGAGTTTGTTCTGATGCCTCCAGCTCAAATCCATTACCACATGGATCATTCTAGCCTCCTCACCTTGCTTATTTATAACCTCCCACCAACAGTGAGAAACCTGACTTCCACTATTCACCATCCATTCACTTAATTTTTCAATTCCAGTTTATAAGTATAGTGACTTCAGAATTGTTTACCTGTGCCCCTGTGGAAAACAACTTTATGAATTAGCATATAGTACTTATTTATATATAGTTCCTTTTGTCTACAGACGCCACTCATTTCCAAAGTAAGCTACTTAGATTAGCTCCTTTTTTCTCCACCACCTTTAGGGAGGTTATTTCACATATTTGTAATACATTTTTTTCACATTCTTCATTCCATCCTGGGATCCCCTGACCTCCTGAATGAATTTTTAAAATTTACACACATTAAGGTTTATACTTTTTGCTGTAAGGTTCTGGGGTTTTGATAAGTGCATAGTGCCATGTATCCACCATTACAGTATTATGCAGAATAGTTTCACCCCTCTAAAAAAAAATCCTTGCTTCACCAGCCAAACCCTCCTGTTTTTTTTTTCCTTTGGCTCCACCACACAGCACGTGGGATCTTAGTTCCTTGACCAGGGATCGAACCCGTGCCTCCTGCAGTGGAAGCGCAGAGTCTTAACCGCTGGACCGCCAGGTAAGTCCCTGATTTTGTTTCTTTAGCCTGTTTTTAAGGTGAGTTACATTGATTGCTTTTCAAGTGTTGAACCAGCTTTGCAAACCTATAATAAGTCCCCCCTGGTTGTGGTGTATAGTTCTTCTTATACATTTTTGGGTTTGATTCGCTTGTATTTTGTTGGGGGTTTTTGTGTCTGTATTCATGAGATATACTGATCTGTGGTTTTCCTTTCTAATGTCTTTGTCTGATTTGGGGTATTCTAATGTCTTTTCTGGTATTAGGGTAATGCTGGTATTAGGATAATCAGTGGATAACCACTGATCTGTGGTTTTCCTTTCTAATGTCTTTGTCTGATTTGGGGTATTCTAATGTCTTTTCTGGTATTAGGATAATGTCTTTGTCTGATTTGGGGTATTCTAATGTCTTTTCTGGTATTAGGATAATGCTGGCCTCGTAGATGAGTTAGGAAGGGCTCCCCCTGCTTCTGTTTTCTGGAAGAGGTGTGGAAGTCTTTTGTGGTACAAAAGTTTTAATTTTGATGAAGTCCAGTTTATTTTTTCTTTATGGATCATGGTTTTGGTGTCATGACTAAGAACTCTGCCTAGCCCTAGGTCTTGAAGGTGTTCTCTTATATTTTCTTCTAAAAGTTTTATAGTTTTACATTTAAATCTAATATCCATTTTGAATAATTTTTTGTATAAAGTATGAGGTTTTAGGTTGATGTTAATTTTTTTACCCATGGATGTCCAGTTGTTCCAGCACAATTTGTTGAAAAGACTCTTCTTCCTCTATTGAATTGCTTTTGCACCGTCATCAAAAATCAATTTGATGTACTCACGTTGGCTTTTTTCTGTGTTCTCAGTACTCTTTCATTGATTTGTGTCTATTCTTCCACCAATATTATGCTGTTTTGGTTATTGTAGTGACCAAATAGTAAGTAATAATTTTAATATCAGGTATAGTGACTCTCTCACTTTGTTCTTCTGCTTCCTTTGCCTTATCATATAAACTGTAGAATAAGCTTGTCTGTATCTACAAAAAATCTTGAGATTTTGATAGGAATTGTTTTAAATCTATAGGTGATTTTGGGGAGAATTGACATCTTCACTGTGTCAAGTCTTGCAAACCATGAACATGGTGTGTCTCTCCATTTAGTTAGATCTTTGCTTTCTTTCATCACCATAAAGACTCTGTACAAATTTTGTTAGATTTATGTTTTAGCTATCTCATTTTTTTGAAGTGATTGCAAATGGCATTATGTTTTTAATTTGTTTCCATGTGGTCATTGCTAGTATATAGGAATGTGATTGACTTTCATGTGGTCATCTTGTATCTTGTGGCCCTCATGGACTCATTTATTAATTCTGTGATCTATTTTGTAGATTATTTTGGATTTTCTACATAGACAACCATGTTATCTGCAAATAGGGACAGTTCTGTTTCTTCCTTACCAAATGTCTATGCTCTTATTTCCTTTTCTTGCCTTATTGCCCTGGCTGGAGTGTTTGATTACTTTTTGAGAACCAAAAATTATTTATCTTTAAAGTCAGTTCTCACTTAAATATAAAACATTATACTGCTTAATTATAAAAAATAGTAATAACAAATATTTACTTCATGTCAGGCATTGATCTAAGCACTTATTAATTCCTTTAATCCAACAACCCTGAAAATAGATGTCATTATCAAACCCATTTTATAGATGTAGAAACTAAGACAGAGCGATTATGTAAGTTATCCAAGGTTACATATTTTATAAAGTAATGGAGCTGGGACTTGGATTTGTGGCATTTGGTTCTGCAGGTTGGGTTCTTAACACATCCATTGTGCAAAAATCCTGGCTTTCCTTCTAGCTGAGCCAGTCTTATGCTTAAGTGAGGGAAGTAGAGGGGGAAGAGAAAGCAAGAAAGAAATGGAGAAGTTGCTGGAACATGAAAGACACAAGGTGTGAGCAAGAGAAAGTGTGAGACCTGATGTAAGAAGAATAGGGGAAAGATTATTAAGAATATGAGGACCAGAATATGCCAGAAGAAGCTGGTCATGGAAAGCTTGAGAGGGCCCCCACGCCATTCCCCCCATAGGTCTTGACTGCCTAATTGTGGGTCCCAGCTTGTTGTCTAGACATATGTCTTCCCTCCTACACTATACAAAGCCTGACTGCCTGGGCTGTCAGGGTGTGTATTTGACATCCCTCCCCAAACCCACACACCCAGTGATTTCTGTATTTATACCTAGTTTCCCACTCTCAATTCAGCATCATTATTATTCTTTACTCCTTTTGCCACTTCTGTGTATTGGATTTTAAATCTATTTTAGAACCTAGCTCTGAAGCAAGACTGCCTAGAAGCTCTGGCTTGGTAACCTTGTGGCTCAGTCCACCACCTCAGCCCTCCAACTGTGGTCTTTGATGTGACAGAAGCTTAATTAGTTTAGTTGTAGAACCTGGAGTATACATCGCCAACTCCTAGGGTGTGAAAAACCACTTAGAAGGTGGGCTAGATAGAAGACTGAAATAGACCTGAGAATAGAAGGAAGCAAGTCAGAAAATAGGCATTCAGGGTGATCAAAGATAGCTGAGAATGATGTACACATGTCCCTCAATTCCACAGACTGAAGGAGCTTGGTAGTTAAAAATCTAGGGCAAGGCAGTAGTGACACAGACAACCCAGAGGTTGCAGCAGATGGTAATGGATTAAATAATGCTTGAATTCAATAGAAGTAAGTAATTTGGTGACTACCATGAGACTTGAGGGCAACACCACCTTTTAGGCATAACTAAAGAGAGAAAATGTCTCTGAATATACCTATTCTAATAAGAAGAGACCTGATGAGAAAGCATGTGGTATGGTTCTAGTATGCAGAAAGTTGAAGCAAGGTTTCTGAGACTTGGAAGAAATAAAGAGGTGAGAGAAAACTGGTACATGACGGAAGAAAAAGCAGCTTGCAGTGAAGAGAATAAGGGCTCTGGAACCGTGAAGGACTGTTTTCCAGTCCTGTTTTCTTGTCATTTGGGGAAGTTCTCTGGGCCTCAGTGTTCTTTCTCTGAAATAAAGACTGTAATATCATTCTTACAGTGATGATCTTGCGATGTAGTTTCATAAAATGTAAATATGTTCCTTAAAAATTTTTCCATAGGTTAAGGTTAAACTTCATTTAACTGGAAATGCCATTCTCAGGAACCACTACTTGCCATCCTCCCTGCCAACCATTTTATATATTCAAATATTGCCCTACACATTGAGCGAGAGGTTGGAGGGCTTTACAAAAGGCAATGTCAAAATATATACAGTGATAGGGATCTTATAAATCACTTTTCTCAAGCAGAGAGATCTGTGTGTGAGTGTGCGTGTGTGTGTGCACGCGCACGCACACACCCAGTGACCTTTATTAAGCTGGCCAGATGTTCAGTACATACTTAAGTCTTTTTTTTTTTTTTTTTTTGCGGTACGCGGGCCTCTCACTGTTGTGGCCTCTCCCGTTGCGGAGCACAGGCTCCGGACACGCAGGCTCAGCGGCCATGGCTCACGGGCCCAGCCGCTCCGCGGCATGTGGGATCTTCCCGGACCGGGGCACGAACCCGTGTCCCCTGCATCGGCAGGCGGACTCTCAGCCACTGCACCACCAGGGAAACCCCTTAAGTCTTTTTTTAAAAAAAATACATTTATTTATTTATTTACTTTTGGCTGCGTTGTGTCTTCGTTGCTGCCCGTGGGCTTTCTCTAGCTGCAGTGAGTGGGGGCTACTCTTTGTTGCGGTGCGTGGGCTTCTCTTGTTGCGGAGCATGGGCTCTAGGCGCGAGGGCTTCAGTAGTTGCAGCATGCGGGCTCGGTATTTGTGGCTCACCGGCTCTAGAGCACAGGCTCAGTCGTTGTGGTGCAAGGGCTTAGCTGCTCCACGGCATGTGAGATCTTTGCGGACCAGGGCTCAAACCCATATCCCCTGCATTGGCAGGTGGATTCTTAACCACTGCACCACCAGGGAAGTTCCATAGTAGGTCTTGACCAGGCTGGTTCACTACAGTGCCCCACCTTGCCTCCTTGCCTGCGCTCCCCATCTCACCCAGACCCCACACATAGAGACACCTCTCAGAACCCACACACATGACTGGTTCAGGCAGCAACTGTCTACTCCTGATGAATGCTCTTAGGCGTAAGCCTTCAGAGCGGCCGATAATTTGGCAATTAACCAGCAGGCTGAAGGAATACAGTTTGAATCCTTTGATAAAGCTTGGCGTGCCTCAGCACTATCTCCTTTTGTTCAGAGAAATATATTTTAATCAGTGTTAACAAATACTCATTCTAGACCTGGCATGAGGCACTCACATTTTTCTCTATAGTCCGAGCTGCCTCTTATTTTTTCTGTAATCTTCATCATTTCTTAATGCCCAGTATAAGCCCTGCCTCTGTGCTGCCTTTCCTTACTTCTATAGCTTGTCTTCTACCCTCCATTCGAATTTCATCCTTTATAAGTTGTCACATTCATACTCCTGAACTCTGCTTTAATGTTTTCTCATTGATTCAAAAATAATTTTCCCAATTAAAATGTAAGTGTTTTAGGGCAAGGAGTGTGTCTTATAGATTAGTCCTGCTTTCTGCATGTTATAACACCAAACCAAGTGTGGAGTAATGCCCAACCCTGCAAACCCTCAGATCCGTTACTTATGTAGCGAGATTCTTCAGGACAGCCAGTTCCATTCTCCATGTGAAAATTGATGGTGACTTGATGAGTATGAATTTGTTGGTTGATTTAGGGACCAGTGAAATTCGAGGGTGTGGTTGTGATTTTCACTGAGGCAGAGTGGAAGAGACTGAGCCTTGAGCAGAGGAACCTATACAAAGAAGTGATGCTGGAGAATTTCAGGAATCTAGTCCTGTTGGGTGAGGGTATGTTCTCTTTCCTTAATTTTTCCATTCATACATTTATTGACCATATAGCCAGCCAATGTTCTAAACTCTTAGAACACATCTCTGAATAAAACAATAAAGCATTTTTTTTGTCATTCTAGTATAGTGACATATACAATAAATAGCATATATAAGTAAATTATGTATGTTAGAGGATAATAAGCTCTACATAGTTTTAAAATATGTATAATATATACAAATATAAGTAGAGCAGAATAAGGGGGATCCAGGGTGCTGGGGTGTAGAGGCAGGGGTGGGTGATCAGGGTAGGCCTCTGTGAGGAGATGGGTGTGAGTAAAGGCTTGAAGGAGGTAAGGAAGTTAGATATGTGGATGTAGTGGGAGACTCTTCTGTGCTGGGGAACAACCAGTGCTGAGACCCCGAGATAGGAAAGGAAGGAGGCCGGCGTGATCAGAGCACAGAGAGCAAGGAGGAGAGGAAGGTAATAAGAGAGGCCTCTCTGTGTCCTAGAAGTTAAAAAAGCTTATAGTGTAATTAAATCTGTCCGTTTTGTGTTTTATAGGTTATTTGATATTATAATCGTATTTTTCTTCATTTATTTAAAACCTGAAACAGATTATTTGTCTAGGATGGTAAATACAAAATTATTCTGGATATTCCTGCATTCTTAAGAGTCCTGTTTTCAGACTTGCACATAAATTTCTGTCAGAAGCTTTTTCAAGAATTTTCTCTATTTGGCATAGCTATGAATTAATTAGTTCTGATTTATTTTTGTCTGCTTGGATCTGTTATGAACTGTTTTCCTCGGTTTGAATTGGCCCAATTTCACTCCATTTGGCTTCTGACCTAGTTTCTCCATCTGTCTCAGTGAAGAGTCACCCATTTAAATTTGCTTTCAGCTGGCCAAACTAATTTGGTCTTGTTTTTACCTTGTTTCATCTGGTGGTCTTCTTCTCTGTCTCTGTGCTCATGCATTTCATTGATTCTGAGAACTATATTAAAATTATCTCAAAGTAAATTAATCTTTACATGGAAACTTTGGATCCTGTTGGGTCCATTTCATACTTCAAACTGTTTTGCTGCACTTGATTCATCCTTCCTTTTCTCTATATATTTTTCTTTTATTGATGAATTACTTAAAACAAATCCCAAATAATGTGACATACCACTCCTAAATATATCACAATGTAACTAATAAATAAGGACTTTTTTTTTTATATGTAACCACATTATCTGTAGGGCTTCAGTATCATCTGACACTTGGTCTATGTTCAAATTTACCTGATCATCTCAAAAAAGTCTTTTTGAGAATTTGAATCAGGATCCAGACAAGATCCATATATTCCATTTTTTAAAAATATTCCTTAAATCTGTATCAGTTCTTCCTCCCTCTTCTGGTTTTTCTCTCAAGGCCGTGGATCTGTTTGTAATTCTCTGAATCTAGAATATAAATCTATTTTAGATAATATTCTAAAGTAGTTTTTACATAGTAGATCGTAAATCACAGGAGAATAGTTTTGAACTTTATCAAGAAGTGTTCACCAGGGACTTCCCTGGTGGCGCAGTGGTTAAGAATCCGCCTGCCAATGCAGGGGACACAGGTTCAATCCCTGGTCTGGGAAGATCCCACATGCTGCAGAGCAGCTAAGCCCGTGTGCCACAACTACTAAGCCTGCGGTCTAGAGCCTACAAGCCACAACTACTGAGCCTGCATGCCACAACTACTGGTGCCCACATGCCTAGAGCCCGCTCACCACAAGTAGAGAAAGCCCACGTGGAGCAGTGAAGACCCAATGCAGCCATAAATAGATAGATAGATATCTAGATAGATGGATAGATAGATAAAATGCCATTTGCAGAAAAAAAAAACAGACGTGTTCATCAGCATGAAGAACATGGGAATTTCCCTGGTGGTCCATTGGTTAGGGCTCGGCGCTTTTACTGCCGTGGCCCGTGTTCAATCCCTGGTCAGGGAACTAAGAACCTGCAAGCCGCGCAGCACGACTGGAAAAGAAAAAAAAAAGAAAACATCACATGACCAATGGTATTGCTGGTTGTAGTGTTTGAGTTACCACCCATACAGCACACCTATGTCTGTCACCAATATAGTATACACATGTCATCAGTAAGGCACATCCATGTCTGTCTGCATTTGTAACTGTCATGTCCACAGTGATCTGCCTGTAGCTGTAAGCATCTCATTGCTTCATTTTGTCTCCTAATGTAGTCCTGTGAAATTCATATTGAAATACATAATTTTTTATTGTAAATTACTTGCTTTTATTTCTCTTTTATATTTTGGTTAGGGCATTACATTCTTTTTTAAAGATTCTGTGTATGGGGACATTTTATTAAATATGAATCTCATTGCAAGACAGTAAATGAGATGTTACAAGACATAGACTATGAAAAGGAGCCTTTGATTCTGACAGTATTGAGAACGTGTCTGTCTTCTGCCTAACCTTTTAAGTTCTTTCTTAATTAACTCTGTTCCTATCACTTATTCATGCAAAAGTATTTATTAACTATTATATGTTAGGTCCAGTTCTGGGTTCTTGGAATATACCAGTAGTATATCTGGGAGAAGGGTGTTCCAGACATCGGAACCAGCCAGTGCAAGGCATCAGGAGGGAGTTCAGTGTGACTCAGATTGGAGGGAATGAAGAATGGAGTATAGATGGAGTCAGAAAGCCGATAGGTTGTGAAAGAATGTGGAACCCAGTGGGCCACTCTCAGGGCTTGGTTTTTACTCTGAACATTACGGGGTTTCTTGGGTTTTTTTAAAATAAGGTAAAGAGTTCTATTTATTAGGAATGTAGAATAAAGAAGGAAGAGATTGGAATGGGCTTTAGTCACCTGCTCCCATCCCATTCTTCTATTCCTGATCCCAGGGCAGAACTCTCATGGCTCTAGGGAATACTTCCTTTGGATGGATGAGGGTCCTGGCAAGATTGGTCTCAGTAGATCCTCTGGAGCAGCATGGCTTAGCCACCCCTCATTCTGTCCTGAGAGTAGTCAGTGCAGTTGGACTGGGTGTCTGGGAATCTCCTGATCAGGAGATCTGGATGGCTTTGTAGCCCTAGACTGTGGTCAAAGCCCAGAATACCTCCTGTCCCCAGATTTAGTCTATAGGCCAAATTTGGTTAGTTTTTCCCCAAACAGATTGTTCTATGTCAGGGGGTTTAATTCTCACTGGCTTCTTTTCTCCAGAGACCTAGTCAAAGCAGCAAGAGTCTCATTATTTGCTTCGAAGCTTTTTTTTTTTTTCCCTTAAGGACAGGTTTAGTAGAAAATAATTCTTTGTATGCTGATTAGTTCAGAGTTATCTGTGGTTTGTATAGTATTTAAGAGCACATCCCAAACCCTGTTTTGTTTCTTCTTTCTTTGTGACTGTGAACAAGTTACTTAACCCTGCTAAACTATTCTCTGCTGCCTTCTGCATTGGAGACACCAGACTGAGTGACTCCTACATCAATCTACTCTTTCTTCTCATAGGAAAAGTCACAAAGTACGTTCCCCTGTAGGTCATAGGATTGTTCTCTCTTGTTGGAAATAAACGGTTGTAGCTGTGTGTGTCAGTGTAACTGGTTATGGCTTAGGAGATAATTTTAGTGTAAGTGCAGATACAAAGTTGAAGATGCCTCTGATACTTACTTGGAAGATTATTTATTGGAATAATATATAGAATAATAGGTTCTGCTGTGGGTTTTTTGGGGGGTTTTTTTGATTCAAGTAAAAGATGTAAAATGTAAAAACTGACTACAGTACATAATCTGAATCTAATCATAGGAAAATGTCGGCAACATTCTATACATATTCTAGAACATGAGGAATGTTCCCTAAAAAAAGAACCCTATTCTTCAAAAATGCCAGTCTCATGAAAGAGACACTAAAGGAAACTAAAGAAACATGAAAACTAATTGTAATATCTGATAGTAGACTAAATCCTGTACTGTAGGGAAAATGCTATAAAGGACATTGTTGGATCAGTTGACAAAATTGGAATATATATGATAGTTAAAGTATTATGTAAATGTTAAATTTACCAGAGTTCAAGCGGAAGTTTTCGTGGGGCAACTGAGAAGGACACAGTTAAGATGGAGTTTCCAGCCCAGTGAGTCTGAGGGCCAGACCGTGACCCCATAAAGCATGATCTCCTGTCCAGACTGTGGCAGGTGTTGAAGCGACTTTCAAATTCTGCCCCTACTGTGGAAAACCTTTACCTACAGAGGAGCACGAGGGGTCCCAGACCTTTGTCAAGCCGTCTATGTCATCCTCCCAAGCTTGGACTCCTCCCCTGAAATCTACATTCATATATATCAGACTGCCTGCTTGACATCTATTGGATGTCCCATAAGTGTCTCCACATGCCCAGAACTAAGCTCCTAATATGACTGCCGCCCCCGCACCTGCCCCTTCCATAGACTATCCCATCGAGGTAACAGCAGTTCAGCTTATTCAGTTTCTCA
Organism: Orcinus orca; assembly: GCF_937001465.1. Classification (NCBI taxonomy): domain Eukaryota; kingdom Metazoa; phylum Chordata; class Mammalia; order Artiodactyla; family Delphinidae; genus Orcinus; species Orcinus orca. The sequence goes on along the minus strand of NC_064568.1, from coordinate 39,574,657 downwards.
GACCATGAAGTCATCCTCAAGTCCTCTTTCTCTCCCACCCCATGACTGCAGCGCTCCAGCAGATCTCATCATCTCTCACTTTAAAAGTCAATGCCGAGGGCTTCCCTGGTGGCGCAGTGGTTGAGAGTCCGCCTGCCGATGCAGGGAACACGGGTTCGTGCCCCGGTCTGGGAAGATCCCACATGCCGCGGAACAGCTGGGCCCATGAGCCATGGCCGCTGAGCCTGCGCGTCTGCAACGGGAGAGGCCACAACAGTGAGAGGCCCGCGTAACGAAAAAAAAAAAAAGTCAATGCCGAGGACTTCCCTGATGGCACAGTGGTTAAGAATCCACCTGCCAGTGGAGGGGACACAGGTTCGATCCTTGGTCTGGGAAGATCCCACATGCCGCGGAACAACTAAGCCCATGCACCACAACTACTGAGCCTGTGCTCTAGAGCCCACAAGCCACAATTACTGAGCCCATGTGCCACAACTACTGAAGTCTGTGCGCCTAGAGCCTGTGCTCCACAACAAGAGAAGCCACTGCAATGAGAAGCCCGTGCACCACAATGAAGAGTAGCCCCCACGTGCCTCAACTAGAGAAAGCCCGCATGCAGCAACAAAGACTCAACGCAGCCAAAAATAAATAAATAAATTTATTAAAAAAAAAAATTTACCAGAGTTGATAACTGTATTGTGGTTATGAAAGTGAATATCCCGGGCTCCCCTGGTGGCGCAGTGGTTGAGAGTCTGCCTGCCGAAGCAGGGGACACGGGTTCCTGCCCCGATCCGGGAAGATCCCACATGCCACGGAGCATCTGGGCCCGTGAGCCATGGCCATTGAGCCTGCGCGTCCAGAGCCTGTGCTCCGCAACGGGAGAGGCCACAACAGTGAGAGGCCCGCGTACCGCAAAAAAAAAAAAAAAAAAAGTGAATATCCCTACTTTTATGAGACACACACTGAAGTATTTAGGGGTAAAGGGCCTTGATATATGCAGTTTACTCTCAAATGATTCAAAGAAAAAATATATATATACATATATGTATACACACGTATACATACATAACATACAAATGTTAGCAGTAGGTAATTAGGGTAAAGGGTATACAGCTGTTCTTTGTATTGTCCTTATTCTTGCACCTTTTCTGTACATTGGAAATTATTTCCAAATAAAAAGTCCAAAGAAGTTGAATGGAAATATAGGTCTGGTGAAGCATGTCTTGGAGAGACAGACATTAACGGCTGTGAATGATTAATGGGCCAGATCTTACTATGAGACAAGGAAGAAAAGCCCAGCGAGCCCTTCCTCTGACTACTTTGACTGAAAACTTTCTTTCTTCAGCAGATTCAAAGCCAGAAGTCCGTCCCTGGCCCCTTTGCCCTCTGCCATCTGGCCTTTGACGGTCAGCAATTTCTCAGCCACCATGAGCTCTGCAGGCATCTTATTCCATATTCATGTGCAGGAAATCAACTCCAACCAGGGGATCCTTGCCCAAATGACCACCAGCAGCAGCAGCAACAACATTCTGATAAAAACCACTGGGGTGCCAAAGCAGAAGATCAAGGAATGGGATCTACACCTTTGTTTTTGAGCACAAATGAGAAGGGGACTTAAGTGGTTTTCTGTAGCCCACCCCAGGGACCACCAGTAAGCTCTCAGGGAGGCAACAAAGTGTTGAAGGTACAGCTCAGTCCAGCCCAGAGGGTAAGCTCTGGGGAAGCAGACAACATTCCTGAGAGGGTAGAACTCTCAGGATTTGGAGCAGTCAGGTTTAGAGGTGTGGACTAGGTTTTAGCCAGAAGTCAAACCTCTTCAGACACAGGCTGTCACGAGCGGAGATATCTCCTGTGCAGAAAGTGTGGGTGAAGCTTTAGCAGGAAGTCACATCTCAACAGACATCAGAGGACACACAGAGGAAAAGCCTTATATATGTGGGGAGTTGTGGTCAAGGCTTTATAGATAAGTCACCCCTCTACAACCACCAGAGTACACACTCAGGTGAGAAGCTTTATGTATGCAGGGAAGTGTGGGCAAGCTTTTAGCCACAAGTCACACACACACAAGGGAGAAGCCCTTTGCATGATGTGTGGGCGAGGCATTAGTGAAAAGTCAGACCTCATTAAGCACCAGAGGATTCACACAGAGGATAAGCCTTATGTGTGCAGGAACTGTAGCCAAGGCTTTAGGGTGAAATCACACCTCATCACACACCATAGGACATGTTCAGATGAGAAGCCTTTTGTTTGCAGGGAGTGTGGGTGGGGTTTTAGCCACAAGATAATCCTAAACACACACCAGAGGACACCCATAGGAGAGAAGCCTTACGAGTTGCAGGGTATGTGGGCGAGACTTCAGCCACAAGTCAGCTCTCAGCACGCATCAGAGGGTGCACTCAGGGGAAAAGTCTTATGTGTGCAGGGAATGTGGGCAAGGCTTTAGCCATAAGTCAGCCCTCATCAGACACCAGAGAACACACTCAGGGAAAAGCCTTAGGTGTGCGAGGAGTGAGAGTATGCCTTTAGCAACAAGGCAGTTGGCAGCCACATCAGAGGGCACACTCAAGGGAGAAGCCTTGATTGTGAGGTAGTGTGGGTGAGGCTTTAGCTGGACATCACTCCTTATCACAGAGCAGAGGACATGCTCAGAGAGAAGCCTGACAGGGAGTGAGGGTAAGGTGTTAGCTGGAGGTGACCTCATAAGAAACACTGGGAGTTAAATCTCTCCACCATCCATTACCACCCTGCTAGAGCTCTGCGAGGGCTTCAGGGACAGTCTTCTGACCCCTTACACCCTCTGTGAGTGTGAAGATGGCAGAGGTCTAGCCTCTGAGAACAGAGGTACCAAGTGATAGTCCTCTTGGAGAAGTGGTCTTTGCTTCTACCTCCTTCCTTCTTCAGCTGTGTCCTTCTGTTGGCTTCTATGACACTTTCCTGCTCTATTTTTGTCTACATCTCTAGCCTTTGATGCATCCTCTTTTTTTTTTAACATCTTCATTGGGGTATAATTGCTTTACAGTGGTGTGTTAGTTTCTGCTTTATAACAAAGTGAATCAGTTATACATATACGTATGTTCCCATATCTCTTCCCTCTTGCGTCTCCCTCCCTCCCACCCTCCCTATCCCACCCCTCCAGGCGGTCACAAAGCACCGAGCCGATATCCCTGTGCCATGCGGCTGCTTCCCACTAGCTATCTACCTTACGTTTGTGAGTGTATATATGTCCATGCCTCTCTCTCGCCCTGTCACAGCTCACCCTTCCCCCTCCCCATATCCTCAAGTCCATTCTCCATTAGGTCTGTGTCTTTATTCCTGTCTTACCCCTAGGTTCTTCATGACATTTTTTTTCTTAAATTCCATATATATGTGTTAGCATACGGTATTTGTCTTTCTCTTTCTGAGTTACTTCACTCTGTATGACAGACTCTAGGTCTATCCACCTCATTACAAATAGCTCAATTTCGTTTCTTTTTATGGCTGAGTTATATTCCATTGTATATATGTGCCACATCTTCTTTATCCATTCATCCATGATGGGCACTTAGGTTGTTTCCATCTCCGGGCTATTGTAAATAGAGCTGCAATGAACATTTTGCTACATGACTCTTTTTGAATTTTGGTTTTCTCAGGGTATATGCCCAGTAGTGGGATTGCTGGGTCATATGGTAGTTCTATTTGTAGTTTTTTAAGGAACCTCCATACTGTTCTCCACAGTGGCTGTACCAATTCACATTCCCACCAGCAGTGCAAGAGTGTTCCCTTTTCTCCACACCCTCTCCAGCATTTACTGTTTCTAGATTTTTTGATGATGGCCATTCTGACTGGTGTGAGATGATATCTCATTGTAGTTTTGATTTGCATTTCTCTAATGATTAATGATGTTGAGCATTCTTTCATGTGTTAGTTGGCAGTCTGTATATCTTCTTTGGAGAAATCTCTATTTAGGTCTTCTAACCATTTTTTTTTTTTAACATCTTTATTGGGGTATAATTGCTTTACAATGGTATGTTAGTTTCTGCTTTATAACAAAGTGAATCAGTTATACATATACATATGTTCCCATATCTCTTCCCTCTTGCGTCTCCCTCCCTCCCACCCTCCCTATCCCACCCCTCCAGGCTGTCACAAAGCACCAAGCCAATATCCCTGTGCCATGCGGCTGCTTCCAACTAGCTATCTACCTTACTACGTTTGTTAGTGTGTATATGTCCATGACTCTCTCTCGCCCTGTCACAGCTCACCCTTCCCCCTCCCCATAACCTCAAGTCCGTTCTCTAGGAGGTCTGCATCTTTATTCCTGCCTTACCCCTAGGTTCTTCATGACATTTTTTTTCCTTAAATTCCATATATATGTGTTAGCATACGGTATTTGTCTTTTTCTTTCTGACTTACTTCACTCTGTATGACAGACTCTAGGTCTATCCACCTCATTACAAATAGCTCAATTTCGTTTCTTTTTATGGCTGAGTAATATTCCATTGTATATATGTGCCACATCTTCTTTATCCATTCATCCGATGATGGGCACTTAGGTTGTTTCCATCTCCGGGCTATTGTAAATAGAGCTGCAATGAACATTTTGGTACATGACTCTTTTTGAATTTCGGTTTTCTCAGGGTATATGCCCAGTAGTGGGATTGCTGGGTCATATGGTAGTTCTATTTGTAGTTTTTTAAGGAACCTCCATACTGTTCTCCATAGTGGCTGAACCAATTCACATTCCCACCAGCAGTGCAAGAGTGTTCCCTTTTCTCCACACCCTCTCCAGCATTTACTGTTTCTAGATTTTTTGATGATGGCCATTCTGACTGGTGTGAGATGATATCTCATTGTAGTTTTGATTTGCATTTCTCTAATGATTAATGATGTTGAGCATTCTTTCATGTGTTTGTTGGCAGTCTGTATATCTTCTTTGGAGAAATGTCTATTTAGGTCTTCTGCCCATTTTTGGATTGGATTGTTTGTTTTTTTGTTATTGAGCTGCATGAGCTGCTTGTAAATTTTGGAGATTAATCCTTTGTCGGTTACTTCATTTGCAAATATTTTCTCCCATTCTGAGGGTTGTCTTTTGGTCTTGTTTATGGTTTCCTTTGCTGTGCAAAAGCTTTGAAGTTTCATTAGGTCCCATTTGTTTATTTTTGTTTTTATTTCCATTTCTCTAGGAGGTGGGTCAGAAAGGATCTTGCTGTGATTTATGTCATAGAGTGTTCTGCATATGTTTTCCTCTAAGAGTTTGATAGTTTCTGGCCTTACATTTAGGTCTTTAATCCATTTTGAGCTTATTTTTGTGTATGGTGTTAGGGAGTGATCTAATCTCATACTTTTACATGTACCTGTCCAGTTTTCCCAGCACCACTTATTGAAGAGGCTGTCCTTTCTCCACTGTACATTCCTGCCACCTTTATCAAAGATAAGGTGTCCATATGTGCGTGGGTTTATCTCTGGGCTTTCTATCCTGTTCCATTGACCTATCTTTCTGTTTTTGTGCCAGTACCATACTGTCTTGATTACTGTAGCTTTGTAGTATAGTCTGAAGTCAGGGAGCCTGATTCCTCCAGCTCCGTTTTTCGTTCTCAAGATTGCTTTGGCTATTCGGGATCTTTTGTGTTTCCATACAAATTGTGAAATTTTTTGTTCTAGTTCTGTGAAAAATGCCAGTGGTAGTTTGATAGGGATTGCATTGAATCTATAGATTGCTTTGGGTAATAGAGTCATTTTCACAATGTTGATTCTTCCAATCCATGAACATGGTATATCTCTCCATCTATTTGTATCATCTTTAATTTCTTTCATCAGTGTCTTATAATTTTCTGCATACAGGTCTTTTGTCTCCTTAGGTAGGTTTATTCCTAGATATTTTATTCTTTTTGTTGCAGTGGTAAATGGGAGTGTTTTCTTGATTTCACTTTCAGATTTTTCATCATTAGTATATAGGAATGCCAGAGATGTCTGTGCATTAATTTTGTATCCTGCTACTTTACCAAATTCATTGATTAGCTCTAGTAGTTTTCTGGTAGCATCTTTAGGATTCTCTATGTATAGTATCATGTCATCTGCAAACAGTGACAGCTTTACTTCTTGTTTTCCCATTTGGATTCCTTTTCTTCTCTGATTGCTGTGGCTAAAACTTCCAAAACTATGTTGAATAAGAGTGGTGAGAGTGGGCAACCTTGTCTTGTTCCTGATCTTAGTGGAAATGCTTTCAGTTTTTCACCATTGAGGATGATGTTGGCTGTGGGCTTGTCATATATGGCCTTTATTATGTTGAGGAAAGTTCCCTCTATGCCTACTTTCTGCAGGGTTTTTATCATAAATGGGTGTTGAATTTTGTCAAAAGCTTTCTCTGCATCTATTGAGATGATCATATGGTTTTTCTCCTTCAATTTGTTAATGTGGTTTATCACATTGATAGATTTGCGTATATTGAAGAATCCTTGTGATGCATCCTCTATACCCCACTTTAAGTATTACTCAGGGTTCAGTCTCACCCTCCAATCTGAGGGACTCCTTAACCATGTCTCCTTCCTAACCCTCCAGTTCCAAACCCAGGTCCCTTTAACCACACCCCCAAATTCTTCAGTCTCAGGATCTAAACCTCAAAACCATGCTATTTGGCCCTCCAAGGACAGGGATAAGGTTACTAGCAATACCCCACCATTGGCCTTCCAATACCAGGTTTTAGGGTTTTTAACACAGCCCCTCCTGAGCCCTTCAATCTCAGTGCCCAGTCTTTTAGCCACACTCTCACATCAGTCCTCCAGTAATTGTTGTAAGGCTCTTTGAACCAAACCCACTCTCACTTATCTTACATTCCCAGGGCCCATGTGGCCCAGGTTCCTGAGTGTTCACCTAAGTTTATTCTTGGCCCTAGTGCTATATGTCAGTGGGTATACCCTGGAGGGCTGTCTGCTCAGGCCCCAGTGTCTTTATTTGCCAAGAGGATATTTGCCACAGAGAGGGAGGAGATAGATTTTTTGTAACACCCCCCACCACCACCACCACCAAAATCTGGCTTGGTTTGGGGCTGGAGGAGAGATAAAAGGGGTTGTTGGTCCAGATGCCTTTGTCCACAGCCTCTCACTTGGAAGTGGTTGTCTCCAAGGTTAGCCTGGTAGGGGGTAAGGGCTGGGAGCACCTGGAGTGTAGGTTCCCCCCCACACTTCAACTCAGGCACTACTGCCCGGTCTACCACCATAGTGCTGCCCCTTTTCCCATGGCCTTAGCTAAAAGCCACAGAGGGAAGTCTGTGTTTTCTCTAGGGGTTGCCGAGCAGAGAAGGGGGAGCCCCTCCACCATCATTCCACGTGACCTCAAAGCTGCTTTCTGATAGGGCAACAAAAGGGGGAAAATTAATAGTCTCACACCTTGCTTTAAACATGATGGGAAAAAAATGTTTATTTTCTCTTAAAATCCATGTAGAAACTGTAGAGACAGCACACAAGTCTGGCCCAGCAAGACCACTGTCAGGCCCAGAAATCAGGGAGAGATGCAGAGGGGACCTCTGTCCAGGTGGGTGCAGATAGCTTTGGATGTCTTCCAGTCAGGAGTCACTCCTTCATGGACAGGGGTTAAAATTGGCCCCATCTCTGCAATGATAGTCTTGAGGTGTTGTGAGATCTTCACAATAAAGGATTGTGGGAGGAGACGGGATGGGAAAAGGAGGCAAACACTTCCAGGACTGTTGGGCTTCATAGAATTTCCTGCCAGGGAGGAATAGCTGGATTTTTGCTGTAGGGGCTGGTGGCTCATTTCTTTCTTTCTTTCTTTCTTTTTTTTTTTATTTTATAAATTTGTTTATTTATTTATTTTTGGCTGCATTGGGTGTTCGTTGCTGTGCACAGGCTTTCTGTAGTTGTGGTGAGCGGGGGCTACTCTTCGTTGCAGTGCGTGGGCTTCTCATTGCAGTGGCTTCTCTTGTTGCGGAGCATGGGCTTTAGGCGCACGGGCTTCAGTAGTTGTGGCTCGCGGGCCCTAAAGCGCAGCCTCAGTAGTTGTGGCGCACGGGCTTAGTTGCTCCACGGCATGTGGGATCTTCCCGGACCAGGGCTCAAACCCGTGTCCCCTGCCTTGGCAGGCAGATTCTTAACCACTGCACCACCAGGGAAGCCCTGGTGCCTCATTTCTGATGGGTGATAAGGCATCTCAGACTCAGGACTGCAGGACCTGGTAAGTAAAACTGAGATCAAGGCAGCCCCTGTGTTCTTGCTGGCCTTGTCCTTCAACCTCACCCCAAAAGTACTCGGCTTTGTCTCTTTCGGGGTAGTTTCATTTAGCCCTCCAAATGCCTCGCCCCTTTTTCTTGAGGTTTGTCCCCCGGCACAGATTTCTCCCTTTGTTTCCCAAATTTTCTTATAATGCTGAAGTGCCCACAGGATGGAACCATGGGGAGGAGGGACCTCTTTGGCTTTGGGAGGGACCAGAGAGGGCAGCCAAGGGGCTACTTGCTGTATCTGCTTGTTTCCCAGCTTCCATGGGGATGAGGATAGAACCTTTCAACGTCAGCTCAAGTTGCTGTCACTGATTCCCTACCTTCCGCCTCCCTGGGTAATAGAGGCACCCCTACTACCTCACCCTACTTTCGCACAGTTTTAACACGTCAGGGGGTCTGCATTTAGAGCCACTTTCCCATGGGGCTTTGTGGGAGTGATCTCTCGACTCCATTCCAGGGGTCCTGGTTTTCTGCAGCTGTTTCCATCATCATTCCTTCTTTTCCCTTGCCTGGTTGCCCCTACTTTCCACATCTTGAAGAGGGCATGAAGAGCCCTTCATACCCTGACCTCAGTAATACCTATTTCTGGGCCTTAGTGTGAGAGGTGGAATTAAGGCCCCCAAAACTGGCTTCTGTTATTCAGATGCTGGGCGCTAGGGTAAGCCTCTTCAGGAGAGGAAGAGAGGAGGATGGCCATGAGGCCCAGGCATTTGTGAGTCATAAGGGGATCATGGGCTCTCAGAACCTTAGAGTCCCAGACTCATGAATCCTAAGTGGCTCCTGGAGAACTGGGATAAAGGGAGCATCACATTAGGCATCCAAGGCTGCTCATTTAGGCAAGTGAATCCCACTCTTCATCTTGACCTTGGATGATTCAAGGACTTATGTTCCCCAGGGCCATATATGACCAAAAATAAGCCTCTGGGAGAATTTGTGGAATGATGAATTCATGGGAGGGAATTCTTGGGTAGAAGAGTGTTTGAACTTGGAGATTCCAATTTAATGAGAAAGGATTTTGTGTGGTGGAAGGCTGACAGGTGAGAAAACTTGTGAATGTTCTAAAAGACACTGTGAAGAAGTATCTGTCTTTTGACATATCCAAATTTTGCTGGATTTCTATTTTACTCCCTATTCTCAAGCTGAATCTGTACTGAAAGTATTTTTAATTTTAAAATTTATTTTAAATTATATTTTAATAAATTTTATTTGATTTTAAGTGAAACGTATGCAAATGTAGAAATAGAAAATGAATTTACTTGATTTCAGGTTGAGACAAATACATACAGCCATCTGCTGTAAAGAATCATTTTTAAATTTTAGAAGTTATTCTCATAGGAAATAATGGTCACATAGAAGGTGTATCTGCATCTGGGAGATAGTAGTTGCACAACATGCAGTATCTGTTATGATTTTGTTTTCCCACTATCGAACTTATCTTTGGAAGATGAACCAGTTCTTGAAGTCCAGCTCTCAATCCAGGGCTCTTTCCTTTCTGTCCCACTGACCTTGTCCACTCTGAGTTTTCCAACAGTGGTTAAGTCTTTAAAGCTGTGATTTCTCCTGCTCCTGGGATTCTATCTTGTGTCTGTTGAACCAGTCGGAAGGACAGATCACTTCTGTATATGTGACAGTCCCTAAATGCACATGCATATTCTCATTACAAGCGTGTAAAACATCACATCAGTTATGCAGTCAGCAGTGAAAGCCACAATGACAATACATTGGGTCAGCTCAGAAGCCCCACTCCCAAGGTCACTTTAGCTGCCCTTCCCCACTGTAAACCCATCAACTGAATTTGGGTGCATTTTTCCCCCTTTTGGAAGACCATCCAAGTAGTTTAGTACATGTACATCAGGGGCTAAAGCCACAGCCACCAGGAGACCAGGGAAGGCAGAGTCCATGGGGGACAGCAGGGAGGCTTTTTTCCTTCTCTGGGTTCTCACCCCAGGGTTGGTGCTGCTACCCCTCCCTGTGTGCCTCCTGGCATCCAGTGAGCACCTGGGTGACCTGTATGGCTCCATGGCCACCATGCCACCGTGACTCTACACTGCAGTCCTCAGTGCTTTTGGCCACACCTGCACTCAGCACCCCCTTCCCTCCCACAGGACCAGGTAGGACAGTGACTTAGGCACTTGTGCCCAGCAGAGATATAAAAATTTGAACCTCTCCTCTTTGAAAATACCCCAGGAACTTCCCTGGTGGTCCAGTGGTAAAGAATCCGCCTTACAGTGCAGGGGATACGGGCTCAATCCCCAGTCAGGGAACTAGATCCTACATGCCGTGGGGCAACTAAGTCCGCGTGCTGCAACTACTGAGCTTGTGCGCCTCAACTAGAGAGGCTGCGTGCCGCAAACTACAGAGCCCACACACTCTGGAACCTGCACGCCACAACTAGAGAGAAGCCCGCACACTGCAATGAGCCTGTGCGCTGCAACGGAAGATCCCGCATGCCTCAGCGAAGACCACATGTGCCGCAACTAAGCCCCGACGCAGCCCCCCCCCCCAAAAATTAATAATAAATAAATTAATAAATCTAAAAAAAAAGAAAATATCCCAGCTTACTTGAACAGCATGTGGCCTTTGGTCCCCCTTGGGGACAGGGAAGCTTGGTCCCTCCTGGAAGCAGCTGCAGTTGGGATAAAGAGGAAGGGAATGTGGAGAATGCTGCTCTGTGCCAGTATTTCTCGCTTTGCATTTCTCACTTTTAAGTGGCTGCCTCATGGTTCAACCAAAGGAACTTTGGTTTCTGAGTGTTTTCACTCAGAAAGTTCTGTCTTCTTTGCTGACATTTACTTCAGCTTTGCAGACCGCTTGGCTAAGGATCACCTTTCAGCTTGACTGCAGAGCTGTCTGTCCCATTGTCAGAGCATTCTCCCCTTGTCTCCTGGAAGAAAGTAAGCAACAATCAAGGCCACATCTAGGGGCTTGTTACAATCCTACCTCTCACCAGTCAGCCTATAAATTTTTATCAAGAGGTAGGACAGTGGGGCCCCACTGGGCGAGAACATTTTCTGATAGATCCCAGTACCATATCCCTGGAACTGGCCTATGGGATCCTTTGCCCTTCTTCCAGAAAGCCATGTCTTTATCACAGCATCACATCCTCATTGCCAAAGGAACATTTAGAGGGATGCTTAGGACTCATGGTGGATTGTCCACAAGTAAAGAAGAGAGACAAGGAAAAAATCCAAATATATGATGTTGGTAACAAGAACAACCAGTCTTTTGTAGGTGAAGAAATCAGAAACGTAGATAATTTGCCCATGTTCACACAACTAATAAGGGGTGGTACTTGGATTCAGCTTGGTATTCAGGAATAAGGATTCCAGGGTAGCATACTGAAGGTTTCCAAGGTGGAAACCTCTGTGATAGGGCACTGCAGAAATAGCACCTGGCAAAAATTTGTGCTTTCTGTGCCTAGAAAGGCCCTTTCCTTATTACTGGGGGTGGGAGGGGCATGGAGGAGGAAAGGGGGAGATCCTTTAGCCAAAGAGCATCACAGGAAGCATACACTGAAATAATGCTATGACTAACTGGGTCATTTGGGGCTTGTCATGGTGGTGGACCACCAGGAAAGCGAAGAGCTATCATATGTAAGTAATCAACCTTGATCATCATGAGTTGCTGACATTGCTTCTCCCCAAGGGGAAGGGAAGAGTACATCTGATCCCAGGGGATTCTCTGATGTGCTTCATACCCAGGGATAATCTTCAGTGGACCCTCACAGCAGTCAACTCTTACATCAGGGTGAAACATGTAAGGGATCAGACGCTTTAGAGATAAAGGTCTGTGTTTCCCCAGTATATAAGCATCTTAGACCTGTAAGTGCTGACTCCGGGGAGAGGAATTATAATATGGTTGGTAAAGGATGGAGATAATAAGAATCAGTTATGACCTCATGTCTAGTTGCAGTAGTGGGAAATGGCGGGGGGGTTCCCCACTAATCGGCTTATGTTGTGTATTAAATAGAGATTGTGGCTCACCAGCATCTTGCCTGGCTCTGGGATATGCTGAGCTACACGTAGACCAAAGCATGAACAGGGAAGGATGGCCTTGGACAACTTGTATACTCCATTTCTTGGCCACATCCTTACCATGGCTGTTGCTGAACCCAGGTGAAATCAGAGAGCTCCTTAAGTCCATTTCTCTTGTGTTCGTCCCAGGAGCTTCTCTACTGATGTGGTGCAGGAAGCCTTTCTGGCAATACGCAGATTTGGACCTGCAGGGGAGTTCAGTCTTCCTGTGGAAATGCTTAACAATGGATGATGGAAACCAGTGGGCAGGTCCCCAGCTTCTTGGTCTCTGATGGGAGGGAGAGGACTTCCAGCTAGATAAGAGGCCAGTTGTCCGCAGTGGTGACCACCTCAGTACCCCTTTCTTGGGTTGGCTTTCTCTTCGCTGTTTTACTCTCCCAGTGCCTCCACTCTTATTTTCTGAGATCACTTCCCAGAATAAACTAGCTACATATAAGCCCTCATTTCCTGCTATGCTGTTATTTCAGGAGAAAAAAAGGCCACTCAACTGTGGCTACACTGCCAGTAACCCAGTTACCACCCAGTCTTCCATAATAGTACCTTTGTAGCGACAGGCAAAGCTGAAAGAGGAGAAAGACTCCATGAAAGTCTTATCTTGTCCACAGTTCCCAGGCCTGTGAGTTAAAAATCTTAAACCACTAACTAGATGACCAACCCCCCCCCCCGCCCAGCCCACCTGCTTATGCAAAATGCTCTGAGAGAGACAGGAGGAGCCAGTTACTCCCAGGACCCCAAATAAGTGTGTAGCTCTTGATGCCCACATGGAAGAGACTTATCTCTGTTTGTGAGAAAACTTTGGACCACAGAGGTTTATATATAACATGCTTTTCAGAGGGACTCAATCACATGAGGATTGTGGCTTCTATACTTCTAGGGGGAAAACTGCTGGAATTTCTCAACTTCCATCACTCTTTTTTTTTTTTTTTTTTTTGTACACGGGCCTCTCACTGTTGTGGCCTCTCCCATTGCGGAGCACAGGCTCCGGACATGCAGGCTCAGCAGCCATGGCTCACGGGCCCAGCCCCTCCGCGGCATGTGGGATCTTCCTGGACCAGGGCACGAACCCGCGTCCCCTGCATCGGCAGGCGGACTCTCAACCACTGCGCCACCAGGGAAGCCCCATCACTCTTGATTTAACTCACTAACATGTTTCCTTAAGCCTCCAGCCCAGCTCATTTGAGCCACGCACCCTCCCTGCCCTACCCTGCCCTCTGCTCCTTTGGAAACCTTCTTCCTCGGTCATCCAGGCTTCTCACTGTGAGAGACTCAGGCAGTCTTGGTCCTCCAACCCTGAATCCTAGCTTTGTACTCCACTGAGCTGGGCTTCTGTCTGAGCTGTCAAAGGGCCTATTTTATTTTGTTAATGCGTTCAATGAATCAAAGTTCTATTTCTGCTAGACTAATATTACAGTCACTTTCATAAGAAATCAGTCGTGTACTTTGGCCATGGTGCCGTTTCTGTGTTCTACATTCCCTACAGAGGACAGAATGCTTACTTTAACCTCAGCATAAAGAGTGTGAGATCAACTTACGTGATTACATTTGGTTTCAACTGCTCTTGGTAAAGTGGTAACTAGAATTGTGTCCTACCCTAATCATAATCTATCAGCTATCTCTACGCATTACCTAAGTTTATATATGAGAAAGCCACTTTTAACTGTACAGTCTTGTCAAAAACATTGTCAGTAATTAAATGTGCTAAAATAGACAAAGGAAAATAGTGTGAGATTAAGTCATACACTGAGAGGTGTGATTAACTTAACTCTTTCTATCTGAAATCCAAAGAAAGAGAAGAAGAGATCATTTAAATTGTCATTTATTGAGATCTTGGGTTTTTGACCTTATGTGCATGAGTTAGTTTAATCCTCACAGTAACTCTGAAAGTTAAGTATGACTTTCTCATTTAACAACTGAATTGAGTGGAGACAAATATAGCTAAAGTCACATAGCTAGAAAGTGATAGAACCAGGATTTGAATTCCGATCTGTCACCAAAGCTCCAGCTTCCAATCCCTGCACCTCCTTTCCAAACAACTTGAGAGGAAACACTGTGTTCACCCACACATTCTACCTTTCAAATAACTCAGAACACCCTCACCCCAACCACAATCTCCAAACTGCCGACCTGTTCATTCATATCTTCTTGTGCACACAGGTTTGCCACCAAGTGGGAACCCTCCATTGTCCTCTCTGTCCATTTGTTTTTTGTGTCCAGTTTAATCCTTGGATGATTGTGTCAACTATTTACTTGCTAAGACTAAATATTCCTTGTCCCTTTGATCTTTCACCAAGCCTGCTCATGAAATCCCTGATCTTGGATGATTCCACCAATTGCACATTTCATGGCTGCAACTCACCACAACACATGACAAGGCATGCAACTCATATTCCAAATACAGGGTCACAGAGTTCTTAATTTGCCCTCAGAAATGCCTCGTAATTCTATGTCTCATGAGTCAGTTCCCTTTCCCATGCTTCATAAGTATTATTTCAAACCTTTTCATGCTTTATGAATTTCATCTTTCCCCTCACTTTCAATAGATGGCTTTGACTCCTGTTTCACAAATGAAAGAGATATTGCTGAAGAAAGAGCCAACATCCCCACAATGAAACATGCAAGCATTCCTATGCCTCTCTCCTATAGTGAAGGAGGAGCTATCTTTAATTCCAAAATTGACCTTTTCCTCTAAAGTGTGTTTGCGTCCTAGTCCCTCCTGCTTCTCAGGAATTTTAATGATTCTAAATTATATTTATTGTAAACCAATCCGTCTCTAATGACTCTACTTCCTTAGCATTTAAGCATGTTCAAATTATTACTATTCTGAAAAATTCTCTTCTAATCCCATTTTCTTTCCATCTACTGTATCTCTTAACAGACTTGGAAGTAATCCCCATTTATCCACTCTTTCATCCCAAACACTTCTCAGTCCTCTCCAGTCTTTTCTGCACCCACCATTTAGTGGACACTGTTGTTGGAGCCCAGCAATAATATTTTTTAATCCCCCTTTTTGCTCAGTCTTCATTTCTCTTGCAGCCTCAGCAGAATTTGATTACCTTTTTCTTATTCCTATCCTCTCCCCACACTCCTTCAACTGTTTTCCAGCTTCTGTGGTCACCCTCAGCCTTTTGTAGGGTACTTCACCACCACATGCTAGACTGTTTCAGTCCCAGCATTCTCCTGCCTCCCCTCCACTCTGTGCACTCTGTTTGCCAGTCACATCCATTCCCTTCACTTAAATCTCTAGTCATTTCACTCTACTCAGTCACCAAGGATGTCTTCTCTACAATGGCCATATAAGTGGGGACTGAGGGGCACGTGGAGCAAGAAATATTCACAGGTACAGAGCTTTAAGGATTAGATATGAAAAATGGAGGGAAGGAGAGTGCTTCTTCTGGCTGCTTACCGATAGCTGGGGCTCCTGATCAGTCTCTCTTGTCAGTTTGCCTGGTGTTTTCAGCTGGCCTTTGTTTAGCTTTGCGGGGGAGAATGCCGCAACTAAAATATCCCACATGTTGCAACTAAAAAGGACCTGCATGCTACAACTAAAGATTCCACATGCCACAACTAAGACCCGGCACAGCCTAGATAGATAGATATTTAAAAAGAAGAAGAAAAAGAAACCAACCAGTCTCCTCTTGAATGGTGAGTGTGCACGCCATACCGTAATGGGCTGCTGAGAAAATGGGGGTGAGCCTGTCAGTGCAGACAACTGATATGGACTTGTCTGTACAGAGATGAAGAAACAGGTAGCCAAAGGGGAAAATGAGGTTAAAATGATTTTGAAAAATGGGAGACACCAAAACATGTTTGAATTCAAAGGGGAAGGACTCAGTGGAGAAGGGTAAAAGTGCAGTAAAGACTAGACGACCAAAAAAGCAAGGAGATGGGATTCAGAGCAACATGGAAGGACTGGCTTAACAGGAAGCAGGACCCATCCTATGTTGTAACAGGAAGATAGAAGAAGATGGGAGCATATGTAGACATACACTTACAGATTCAGTTGTAAGAAGATTCTCTAAGACTCCTAGGTATCCCACTCTAAACCCACAGGTAGTACGACAGTTATAAATGCTTCAACCCACTGTCTTCCACACAAAGTAAGCTCCCTACCACTCCAGAGCTGCCGCTCTTGCCAAGGTCACAGCGATCTCCATGCTGCCATACTTAGGGGGTACTTTAAGGGCTTCATTATTCTGGACTTCTCAACAGCATTCAACATTGCTTCATTATCTAAACACTCTTTTCTCTTGACTTTCCTGATCCACACACCCTCGGTTTTTTCCTTCCTTCTCTGGCTATTTCTTCATCTCCTTTGTTGGCTTGTGCAAGTATTTGTTTTCATAAGTTCTATATAAATTCAAGGCTCCTCACTACTTTCAGTTTGTAGATTGTCATGGTAATGGCCCCCAATGATTCATACCTCCCACTGTCCATGCCCTATGTGTGGATTCTGGGCTTGGCCATGTGACTTGGCCTTTGTCAATGGGATATCAGCAAACATGACACAAGCAGAAGCGTGATGAGCTTGTGAATGGGGGCCTGCTCTCTTGGAACCTTGAAA
Source organism: Orcinus orca (assembly GCF_937001465.1). Classification (NCBI taxonomy): domain Eukaryota; kingdom Metazoa; phylum Chordata; class Mammalia; order Artiodactyla; family Delphinidae; genus Orcinus; species Orcinus orca. The sequence continues at coordinate 39,557,874 of NC_064568.1, read as the reverse complement.
CAACCATGCTATGAAGCAGCTCAGGATGAAAGACCACATTGGACCCAAATGCTGAATGCAGCCATGTGAGTGAGTCCCAGTGAGCCCAGCAGAATCACCCAGCCAATCCACAGACACATAAGAATGAATCGTTGTTATTGTTGTTGTTTTTTAATATTTATTTATTTGTTTATTTTTGGCTGTGTCAGGTCTTAGTTGTGGCACATGGGATCTTTCACTGCGGCACGCGGGCTCTTTGTTATAGCGCATGGGCTTCTCTCTAGTTGTGGTGTGTGGGCTCTGTAGTTGTGGAGCACGGGCTCCAGAGCACATGGGCTCTGTAGTTTGTGGCACATGGGCTCTCTAGTTGTGGCGCATGGGCTCAGTAGTTGGGGTGCGCGGGCTTAATTGCTGCATGGCATGTGGGATCTTAGTTCCCCGACCAGGGATCAAACCCATCTCCCCTGCATTGGAAGGCAGATTCTTAACCACTGGACCACAGTGACATCTCTAAGTCATTGTTTTAAGCCACAAAATCTTGAGGTGATTTGTCATGCAGCAATAGATAACTGTCATCCTCAGCTACAGCAGAGACATAGCTAGCTTTAGTGGCTTTGTGCAAATCAGAAAAAAAAGTGAGTCATAACAATATGCCTCTACTGGGCAGACATACTTTTGTTCAAACGAAAGGTGCCCCTTCTTCCAGGATGCAGCCCTGTGCCAGGTGCACAGCATGGATTTGAGCCCACAGTCAGCTCCGTCACTGGGTGCCTCATGCACTACATAAGCTGCACACTGTGTGTGAACCTCCTGGGAGATTTCTTCACGATTCTCCCTTTTTTTAAAAAAATTAATTTATTTTATTTATTTATTTTTGGCTGCATTGGGTCTTCGTTGCTGTGCGCAGGCTTTCTCTAGTTGCAGCGAGCGGGGGCTACTCTTCGTTGCAGTGCACAGGCTTCTCATTGTGGTGGCTTCATCTTGTTGTAGAGCACAGGCTCTAGGCGCGTGGGCTTCAGTAGTTGTGGCATGTGGGCTCAGTAGTTGTGGCTCGCGGGCTCTAGAGCACAGGCTCAGTAATTGTGGCGCACGGGCTTAGTTGCTCCGCAGCATGTGGGATCTTCCCGCACCAGGGCTCGAACCTGTGTCCCCTGCGTTGGCAGGCGTATTCTTAACCACTGCGCTACTAGGCAAGTCCCACAATTCTCTCTTTACTTAGCATAGACCAGAAACTTGACTTCAGGACAGATTTAATTATTCCAGTTAGGGATAGAGAGACAGTACATAGAGTAGTGCTCCCAGCCTGCAGGATTCAGTAGAATACTGACTTTTATTAAGGAAAATAGACCAAATGTTGCTAATACGGTCACTGCATTTTTCAGGCAAGTCAGTTAGGCAAGCCCCTCCTTGAAAAAGGATGAACAGTTCTCAGAAAAAAAGGAGCCATCATTCCTCTGAACCACCCATGAACATTCCAGAGAAGAGGTAGATAGAGAGTTAGATTCTAGAAGAGGTAGCAGTGAGGAGCTAGGCTCTTATGCAGGTGGCGGTGCCCAGCAGAGATGGCACAATAAGCCCCAGGCCTCCCTGGTCCTAGGAGAATGCTCTGGACCAGAGGTCTGCGAGAAAAGGCTGGGCAACACCATCACTCTTCACAGACCAACAGGCCTGCGTCAGGTTGGCCCTGGGCCTCCTGTTCCAGCTGCAAAGTGGATGCCTCCCTCTGGATTGTAGCGCACAGGGCCACAGCGCAACTGGGGCTCCTCTTCCTCATACCAGCGCTGTTCACTGAAGTCGGGAAAGAAGGCTGCGATCTCTCTACTGGCTGAAACCACAGAGTCTGTAAGGGGAGGTAAAAAAGAGAAGGGGTTCTCATAGGGAGTTTAGGATGGAGGCAAGAGGCAATGATAATCAGGTTCAGAAACCAGAGCCTATACTTCTCCTGCCCCTAAGTCCTGGGGCCGCATCTGCTGAGGTGGCCACAAAGGGCCAGAAACACAACTGGGAAGAAAGCTCACTGAGGGACCTGGCTCTCAACCCCACCATATGCCTGCCCACCAACCTCAAACCAGCTTCGCTTATTAAATACAGTGGACACAGGAGGCAGACTCACCTGAGCCATGGGTTGTATTACGGGTGTCAGTGAGGCCGAAACTCCCACGAATTGAATCTGGGGCCACGTGGCGTGCTCGAAACACTCTGGTGGGTCCCATCACTGTCCTCCAGAGCTGGATGGCATCCTTGTGGGCGAGGATGTAGGCTCGGATTGGCCCACTGTGAATAAATGGAGCACACGTCAGGAATCTGGCTATCGGGTCCAGGAGGGCATACCATGAGTAGAGCACAAATAAAGGCACACTGGACATCCTGAGAGTCTCCTTGCCTTTCTAGTTGAGTGCCAATACTGCTTCAAATAAAAGGTGATGGAAGCCCACTGCGGATGATCAAGAAAGGCCACAGGGATCAGAAGAGTTGCTAGGCAGCATTCAACAATACTCTTCTACAGCCCCTGGAGCAGTTAACTACCATGGGACAAGTGGCCACAAGGTCAGTGTTGGCCCAAGCCCATGTTTCTTCAGACACTTGACACTGGTTACAAGTTTAAAGAGTGGCAAATAAAATTAACAAATCTATTTAGGGGGCAGGGGAAATAAGTCTCAGTGGATGAAGATGTTATAACCAAAATGAGAAATACCTGGCCATGAACTCCACCAGCCGCTGATAGAAAAAACGCCCTGCAAAGAGAGTACCTTCATCAAGACACTGGTGCCAAGAGAACTTTTTATACTTCTGACTCCCTATTTGGAATGATAAAAACTGTTTTAGAGAAAAGAACAAGGACCTTGGCGTCTGACATACCTGGGTCTGAATCCAGGCTCTCCAACTTGCAACCTGTGTAGTTTCGGGTAAATCATTAACTTCCCTAATTTAGTTTTCTAATTTGTGTGCTGGGGACATAACAATACCTACTTCATGGGGTTGCTGGGGACTTAAAAGAAATCATGAGCCTTTGGACAATGTCTGACAGAGTAAATTGGTAACTAGTGATAGTATCAGGACATAAAACTAAGTTACTTGTTGGGACCATGACGTAGAACCCTCCTAGAAAACATTTAAAAAATACTGATAATCATGAAAAGTTTGTGTATAAACTAAGATTTTAGAAGACTGGCTGCAATTTTACAGTTCGTAGGTCAGAGAGAGCCTGACATTGTGTGGCCAGGTAAAATCTCTCTTGTGATAGAGAAGCCTCCCACTCAAGAGGACTGTTGGTCCTACCTTCATGCTCTTGGTAAAACTTCTGGCAATCTTCCTTTCTCCACAGAAGTTCTCTCATTCGTACAATAAGGAACTTGTTGCTCAGAATCTGCTGATGAACAGCCTGGATAAACACCACCCCAAAGATAAAAGTCAGTCAAAGGGACCATTTGAGTGAATGGGAGACCCAGGCAGACCAAAAGAACCCTGAGGACCCTTCAGAGCCTAGGACTTGAGGGTCTGTCCCATTGGTGGGTCAAAAGAAAAGAGACGCCCTGTTGCAGTCTTGAAGATGGAGTGAGCCATGTGATGAGGAATGTGAGTGGACTCTGAAAATGGTAGGCCCCACCTGAAGGCCGGCAAGGACATGGGGGTCTATCTCAGTCCTATAACCACAGAAACCAAATTCTGCCAACCTGAATGAGTATCAAAGTGGATTCTTCCCCAGACCCTTCAGATAAGGGCCCAGTCAGCCAATACCTGGAATTTGGCTTTGTGAAACTCTAAGGAGAGAACCCAGCCCTCAGCCAAACCTACTGGACCTCTAAATTCTAGAACTGTGAGATAATGAGTGTTGTTTTAAGCTGCTAAGTTTGTGGTAATTTGTTACACATTAGTAGAGAACTAATATACGTACATTGTCTTGAGGTTTGGTTTTTATTATTGTATTGGATCCTTTTTTATATTTTATATCTGTCCCAATTCTCCAGTAGATTTTTAATGTATATTTATTTTTGGCTGTGTTGGGTCTTCGTTTCTGTGTGAGGGCTTTCTCTAGTTGTGGCAAGCGGGGGCCACTCACTAATCGCGGCCTCTCTTGTTGCGGAGCACAGGCTCCAGACACGCAGGCTCAGTAGTTGTGGCTCACGGGCCCAGTTGCTCCGCGGCATGTGGGATCTTCCCGGACCAGGGCTCGAACCCGTGTCCCCTGCATTGGCAGGCAGATTCTCAACCACTGCGCCACCAGGGAAGCCCTCCAGTAGATTTTTAATCTCCTTATGGTCAGAGTCATGGCTTCTAACTTTGCCTCCACACCATCTAGCACAGGACTGTGTTGTCAGTCTTCGCAAATGGCCCTATGGCACCTGAAACAAAAGCAATGCCTCTGACATACAGTAGAGTCTTAGGACTTGTTCTTACCTCCAGAATCAGTGGGTGAGCAACTGCATCAGGCTTGATCAGAGCCAGAGTAAGCTGGAGAGCCTGAGGGCTCCGTAATATCGAGGTCATCTCCCTCCTGCCATCAGAGAGTCAGATAAGAGACCCGTCAGTGCTGCACTCCCCACCCTTCCTATTCTGGAGCCGAGCAGTTTTGCAAGTCAACCAGGGCTCTCACTCTTACACTGATAAAGCACCCGATAGTTACTTAGTATTTAATTTGCCCATTTGGGTTCATGGAGCTGAGGGAAGGGAGTGGTAGAGGGGCCATTCAAGTTGCCCAGTGGAGCACATAATCTGGTTAGTGCAACTGTAAACCTGCGAAAGAGTGACCCATTCAGAAGTTCAAGTTTAAACACGACCTGTCTCTGGCGATACTCCTGTCCCTTCCTTTCTTTTGTGTTTTACTGAGGATTTACAATTTACATTCCTAAAGAGCAGCCACAAGGGTACAATAACTGTTCCCACAGTGCCCTCCCATCAATTATAGAATTTGAAGATTGGATGGACAAGAATTGGGATCTTGCCAGGATACACCCCAAAAAGTCTGTTGGATACATACCATTTCTTACCTAATCTTACAGATAAGTCAGGATCTATCACGCCCAAATCAAACCCTTTAATACACTCAGCTGTCCTCAATGGCAGGGTTTGCAGACATGCAACTCCAAGGTCAAAGACAAGTTGTAATCATTTTGTATCTGAAGCAGCTAAAACTGCCTGGCACAAAGGTGCTTAATCAATTTTATTGACTAAATGAACCTATACAGTCTTATTCTATTCATCTTCAGAGAAAAGAACAAGACACTATTTCTAGTGTCTAATCATGATGGTGTAAGAGCTTAATAAATAATTGTGAAGATGATATAAAGAACATAAAAGTATTTTATAAACTGGACTAAGAAAACTTGAGATCTCTTCCAACTTTGAAATTCTATTTACATGTAAGAAATTGATCATCTCTGCAGGACTAAGGTGTCAAAGATTATCTGGTGGAACCCCTAAATTTGCCAACAAATACAGAGAAGGCTTCCATGAACACACAGGGACAGAGTCTGGACAACTGTCTCTTTATTCTTAGCCCACAAGTAGCCTGACAATCACATTAAAAGCAGTGCTGGGGGCTTCCCTGGTGGCGCAGTGGTTGAGAGTCCGCCTGCCGATGCAGGGGACACGGGTTCGTGCCCCGGTCCGGGAAGATCCCACATTCCACGGAGCGGCTAGGCCCGTGAGCCATGGCCGCTGAGCCTGCGCGTCCGGAGCCTGTGCTCCGCAATGGGAGGGGCCACAACAGTGAGAGGCCCGTGTACCGCAAAGAAAAAAAAAAAAAAGCAGTGCTAGGGTCTGGCCCAAACGGAGAAACTGTGCCAAGGTCTCTCCTATTCATGTCCCTTCTACAGCATTCAGCTTGATGCTCTACTCAATCCACAAAGCTAAGCACAGTCTAACCAGTACAAGATCAGCCAACCCAGTTTCCCTAACATCCCAGGTGGTGAGTAACCCAAAAGCGAGCAGAACCTTTGCCATATATCTAGGGAGCGACACCCTTGGCACCTCCCCTTCCTCACCCTCCATATCCATGATATCATTGAGTTCTGGCAATTTTACCTAGCCAGTGTATCTCAAATCCGTACAATTCTCTCCTTCTTAACTGCCACCACCACAGTCCAAGACATCATCAACCCCCTCTGGACTTGTGCAACAGCCTCTTCAGTGGTCTCCCAGTTTCTACTCTTGCTACCCTCTACAATCTGTTCTCCACATAGCAGCCACAGTGAACTAAAAATGCAAATCTAGTCATATCATTTCCCTCCTTAACCCTTCAAAGTGTACCCTGCTTTTATGATAAAACCCCAAAGCCTTATCATGTCCTACTAGGCTTTGCATGATCTTATCCCTGCATACCTCTCTAGCCTCATCTGGAACTCCACACTCCTTAACTTGCTTTTGTTCCAGCCTCACGGGCCTTACAGCTCCAAGACATTCTGGCCTGACAGCCTTTGCCTGAGAAGTTTTCACAGTCCAGAAAGTGCTTCCTCTGGTTACCTCCTACTCACCCACTAGATCTTAGTTCACTTCCCCTGTTATACATTCTCATGGCTCCTTTCACGTTTTCTTCAGTTAGCTCTTCCCAACCAGAAGGTCAGCTCTATGAAAGCAGGGATCTGTTTCGCTCACCATCGTATCCTCTGTACTTATGCAGAGTGCCTAGCACATAGATGGTTCTCAACAGTATTTGCTGAATGAATCAATGAATGAATCTGATTCAGCTATTCCAAGACCAGAATGCTAGGGGCTATCCAGCGGAGGACATGGTTCCTTTCTTAATGCCAGCTAAGTTATGCCTGTCTTGGACCTTGGTTTACAACAAATGTTAACAGGTCGAGAAACTTGCTCAACATAAAAGTCACTCGATTAGAGAATTATAAATTTTAGAAATTGCCTGGGCGTTTGCCCCCACAACAGAGGCGCCTATTCTGCTTCCTGGAAGGCGCCAGTCATGCCTCTCATCCTCCCAAGCGTGTCGGAGACCTGCAACCCGTCAACTCGGCTTTCTGCTTCCAACACCTGAAGCCCCGCCCCCCAGACTCACAGCCTCAGCTCTAGATACCGCCCTCTTCCCCACCCTGCTCTTCCATTTCTCTGGGCCTGCAGCTGCGCGACCCAGGCCCCTTGTACCGAGACCTAAGGCCACGCTAGATTCTGAGCTATTCGGAGCCCCAGTGTGCTGGAGTTCGGGTCCGAGTCACCTGATCCTCCCGCCGCGCAGGCCGGCCACCAGGCACTGCGATAGCTAGCCTTCGGTACAAGCGGGGTCCTTCAGGCATTCGGCCGGGCAGCCTGCCTCAGGGTCCTTGCCCGGTGAGGCGGAGTGCCCCCCAATCCAGGAGGCCCTGCAGCAGGAAGGCCCGCCTTCTGGTGGCCCTTGCGTCTCTCCCGCACTTGGTCCGAGCCTGGCTCGGGCGGCCCCAGGCGGAAGGGAGGGCCAGGCCCACTTGGTCCGAGCCTGGCTCGGGCGGCCCCAGGCGGAAGGGAGGGCCAGGCCTGTGGCCCTGCTCCGGGAGGTGGCTCAGAGAGGACAGGATGGGCGTTTCAAGGTGGCAGCCCGGTAGAGAACATGCGCGCCAGCGGGGCCGCCGGAGTGGGCCTGGCCCCACTCGATCTCTCTTTTATTCTTTGTCTGAGGTAGTGCCTGGCACATGGTTGGTGCCCAGTATTTGTCGGAGGGACGCGGGAGACAAAAAACTTGTATGCGCTGAATCGCAAGTTCAGAGGCAGCCATTGAATCCTCTTGCACTGTTGGTGGGAATGTAAATTGATACGTCCACTATGGAGAGCAGCATGGAGGTTCCTTAAAAAACTCAAAATAGAACCACCATACGACCCAGCAATCCCACTACTGGGCATATACCCTGAGAAAACCATAATTCAAAAAGAGTCATGTACCAAAATGTTCATTGCAGCTCTGTTTACAATAGCCAGGACATGGAAGCAACCTAAGTGTCCATCAACAGATGAACGGATAAAGAAGATGTGGCACATATATACAATGGAATATTACTCAACCATAAAAAGAAACAAAATTGAGTTATTTGTAGTGAGGTGGATGGACCTAGAGTCTGTCATACAGAATGAAGTTAAGTCAGAAAGAGAAAAACAAATACTGTATGCTAACACATATATATAGAATCCCCCCCCCCAAAAATGGTCATGAAGAACCTAGGGGCAAGACGAGAATAAAGACGCAGACCTACTAGAAAATGGATTTGAGGATACGGGGAGGGGGAATGGTAAGCTGGGACAAAGTGAGAGAGTGTCATGGACATATATACACTACTAAACGTAAAATAGATAGCTAGTGGGAAGCAGCCGCATAGCACAGGGAGATCAGCTCGGTGCTTTGTGACCACCTAGAGGGGTGGGATAGGGAGGATGGGAGGGAGGATGGGAGGGAGGATGGGAGGGAGGGAGACGCAAGAGGGAAGAGGTATGGGGACATATGTATATGTATAACCGATTCACTTTGTTATAAAGCAGAAACTAACACACCATTGTAAAGCAAGTATACTCCAATAAAGATGTTTAAAAAAGTGTTTGAGCACAGAGGGATATGTGGATGCGAAGGAGCATAGCTAATATGGGGGTGGTGAGGGAGGATTCTTGGTTGGAAAGCAGGTGTACATAGAGCATGAGGGAAACTAGTCATAAGGCCCTTGAACATGTCGCTAAGGAATTTGGGGTAGGGTGTGGGGTGGGGTTACCATGGAGTCCACTGAAGCAGTCCAGGGTGAGGGGATGAGAACTGAGGGTATTCGTGGTGTGTTGTATAATGTATGGAGAGGGTGATGACAGTGGGTATGGAGAAGGGACAGTGTGGCAGGTTGAATAAGGGTGGTACTTTTTTTTTCTTGGAGAGAATCACTGAATTTGAGAAGAGTGAAAACAAACTATAAATGTCATCAATTAAAAAACATTTTTTTAAACTGATTTTGTGCCTGCATGTACATGTGTTGCACTCCTGGAATGTTGGAAGGAGGGTCTGTGGTTCTGGCAGCTTGTTTCCACAAGGTGTCTTTGGGAGAGTCCATTTCTTACCTGTCTGGCTGGTGAAGAAGGCACATGTCCATTGCTGCATTTAGAGGATGAGAGTAAACTTACCAAGTCCCACTAACCCAACATTTAGTTTTAGCCTTTTTTCCCAAATGCACAGGGTCTAACTTTGTTTCCCACCTTGATCTTCATTTACATGCCTTTGGGCTATAGAGATTTTGCTGATTTTTAGGCCATGGCCATTAATTCACCTTTGTGTCTCTCTGTCTTACACACACTGTAGAAGGTTTTAGTTCCATATTTTATAGTTGCTTTGACCATCCTCAAGAGTAAGCCTATGTTATGAAAGTACGGGCAGATGTGATTTTAGGGGGAGACTCAATAAATAACACCCTTTTTCTAAACCGGGGCTCATAACTAACGGAAATAGAGGAACGGCAGGCAGGTGGAGACTAAATGTCAACTTTATACTGATGGAGCTGTTGAGGAATATAACTTAGTGTGAGAACCTAATGCACCTGCCTTCTAACCGTGTGCTACCCAAGTTCAATACCTAGTCTCTTATAAGCCTCACTTAAAACAACAGCAACAACAAAATCTAAATAGTTGACGGGACCTATAAAATTATCACAGCATTCCCTCACATTCACAAAATTACTCCCCAGCCCCTAGCAGATATAGCAGGGAAAATTTTGTCCCTAGAAACCTGTCAAAAGATACTCAGTTATATCTGTGGGAAGGTGAATAAGCTGGAAAATTCTTGATTCAGTTTTGCTGGGACTGAAGTAATTCTGTACCAGTTATGACTCTGAACTTGTAAGTTTGAACTCAGTTGGGAGAATCACCCATTAAGAGGTTAATTATGACTTACGTTCATTGTATCCAGAGGGACATCTACCTGTGTCTAGTCTTGTCTCTAGATAGTGGTATTTAAGACAATGCTGCCTTCGTGCAGTGTTAATTTACAGTCGTAGCAGCAGCCCCAACCAGGTCTTCTTTGAGATTTTTGAGATGTCTTTCTTTTTCATCCAGCATATTTAAATTACTTAATACCATTTCCCCTTTGGGTCCTGTGTTTCTGGCACCCCAGGACCGCCTTGAGGGTGGGCTCTAATGACACAGCTTCCCTAGCCCCCTGTGAGCAGTCCTCAGAGGCCACTGCCTTCTGCTGTGGAGTAGCTCATGCCCAGGACACCTGTCTCCTGTGGGGGGCTGGGGGGTGGAGTTCCTTTATCCGGCATGTTTCAGTTGAGACTCATTCTCATTTTTTTTACCTGAATCTGCTGTCCTGAAGTTTGTTCTTCCAGGGACCCAGTGAGAATCAAAACCTTTGCTATGTTTTCCTCAAGATACTGTCCTCATCTTCTGAATGTGTCAGGTGAGGAGTAGCATTGCTTATAGGCACTTCTCTTTGAGGGTTTTTCTCTCTACTGTCCCTGTACTCCTTTCCAGAAGGCTCATTGAGTTTCTAACATTTTATTGTTGGAGAGAAGGAAGACCCATAGGGCTGGCCCTTTGCTGGACTGTGGATGGTGGGGAGGAAATGCAATTTGCCTCTCAGCTGTTTTCCGAGATGTCAACTTTCTCTTAAGAAAATATCTCTTCCATTGTTTTCATTCTTGCACTGCTCCTAATCTGATATGGCAGGTTTCTAAAGCTCTGCCTTTCTTCCTGAACATATGTGATTCTTTGAGACAATGTTCAGGCCTAGGTTTTTCTCATTATCTTTTCAACTTCTGTGGCTATAGTCATCTCATTGAATGTTTTTTCTACTTTAGTCTAAGAAGATGGCATGTTTTGGTGGTAACAGGGCACTGTTTCTTTTTTGTTATAAATAAAACCTACCACTCTTTTACAATTGAAGCTGCAGTGTAAATCTCAGAACTGTAAAACCATGGCCAGAGTTTTTGAAAAACAGACCATCAGGCGGCGAGTGACCCTTAATCCATGTCGGAAAAAAATGCATGCGTTCCTCCAATTTTGTCCTTTGGCCTTGAGTATGGCTGAGAACATAAGGGATGGAATCTGGGACAACCTTTCCATGCTGCCTGCTAGGCTGGTACTGAAGTTCGGAGCTTACACACTTGTGTTCTTAGCATATGTGGAACTTAATTGTGACTTAAAGCCCCTGGCCTGTCGAACCAGCTAAAAATCATAGTAAAGGGCCAAATAATTGTTTTGCCTCTGATGTCTAAAAGGCCTGTAGAGGGAAAGACTTCCCCACAGTCAAATCTGTGCCTCAGCAAGGCTGCTTCACTGAGATCCCCTCTGGTGCTCAGGGTCTGCAGATGCCCCACAAGGCTATGGGTGTGTGCTAATGAAACCGTGTGAAACCGTGCACCTCAGATTGGGACTTGAACCCACGTGCTGGGACTCAAACCCAGCCTAAATCCAGAATGGGACATGCGGCCAGGACTCGAACCCGGCCAAAACCCTGATTGGGACTTGAACCCATGCAGCCGGCCAAAACCCACAGTCTTCCAACTGAGATCACACACCTGGTTTCAGGACTTAATGAAGCTCAGGTTCTTGATGTCTCATCGCAGAAAGAATTCAGTGAGAGACAAAATGATAGGTAATAAGTGGATTTATTTAGAGAGAAACACTCCACGGACAAGAGTGTGGGCCATCTCAGAAGGTGAGAAAGGCACCAGACTATGGGGTTGTCAGTTTTTATAGGGGTGGGTAATTTCATAGGCTAATGAGTGGGAGGAATATTCCAGCTATTTCAGGAAGGGGTGGGGATTTCTAGGAATTGGGCCACGCCCACTTTTTGATCCTTTTGGTGGGTCTTGGAACTGTCGTGGCACCTGTGGGTGTGTCATTTAGCTTGCTGCTGTGTTACAGTGAGCATACACAGAGGCTCAAGGTCCAGTGGAAGTTGACTTGCCCTCCATCTTGGACCCATTTGGCTCTAATCAGTTTATGTCATGTCCTCGGGCTATGTCATTCTTTTGAAGGTTGTGCCCTGCCTCCTTCCCTCCTGTTTCACTAAGGCCAAGGCCAGTGTTGGCCTTACATTCAACATGGCTAACTTGAAAAGCATTTGCAGTGCCTCAAATACTGGTCCCATCATAGCCTCAACTTACATGTGATGTTGTGATCCCCACATTTCCTTACCTGGTCTATGTTTTTTACATTCTCTGCCAAATCATCAGATCCTAACATTCCTTTGAATAAATCTTATTCCTCCACCCCTGCCACGGGCAGCGCCTACTCCTGTAAAACTTGCGACACAGAGTAGCAGAATCTGTGGCTAAGTGGTCCTCGAAATAAGGGAGGAGGAAGGAGCCATGCTACAATTGCCTGGCTCTCTGTCCCTGAAGCTTCAGCCAGGAGAGCAGAGGTGTGCCAAGAGGCCAGGAGTGTTCAGGGGAAATCCTTCCTCGTGGACCCAGGGGATCAGGCCAAGAAGCATTTATTTTCTAATAGTAATAGTATGAAAATAACATACAGACAAGTTGCAACCGGTATGTTTGGGAATTAGTCAAAAGCTTGACTTCAAGAAGAAAATAATTTCAGTTTGGGATGTGGTGAGTTTGCAGTGATAGTACATTCAAGCAGAACTAGCTTGTTGGTGATTGAGTAAGGTTAGGTTTAGGAGTTGTCAAAGAGGGGATGGTTGGAAATATGTGTGGACTTAAAAATTATTCACAACCTAAAAGTTATGTTTCATTCGGTAGGAATTTTTAGGACCTCAAGCCCAGGAGGCAGCATCTCAAGTAACCCTGAGAAAACTGCTCCAAGGAGGCGAGGCAGGGAGCCAGGTTATATAGACGTTTTGTAACAAAGGGCAGGTAGTCAGGAAAATCAAAACATTATTGTTAATTAAAGAAAACCAGATATCCCAAGTTAAGGAATTTAGCGCTTTTCTATGTACAGGAAGATGCAAGAGTCTGGGCTCACTGAAATCATACCTGTGATACGCACCTCAGCTATCTGGGGCTAGTATCCTGTATTTTCACATCCTGAGTTCCCTCAGAGCTCACCAGCTCTCAGGAGGGCTGCAAGTGCAGATGACTGTGACATCCTTTGTTTACTGATATGGCAGGAAATATTCCATTTCTCATATGTCTGAAGAATTGACCATGGGAGAAAATGCAGACAGAAAACAGAAGGCCAAGAACCAATCCTCCCCTTGTCAAAGAATAATTGTAAAACTTTTACTTTATACAAGGGAAAACGATTGATTGATTGATTGATTGATTTAATCCAGCAAAAGCGAAAACAGGATTTCTATAAGAGAAAAAGTAGAGAGGGAAGAAGGAAAATTGCATATAGTGTTACCAAGTCCAAGCTCCGTCTGCTCGCCACACGACAGGCCAATAAATCGGAGAGGTGTTGAGGCAAGAAATACGACTTTATTCAGAAAGCCAGCAGAGGGTTTTGGATGCCAGTTTCTTTTCTAGCACAGAGAGGGGGAGGAGATGAGGAAGTAAAGTAAAAAGACATACGTTTTGCAAATATCCCCTGTAATGGCCAGCCTCAGGGAGGGGATGTGTTAATTTCTTCTTTCTTGCAGCCATCCACAGGTGGAACAGGGTCCAGATGTTTCCCTGAACAAAGGCACTTTGGTTTAACATTCAGGCAGAGGGGCAGGGTTCCTGAGTCAGGCCATTATGTATAGACAGTATACTTTTAGTGAACAAAAGTAATGGGAAGCAAAGGTTAAACTAAAAGAAACAGATTCAACATGTTGTCAGACTTGTCTCTTCCTTGTTACAGTAGTTTGAAAATTGTGGCTTTTGTTTTCTGCGGATAAGCTGCTGATTAGCTAGCAGCCAACAAAGAAGCCAGTTACAGTATTCTGCCCTGGAGCAAGTGGATGGATTACTAAATAATACAGCTTCACTTGGTTGTAGTTTCTCCAGAAGACCTTAGAAGATTAGCTCAAGTGTATGTGTCAGGCAGTCTCTGGATAAATACTGTCTATCAATATGCTTTGTAAGCACCTTCATCATAGTTCTGCCAGGTCTGTACTATTTCCCTTATCAGAATTTCTGAACTTCTGCCTTTTAGTCAGCTTCAGCTCTAATCCAAATTGGCCCTGAGGACTTCGTGTCCTTCTGAGGCAGTAACATGAATTGAATGTTGTGTGAGGGGAATGGCTGTTTAACAGTATTTAGACCCCTGAATATTAAACAGCAGAAGATGGCAAAAAGAGCAAGGGAATCCTAAATACTATTCAACATATTTGGAACCCATTTCATATCCAGCTTACTCATTGATCTGTGTAATCAGGAGAATAAGTCCCAAGGATTGGTTTAGTCAAGTTTAGCTAATGAAGTGGCTTGCTTTCTCAATTGATTGATTGTTTTACTTCTGTAATATAAACGCTGGTATTAAAAAAATGTTAGCAGTTGCACAGTCCGCATTTTAGCAGGTCAGTATGTAGTTGAAGACTGTCCTAGCCAGTGAATTTATTGTAGTCTATTGGGCCTCCAAGGTTTGAAATACCTTAATTTGCTAGGGGGTTTTTTTTGTTCTGGTTTTTTTTGGCCACGCCATGTGGCATGTGGGATCTTAGTTCCCCAACCAGGGATCGAACCCACGCCCCCTTCAGTGGAAGCGCGGAGTCTTAACCACTGGACCGCTGGGGAAGTCCCTTAATTTTCTGTTTGAATCATAGTTGAATTATGAGTCACCTAGCCAGGGTAAAAGGTCTTTGTACAAATCAGTGAAATCCAGTGTCTTTGGTCCCTTTTGATGAGTAACCGTGTTGGTCTCTCAGTAACATGAGAGTAACTGAGGGTTTTGTTTTGAGTACTTGGAAAAGCTAGATAATAAATTGAGGAGTTGGAAATTGGCAGTGAAGGACAAAAAAATTAACATAAAAGGAAAGAGAAAAGAAAAGGAGGAAGAGACAAATAATAAAATATAAGGGAGGAAACTGTCTACCAATAGTATTATCTTCTTGATTGGTAAAATAGCAAAAGGAAACTGTCTGCTTCTAGAAGCCATCTGCTTCTGGAGGCCCTTTAGTGAGCCTCAAAGTTGGATCACTACGTGTTTAAACTAGGAAGCTTATATCCTTGGTTGTATGTCTAATAGCTTAAGAACAGTATTTGTGATTAAGAGCACCTGAAATAGTCCTTTCCAGTGAGGTTCTAAGACTGACTGATTGTTCCTAAGTGTTCCCACCTTATCAAAGAAGAGACACTGATGTATCTTAGTGTGTTTGTGTCCTCCTGTTTCTAATAGGCCAGCCTCTACCCAAGGTGGCCAAAGCAGACATCTCACTAGCACTCCCAGGGGAGCCAGATGCTAAATGGGACTTAGCCTTTTATAAAATAGGTGTTACAGCCAGCCCCAATCTAACAGGTCTAACGGCATTAAATCTTTCTCACTGCATCTATAGAAAAGACAAAGCTTTAAAACTTAAGTTGTTCAAGAGTAATTTTTTGCTTCTTACCTTATAACCTAGTCACCAAGGCCATTAAATTTTTAGGTAAAATTTTTTTCCTGATTTCTAGCTTTAGGAAAAAATAATCCTAAAGAGCCAACATTAAGAAATTTAAAATTTTTTAATATATATGTAAAAATATACATATGTGTGTATATGTGAACACTTAATACAGCAATATTCTTTCTAAAAGACAATTAGAATAAGATCTTATTCCATTAGATTTTAAGATACCTCCTAATCTTATTTATTAATTCCCTTCAGAGGCAGACAAGGAGTATTTGTTTATTTGCTCCAAATTTTTGTATTTATAAAGTGGAAAGTTTTATCAACTTCTGAACAAGTTAGAATAGTTCACTGTGACAAGAGCAGAATCTGTAGAAATAAGTTCTGTTATCTACCTCAAATGCTGATTACGTACATCGCAGTCAGGTCCTTCTGAGTGGTTTTATGGTTGTATTCTGAATTTGGCACAAAGTGTGTACTGTCAGCAGGACTTCTGTGTCAGATTCATACATCACCAAGATCACACTACACAGTGCTTAGATTGCACCACCGGAATGAGAAAGAGACATCATCATGTAAAACATGCTGGGACTTTTTTTTTTTTTTTTAATGTTTATAGACTTTGTATTTGAAATCTCACCATACAGCTTCAAGGTGATATTAATGTAATTCTAGAATTAATTCATATTAGAATATTTCAAATGCAAAGGAGCAAAGCTGAATTTACTTGTTGGCACTGTGCTTAGTTTGAGTTCACTGTATAAATAGTACCTTAGATAAACTGGTGAGCGAACCTTATTTCCGAGGCAACTCCACCAGAGTGAACCTAGAATAGGAGAATTATTTGAGAGTCAGTGATGCTTTTGTTTAAATGTTTTGACTAGTTGTTAGGAGACATAGTCCACTATGGGCCCTGAGCATCCCTGTACATTCTGGTTGAGTGTTCCCGACTGCAAGGCTGACCCATTTCTGCTACTGAGAAGTACCTGTAGTGGGTCATATAGGCAACTAAGTAGGTCAGAGTGACCACCACATAACTGCTCGTCTCCAGGGGAGGGATTCTGACTGACTTACTGCTTGCTACAGTGTTTGCTGCTTGCTCAAAAGAGCTGTGCCCTTGTCCCTGGGTTCCTCTCTTGTAATGGAACCCACGGTGTGTGTAGCTGTTACCTGGTCCTCCACATTGCCCTGTGGGAATCGGGGCTTAAGGAACCAGAGCAAATAACCTGACATTCTGGATATTACTTTTGCTGAGAGTAATAAACTCTTATCTCTGATTCAGTTTTGTGACTTAACGTCAGTATTTTTGAAACTAGGGTAAAATCCATGGCTCTTCACAATTCTTGACAATAGTTACCCTGAAAGTAGGAAAGGGGAAGATTAAAATAGAGGAAATGGCATGAATATTCACACAATGAATAGATAATAAGCCCCTGATTGAGAGAGATTATTTGTTTTAAAAACACTGATAGACATTTCTGTCTAGCTTTGAATCACTATCTCTGCTGACAACTGCTAAAACAAATATTTTCTGCGGAAAAAAAAAGTACACTTACAATACCTTCACACTCACGTTTTTTTTTTTAATTAATTAATTAATGGCTGTGTTGGGACTTCGCTACTGCGCACGGGCTTTCTCTAGTTGCGGTGTGTGGGCTTCTCATTGCGGTGGCTTCTCTTATTGTGGAGAACAGGCTCTAGGCACACGGGCTCAGTAGTTGTGGCTTGCGGGCTCTAGAGTGCAGGCTCAGTAGTTGTGGCGCATGGGCTTAGTTGCTCCGCGGCATGTGGGATCTTCCCGGACCAGGGCTCGAACCCGTGACCCCTGCATTGGCAGGCGGATTCTTAACCACTGCGCCAGCAGGGAAGTCCCCCACACTCACTTTTTAGATGAAATGTATATTGTTTTCTTTTGCTGTTAATGTTGTAAACTGAACTTCTGATCCCTTGAACTCAACTCCTGTCATTAGCCGTCAAATTTTCCAAAAGACTCAGGCATAATTCTTGGTTCCTTTCTTTGCTTCATTCCCCTCAACAATCTGTTAGCCAACCTTTTGGTTTTAACCTTCAACTGTATCCTGAATCTCATCCCTTCTTACCATTTCCTAGCCCAAGTCAGCCTCATCTCTACATGGATTATCTATTCTTACCCTTCTGTGGCTTATTTTTCATACAACCACCAGATTCACCTTTTTAATGCATAAAGCAGTTCACATCACTCCTCTGCCTAAAGAAACTGCTGTGTTTTCCCATTCTACTGAGAACAAATCCAAACTTCTCACCATGGCCCTTAAAATACTGTGTGACTTGGCCTTTGCTGACCTGTGTGCCTTCACAAACCACTCTCCCCTCACTCCTACCATTCCACTACCTTGTTCCCACCTCAAGGCCCCCGCAGGAAGTGCTCACTGCCTGAAAGCTCATCTCCCCAATATTTGCTTGATTCACTCCTTGGCCTTGTGTCATCTCCTCAGAGAGGCCTGGCCAGACTTTACTATCTAAAGCAACACCCTTTCTCATCATCCTCTTTCCCATTACCCTTTTCTGTTTTTATTCTGAGGACTTGCACCTAACTTTGTTGCTTTAGCCCACCCTTTCTTCTGGCCTTACTAAAGAAGAGAGCAGAATCTGGCTAGCAACCCTCTAGCCGTATCACTAGCTTCCTCTCTATATGTGTGGATGTGTGTGTGGATATATGACTAGAAATCTACTGAACACAATTAGTAAGATTGCAGAGTGCTTCAGAGGAGAAATGGTGGTTTCCCTGAGCCAAGTAAAGAGGACCCCAAGAGCCCGACTTGCAGATACAGGATAGTGCCTGCAGGAGAAGGAGATTGGCATATCCCTCCCCTACTGATTCCTTGAATCTCAGGGCCTGGTGTTGTCCTGGTCAAAAGGGGCGTGCAATTAGAGAGTTGGCGTGAAACCTTGACATGTTATCTCCTGGAATTTGGGGCTTATGTGACCATAGAACCTGCTGCCTTCTGTCTACTTGGAGAACCTGCCCAAAGCAAGGAAAAAGAGGGAGTTACCTTCACCCTGCCTCCCTAACTGTAACAAATCCCAACCCTAGTCCCTAACCTTACCCTAAATCTTATTTCCTAAGCCCCTAACCCTATCACTGACAGTGATCTAACTTATTTGACTTGTAACCTAACCCTAGCTCATCAGACCCTGACCCTGACTCATTCTCTTCTGAAGCTGACGTTGAAACCATGATGCTTGTCCTTAAACTCAAGTCCTAAACCTTAGGCCCTTGGTGCTGCTCTAGCATCTAACCCCACCCCAGTCCCTAACCACCACCCAAATATCTGACCCTTGATTTGGACACTTTTGATCCCTGACCACCACTCTAACCTTAATATCTCTGATACAAATTTCCAACCCTAACCCAAGCCCTAGCCCCTAAACTCATAACCCTTTAACCCCTAGATTTTGTTTCTAGATTCTGAGCCACTGATATCCTCTAACCTCCTAATCCCAACCTCTAATCCCTAAACACCAACCCATAAATTCTAACCTCTGATTCTGGAATCCTAGACTCCCAACCCTGACTCCACAAATGACAAGCCAGTACTTCACTCAGCTATGAGCCACAGACAAGGGGAGTTGTAGCAACTCAGATTATGCACAAGTCAGATGACACAGTGAGTGAAGGCCAGCAAATTAATCCACCCAACACTGAACATGAGACAATAGGAACCCTAGTAAGCCAGAAAAACTTCCCCAAATACAGGATATGATGGATAACAGCAAGCCTGAACAAACCTCCAAGTCTCAGAAGACGGGCAATGAAAGTCCCAGTCATTGTGGCCACACCTCTATGTCCCAACACAGCAACCTCACTCAGCAAGTCATCCCAACCTTCCCAAGATGGAAGAGAATAGTCCTTAGTAAGTTGCAAA
The DNA here is from genome assembly GCF_937001465.1 of Orcinus orca. NCBI lineage: Eukaryota > Metazoa > Chordata > Mammalia > Artiodactyla > Delphinidae > Orcinus > Orcinus orca. The sequence continues at coordinate 39,538,614 of NC_064568.1, read as the reverse complement.
GCTCTCAGTCATGAGATGGGTGGCTCAGTAAAGCCCTGCCCGAGGGCACAGCAAAAGAAACCTCAGCAACACAGTAACCACCATGACCCAGGAAATAAGTTAGCCAGCATTGCCACCGCCACCCCGTCTCCCTCGCACAATCATGTGGACTCCAGGAGAAGCCCTAGCAGACCAGCTAGCAACCCAGCTGAACAGGAGACAGGAACCCTATGTGAAACGAGCTCCTTCCCCAACTCATTAGGGAAAATAAAACAGTCCAATTTTACAATGGGCAAAGGACCTGAATAGACATTTATTTTACTTTTTAAGTTTTACTTTAATACATACATATTTTTATTACAAAGATGTGATCAATAAAATGTTTTTCAAACATAAAAAGTATTACATTTGGATAACATTTTATGGGGAAGTGGAACATAAATATAAGTTATAAAAGAACAGTGTAGAATTACCGAATTTTAAAGAGCTCATTCATATAATTTTATTTTTTTGAATTTTTGAATTTTAATTAATTAATTTTTTATACAGCAAGAATAGACATTTTTCCAAAGAAGATATATGAATGGTCAACAGGTACATGAAAAGATGTTCAACATCACTAATCATAAGGGAAGGGCAAATCAAAACAACAATGAAATATCGTCTCACACCTGTTAGAATAGCTGTTATTGAAAAGATAAGCGATAATAAATGCTGGCAAGGATGTAGAGAAAAGGGAACCCTTGTGCACTGTTAGTGGGATGGTAAATTGGTATAGCCACTATAGAAAACAATGTGAATATTCCTCAGAGAGTTAATAGAACTATCGTATAATCTAACAATTCTGCTTCTGTGAATATTTGCAAAGGAAACGAAAACACTATGTTGTACAGATATCTGCATCCCCATGTTCATAGCAGCATTATTTACAATAGCCAAGACATCATGGAAACAACCTAAGTGTCCATTGATGAATGAATGGATAAAGAAGTTGTGAGACCGTGTGTGTGTGTGTGTGTGTGTGTGTGTGTGTGTGTGTGTGTATGAATAATTCAGCCATAAAAAAAGAAGGGAACCCTTCCATTTGCAACAACATGGATGGACCTTGAGGACATTATGCTAAGTGAAATAGGTCAGACAGAGAAAGACAAATACTGAATGATCTCATATGTGAGATCTAAAAAACAAACACACACAACAAATTCATAGAAAAAGAGAATCATTTACTGAAGAAGCAAATCAGTGAGTTTGATCATAGCTATTGGTTCCCTCCAGCACTAGCATTCTCCTCTAAAGGGATATAAAGGCAGTCGTGTTTCACTTGATCATCTGGGGATTCAGTAAGTTCTTTAACGGTAAGTTCAGGATTTTTCCTGCAAGGGAAATATGTGCTTAGATAAATTAAATTTGGGGAAATTAAGAGAAAAACTACCATACTGGTAACTATACCCATAGTCCATCAAGAGGAATGCTGAGCAATTATTCTATGAATTAAGGCAGTCTAGAGACATCCTAGACATTGAAGAAGAACAAAAGCACAAAATGGAATGGAATGAGAAGAGTAGAGCTATGGATGTGGATGCTTATGTGATTCTTTGGACCCCAGAAGAGCCTATAGGAAATTCCATGGGGCAGAAAAGGTGGAGGGTAGACAGTGGAGTTGACATGAAGCAGAGTCTGGTCAGAGGCACATAGACTGTTATTTGAGGCATAGAAAGTGGTGTAAAAGAATAGAGTCTAGAACTGACCCTCCAGGTTCAAGACTCAGCCCTGCCAGTCCCTGGCTCTGTGGCCTTGGGTAAGTCACATCTCCCTCTTGACCTCTGCATCTCTGAATATGAAATGCAACTAACAGCAACATCTGCCTCATGGTGGGGGCTGTGAGAAACACAGGAGAGGAGGTGCAGGCAAAGCATGTGACAGTGCAGGACACATGGTTGACTATCAGTCAGTGATACTTGTTAGTCCCCCTGTGGGAGATACCATATTCTTTATGATCTTGTCAAGAACAGAGTTTCTGGGGGAGGGCGGGGAGGGATAAATTGGGGGATTGGGATTGACACATACACACTACTATATATAAAATTGATAACTAAGAAGGACCTACCATATAGCACAGGGAACTCTGCTCAATACTCTGTAATGGCCTATATGGGAGAAGAATCTAAAAAAGAGTGGATATATGTATATGTATAACAGATTCACTTTGCTGTACACCTGAAACTAACACAACATTGTAAAGCAACTATACTCCAATAAAAATTAAAAAAAAAAAATAAACAGAAACTGGAAAAAAAAGAGTTTCTGTTCTGCTTTGGTGAAGGACTGTGGGGAGGGGCCGCTATTCATTTGTTCATTCATTCATTCATTCCCTTTCTCCTTACACCATAGCCAGCCATTTTAATGATTTCAGTGCATATCATTTTGTTTACATGTGTTTGTGCAAAATATATATTTGTGTTTGTTTATTTTTAACTTATGTTACAATGTTGTGTTACTTGTATTAGTCCGTCCCTTGCTTTTTCTCTCAGTGCAATGTTTTGATATCTACCATATTGCTAAGTATACATCTGATTTATTCTGAAAGCTGCATAGAACTCTATACAGCTCTAACCTTGATTTCTTGACTAGTCTCACCCAGGCTGCCCCCGAACCTGCCGCCTGCCGCCATGAATAACTGCGGTAAACAAATATGTCACTTTACAAGTATGAGAGAATTTCTTTGTGGTAAATGCTAGACCATCAGATACATATATATTTAATTACTTACTTTGCATCGGAAGTGGTAGATTGCTCCTCAGAGTGACTGTAACAGTCTTCCCTATTACCACAGATAGTGAGAGTACAGATATTTTCAACGCATCACCAGCATTGGACATTACCCAGCCTTTTGATTTTTGCTATAACAGGTGCAAATTGGTATCTCATTGTTTTAGTTTGAATTTGTCTGGTTATCCATATTTTGAACATCCTTCATATGCTAATTAGTCTTTTATCTTTATTATTCTATAAAACCATGGCCTCTGCCTATTTTTCTATTGGTTTATTGTGTATTTTCTTATTGCTTTTTTGCATATACATTCCACATATTAGCTTGTTGTTTTTAGGTGTGGCAAATATCTCCTCTTGTTCTGCCAGCTGTCTACTAACTTATCCATAGTGTCCTTCATTTATCAAAGATCTTCAATCCAACTGCAATATTGATTGGGAATGAAATGAAGTTTTAGAAGAGTATAGAAACTAGCATAGTCATAATACTTAAGTTATAATCTAGGAGCATGGACTGTCCATTTATTCATATATTTTCTCTTTGGAAATCTTGAGTATTCTTATTCTTTTTATTTATTTATTTATTTTTGGCTGCATTGGATCTTTGTTCCTGCGCGCGGGCTTTCTCTAGTTGCAGCGAACAGAGGCTGCTCTTCGTTATGTTGCACAGGCTTCTCATTGCGGTGGCTTCTCTTGTTGCGGAGCACGGGCTCTAGGCGTGCGGGCTTCAGTAGTTGTGGCACATGGGCTCAGTAGTTGTGGCTCGTGGGCTCTAGAGCGCAGGGTCAGTTAGTTGTGGCACACGGGCTTAGTTGCTCCGCGGCATGTGGGATCTTCCTGGACCAGGGCTTAAATCCATTTCCCCTGCATTGGCAGGCGGATTCTTAACCACTGTGCCAACAGGGAAGTCCCAGGAAAAGAGTCCTTTGAATCCCAAACTTTTACAGGCAATAAGCAGACTTCAAAAACTACTCAGCTGGGCTTCCCTGGTGGCGCGGTGGTTGGGAGTCCGCCTGCCGATGCAGGGGACACGGGTTCGTGCCCCGGTCCGGGAAGATCCCACATGCCGCGGAGCGGCTGGGCCCGTGAGCCATGGCTGCTGAGCCTGCGCTTCCGGAGCCTGTGCTCCGCGACAGGAGAGGCCATAACAGTGAGAGGCCCGCGTACCGCAAAAAAAAAGAGAAAAAAACAAAACAAAAAACTACTCAGCTACAAAATTGGGCTACCATATATGGAAAAGGAAAGATGACTCAGAAGACAGAACCAAAAGCCTAGAGTGAAGCCAAGAGTCATGAAGAATCTTTCCCAGGCCTTGACTCCTAATAATGCCAGCATGTTCTCTATTGGATTTCAAATTTTCTGTGTAGAGGTGATTCCTTGGTGTTTCCCACCACCCCAAACCACCTAATTTTTCCACTTTCTCCTTTTTGAATGTGAGTGTCTATAATGTTATCCTGTGCCTGCCCTACCGTTGTATTTCGGGAACGTAGGGGACAAAAATTCGAATACTTAGTTCTAAGATTTTCACATCGAGATGAACTGAATCTAAAGAGCCTCACCTAGGCCTAGATCCTGTATTTTGAATGATGTTGTAATGGTATGAGATACTTGGGGGTATTGGGAAATAATGAGTGTATTTTTTTTTTTTTTTTTTTGTAGCGAGTGTATTTTGAATGTGGGAGAGAGGTAAATCATTAGGGGGTACAGGGGGTACTATGTCAGCCAGCCTTTAAGATGGCCCTCAATATTCCTTGTCCTATAGTATTCATGATCTTATATAGTCCACTCCTGCATTGAATAGGGCTGACTTTTGTAACCAATACAATATTGTGGAAATGATGGTGCATAACTTCTGAAGCTAAATCATAAAACACTCCTTCTCAAGTCATTGGCTCATAGAAAGCCAGCCACAATGTTAGGACACTCGAGAAGCCCTACAGATAGGTCTGTGTGGTGAAGTACTGAGGACTCCTGCAGTAGCCAGCACACATTCGCCGGCCTTATGAGTGAACCATCTTGAAATTGGAACTTGGCTTCAGCCTCACAGGAGACTGAGCCAGAACTACCTAGCCAAGCTGCACCTGAACTTCTAACTACCAGAGATAACAAAAGCTTGAGATGACAAAAGCTTGTTGTTGTTTTAAGCCACCCAATATCGGAATGATTTATTATACAACAGTAGATAATACTACACAGGCAAACTGTTACAGTGTTAGGAATCAAAATAGTGATTACATTGGAAGGTTGGGAGAGTTAGTAAATAGAGCAAGAACAAGAAGACTTAGAAGCAGTTATATTGATCACTTTGTAATAATTTATTGAACTTTGTTCTTTGCTCTTGTACGATATACTTCACAATTTTTAAAAGGCTAAAGAAAAGTCTAGAAGGGAAACTCTTCTGTCTTGATTGCAATGTACAAGGTTGTTGACAGAATAACAATTATAATAGTTGATGACTTTGAACTCTTACAGTGTACCTGGCAGAATTCTAAGTATGTTTCATGTGTTGTGAAATGTAATACAACAGCTCTGTAAGAAGCCACAGGGGTAACTTGGGGAATATCACACTGCTAGTAAGAGGCAGAACTGATTTGAGCCCAGGTAGTCTGATGGTTCTTTATATCAATCATGTAGTGAGTTCCTGCCTTGGAATATATTGCATAGTTCCTTTTCCATGTTCACTACCTCTTAAATAATTGAGATGTTTAAGAGAACTGTCTGCTTCTTTTCCCAGAAGCAAGAAATGGATCTAATTTGGAAGAGGCTTCCAAATAAACAGTGGCAGGTACTACCAAAAGCAATCTACAGGCTTAATGTGATCCTTATCAAATGACCCATGACATTTTTCACAGAACTAGAACAAATAATCCTAAAATTCATATGGAACCATAAAAGATCCAGAATTGCCAAAGCAATCCTGAAGAAAAAGAACAAAGCAGGAGGCATAACCCTCCCAGGCTTCAGACAATATTACAAGCTATAGTAATCAAAACGGCCTGGTATTGGCACAAAAACAGACATATGGATCAATGGAACAGAATAGAGAGCCCAGAAATAAACCCACACACCTACGGTCAATTAATCTTCAACAAACAAGGCAAGAATATACAATGGGAAAAAGACAGTCTCTTCAGCAAGTGGCGCTGGGAAAGTTGGACAGCCGTGTGTAAACCAGTGAAGTTAGAATACACCCTCTCACCATACACAAAAATAAACTCAAAATGGCTTAAAGACTTAAACTTAAGACATGACACTATAAAACTCCTAGAAGAGATCATAGGAAGAACATTCTCTGACATAAATCATACCAATGTTTTCTTAGGTCAGTCTCCCAAGGCAATAGAAATAAAAACAAAAATAAACAAATGGGACCTAATTAAACTTACAAGCCTTTGCACAGCAAAGGAAACCATAAACAAAACAAAAAGACGACCTATAGAATGGGAGAAAATATTTGCAAACGATGCGACTGACAAGGGCTTAATTTCCAAAGTATACAGACAGCTCATACAACTCAACAACAAAAAACCCAACATCTGAATCCAAAAATGGGCAGAAGACCCTAAATAGACATTTCTCCAAAGTAGACATACAGATAGCCAATAGGCACATGAGAAGATGCTCAACATCACTAATTATTAGAGAAATGCAAATCAAAACTACAATGAGGTACCATCTCACACCAGTCAGAATGGCCGTCAGTAAAGAGTCTACAAATAACAAATGCTGAAAAGGGTGTGGGAAAAAGGGAACCCTCCTACAATGTTGGTGGGAATGTAAGTTGGTGCAGCCACTATACTGGAAAACAGCATGGATGTTCCTCAGAAAACTAAAAATAGAATTAACATATGATCCAGCAAGCCCACTCCTGAGCATATATCCAGACAAAACTATAATTCAAAAAGATACATGCACCCCTATGTTCATAGCAGCACTATTCACAGTAGCCAAGATATGGAAAAAACCTAAACATCCATCGACAGAGGAATAGGTAATGAAGATGTGATACATTTATACAATGGAATACTACTCTGCTATAAAAAAAGAATGAAATAATGCCATTTTTAGCAACATGGATGTAACTAGGGATTATCATACTAAGTGAAGTAAGTCAGAAAGAGAATGACAAATACCATATTATGTCACTTATATGTGGAATCTAAAATATGATAAATGAACCTATCTATGAAACAGAAACAGAATCATGGACATAGAGAATAGACTGATAGTTGCCAAGGGAGAGGGCGTTGGGGGAGGGATGGGGTGGGAGGTTGGGGTTAGCAGACGTAACTATTATATATAGAATGGATAAACATCAATGTCCTACTATATAACACAGGGAACTATATTCAATATCCTATGATAGGGACTTCCCTGGTGGCGCAGTGGTTAAGAATCCGCCTGACAATGCAGGGGACACGGGTTCGATCTCTGGTCCAGGAAGATCCCACATGCCGGGGAGCAACTAAGCCCATGCACCACAACTACTGAGCCTGCACTCTAGAGCCCGCGAGCCACAACTACTGAGCCCACATGCCACAACTACTGAAGACCGCGTGCCTAGAGCCTGTGCTCCACAACAAGAGAAGCCACCGCAGTGAGAAGCCCATGCACCACAATGAAGAGTAGACCCCGCTTGCTGCAACTAGAGAAAGCCCGTGTGCAGCAATGAAGACCCAACACAACCAAAAATAAATAAATAAATTTATTAAAAAATATATATATCCTATGATAAACCGTAATGGAAAAGAATATTTAAAAATATATATGTATAGGGCTTCCCTGGTGGCGCAGTGGTTGAGAGTCTGCCTGCCGATGCAGGGGATACGGGTTCGTGCCCCAGTCCGGGAAGATCCCACATGCTGCGGAGCAGCTGGGCCCATGAGCCATGGCCATTGAGTCTGCGCGTCCGGAGCCTGTTGCTCCGCAACAGAAGAGGCCACAACAGTGAGAGGCCCACGTACCGCAAAAAATATATATAGATATGTATAACTGAATAACTTGGTTGTACAGCAGAAATTAACACAACATTGTAAGTCAAGTATACTTCATTAAAAAAAAACACTTGCAGAATGAAACAATGGCAGTAGGTGTGAAGAGTTCTTTGAACACGTGAAGTGTTACTCTCATTCTTTAGGGTACTATGATCTGGTCAAGCCCAGCAGTCTAGTATCATGCATCTGGTGACCCTCCTTCAGATGCATCTTGCATTCATGGTGGATTTGGAGGGAAGTGTCAAAGTGTGGAATTGTTGGGATGAGGATGTTCTGGAGATCCTCACCCTGCCTCAGGCCTGTTTTTCCCTGGAAGCCTTTCTCACAAATTATGGCCCATTGCTGATGGTAAGTGAACCCTGCATCCTGAGCGGGCCCACAAAACAAAATGCCTGCTGCGTTGACAAACGTTGTGGCCCTATTACATCACAATCTGTCTTCTTTGAGTTATTCTTATCACATACCCTGAGGGTCACAGTATACCAATGAATGTTGGCCATGCAAACCTCCATACCATCTTGGCCTCTGATCTGCTTCAAGTACATTTCCCCAGTCATTCTTCTAAAAAAAATTTTCTCTGAATTATTTCATACCTATGTCTCTTCTTTCAAGTGTGTATTATTGTATAGTACATGAACTTGGACATGGACTATGTGTGGACAAGGCAGTATGGTTTTGGGGACACTCTGAGATAAAACAATAGTATTGATGTAACAATGAGTGAGTAATTATCCTTGAGAAGAGTGCTTTGGTGCTTAGAAAGTATTATTTCTTGGGATTATCCCAACAACTTTGTGAGGCAGGCTGGTCAGAGTTGGTTTTTTGTTTTTTTTGTTTTTGGCGGCATTGGGTCTTCTTTGTTGCACGTGGGCTTTCTCTAGTTGCAGCAAGTGGGGGCTACTCTTCGTTGTGGTGCACGGGCTTCTGTATGGTGATGGCTTCTCTTGTTGCAGAGCATGGGCTCTAGGCACGCGGGCTTCAGTAGTTGTGGCACCTAGGTTCAGTAGTTGTGGTGCATGGGCTCTAGGACGTGCAGGCTTCAGTAGTTGTGGCGGGCGGGCTCTAGAGTACAGGCTCAGTAGTTGTGGCGCACAGGCTTTGTTGCTCTGTGGCATGTGGGATTTTCGTGGGCCAGGGATCGAACCCGTGTCCCCTGCATTGGCAGGCAGATTCTTAACCACTGCGCCACCAGGGAAGTCCCTGGTCAGAGATTTTAATCTCCATTGTGTGATTAAAGAAATAGTAGCATATCTTGCAGCTGACAGTACTGTCTCCTGTATAGTTTAGGATTTCATGTCTCTTTCCATTGACATGATAGTGATGCTTTGGTTTCAGGTAGGCAATTGTGAAGGTGACATCTACACATGGACAGGGCCTGAGTTAAGGAAAGTTTCTAAAGTTAATGCATTTAGGGACTTCCCTGGTGGCGCAGTGGTTAAGAATCCGTCTCCCAGTGCAGGAGACACGGGTTTGATCCCTGGTCGGGGAACTAGATCCCACATGCATGCCGCAACTAAGAGTTCACATGCTGCAACTGAGGAGCCCTCGAGCCACAACTGAGGAGCATACATGCTGCATGCAACTAAGACCCAGCACAACCAAAATAAATAAATAAAATAAAATTTTAAAAATACCTTGGTTGTTTAGTGCAGCATTAGTTGTAATTGCTGTTTAAATTACTAGGGTATAGCCACATAATGGACTATTGTGCAACTGGATTTTTTTTTTTTTAACATGGGCGAATTCTGATTAGAAAAGAAGTTATTTCCAGTGTTTTTGAGGCAAAATAAAGTTTTTAAATATACATAATTAATATATAATTAAGCTTAGCAGATTTTCTTTCATATTAAAAAAATAAATTTATTTATTTGTTTTATTTTTGGCTGTGTTGGGTCTTTGTTGCTATGCGTGGGCTTTCTCTAGTTGCAGCAAGTGGGGGCTACTCTTCGATGCAGTGTGCGGGCTTCTCATTGTCATGGCTTCTCTTGCTGCAGAACATGGGCTCTAGGCGTGCGGACTTCAGTAGTTGTGGCACGCGGGCTCTCGAGCGCAGGCTTAGTAGCTGTGGTGCATGGGCTTAATTGCTCCACGGCATGTGGGATCCTCCCAGGCCAGAGATCGAACCTGTGTCCGCTGCATTGGCAGGCAGATTCTTAACCACTGCACCACCAGGGAAGCCCTCTTTCATATTTTTTGCTCTCTGATTCATATGTAATAAAACTTAGACTACTCTGAAACATAAAGACCTATTTCCTTTCAATAATTTTATATTTTTCCATTTATATAAAAGTCTTTTAAAATCAATTTTCTAAATTGAAGTGCAGTTGATTTACAACGTTGTGTTAATTTCTGCTGTACAGCAAAGTGATTCAGTTATACATATATATAGATTCTTTTCTTAATATTCTTTTCCATTATGGTTTTTTTTTTTTTTTTTTTTGGCTGCGTTGGGTCTTCATTGCTGTGCACAGGCTTTCTCTAGTTGCAATGAGTGGGGGTTACTCTTCGTTGTGGCAGGTGGGCTTTTCATTGCAGTGGCTTCTCTTGTTGCGGAGCACAGGCTCTACACACGCGGGCTTCAGTAGTTGTGGCACATGGGCTCAGTAGTTGTGGCTCGCAGGCTCTAGAGCGCAGGCTCAGTAGTTGTGGCACATGGGCTCAGTTGCTCTGTGGCATGTGGGATCTTCACGGACCAGGGCACGAACCTGTGTCCCTTGCATTGACAGGCGGATTCTTAGCCACTGTGCCACCAGGGAAGTCCCTCCATTATGGTTTATCGTAGGATATTGAATACAGTACCCTATGCTATATAGTAGAACCTTGTTGTTCATTCATTCTATGTATAATAGCTTTAAAGTGCTAAACCCTACCTCCCACTATATCCCTCCCCCAATCCTCTGACACTTGGCAACCACCAGTCTGTTCTCTATGTCCATGATTCTGCATCTATTTCATAAATAGGTTCATGTGTGTCATATTTTATATTCTACCTATAAGTGATAACATATGGTATTTGTCTTTCTCTTTCTGGCTTACTTCACTTAGTAAGATAATCTCTACTTGGATCCATGTTGCTGAAAATGGCATTATTTCATTCTTTTTTATGGCAGAGTAGTATTCTATTGTATATATGTACCATGTCTTCTTTATCCATTCCTCCATTGATGGACATTTCTGTTGTTTCTATGTCTTGCCTATTCTGAATAGTACTGCTGTTAACATAGGGGTGCATGTATCTTTTTGAATTATAGTTTTGTCTGAATATATGCGTAGGACTGGGCTTGCTGGATCATAAGGTAATTCTGTTTTTAGTTTTCTAAGGAATGTAAACACTGTTTTCCATACTGATTTCCAATATAGTTGCTGGAACAACTTACATTCCCACTAACATTGAAGGAGGGTTACCTTATCTCCACACCCTCTCTAGCAATTGTTATTTGTAGACTTTTAAAAATGGCCATTCTTTCCGGTATGTGTTGGTACCTCATTGCAGTTTTGATTTGCATTATCCTAGTAATTATCGACCTAGAGTATCTTTGGTAAACTTTTGTTTTCAACAGGGCTAGTAAACTTAACCTTTAGAAATTCGTTTCTTGAAGGTTGGTCCTCTTTTGAATTCCTTTTCGATTACCTGCCCCAGGACATTTCTTAAGGGCAGGCGTCATTTACAGCCCCACAGGCCTTGTGAATATTGAGGGCACAGTAGGCACCGGTTTTCAAGTTGCTGTTACAAGAAATGGCCACAAGGTGGCAGCATTTCTTCCTGCCCAACTCGTAACTCGGGCAACCAGAGCCTTAGGGAAAAGTCCTGTACCTGGGTTGTAAATTAGAGTGGGCTGTGCCAGAACAAACACCCCAGGGCTTGTGTCTCTTCACATCTTTCCCCTTAGCCTTCACCCTCCAGGCAAACCCCCACCCCTGAAAAACCGCCTCACTGAGGGTGCTGTCATCCGTAGGTGGGGCAACTCAAAGGAAGGAGGCTGGAGGTGGGAACCGCTCACCAGGAGACGTGAAACCAAGAGACACTATTGCTGCCCAGAGGGTCCACCGTCCTTTGGGTGCACTAGGCTTCATGTAGCTGTTGGAGGGTCCGGCTGGATCTGGAGACTGTGGTCCCATTCAGAGGGGACCAGGCACTTCAGGTGCAGGGGGGGCGCTTTTGCTGGCACATCCTCCCCAGCTTCCCAGACAGTCCAGCACTGGGACCCAAGACTGCTCTGGCTCCAGGCATGTGACACCAATCCAGTTCAACGAGGGCTGATGGGCATATAATACGCTCTTCTTTCCTTCTTTTTTTCTTTTTTTTTGTTGTTGTCGTTGTATTCTTTAATTGAATTTTTATCTTATATTGGCATATAGAGGATTTCCTGTATTGTGTGTGTTTTCAGTGTGCAGCAACATGATCGTGTATACCCATACATGTGTCTGTTATTTTTCCAGATTCGTTTCCCACACATGTAAAGGTTATTGCAGATGCTGAAAGGGCTCCTCGTGCTCTACAATAGGTCCCTGTTGGTTATCTGGTTTACCTATCTTAGTGTGTGTATGTTAACCTTAGCCTCCCAATTTATCCCTCCTCATCCCAACTTTCCCCTTTGGTAACCATAGTTGTTTTCTAAGTCTCTGAGTCTGTTTCTGTTGTGTAAATTAGTTCATTTCTATCAATTTTTAGATACCACGTCTAAGTGATATCCTGTGATGTTGGTCTTTCTGTGTTGGACTCAACTCATTTAGTATGATTATGTCTGCCTCCATCCATGTTGCTGCAAATGGCATGATTTCATTCTTTTTGATGGCTGATTAATCTTCCGTTGTATACATGTACCACATCCTGTGTATCCATTCATCTGTCGGTGGACATCTTGGTGGCTCCCGTGTTTTGGCTATTGTACATATGCTACACTGAACATTGGCGGGCATGGGTGTTTTCGAGGGCTTCTTTTCTCCAGGTATATGCCTAGGAGTGGGACTGCCAGATCATATGGTAGCTCTCTTTTTGATTTGGCAAGGCACCTCCACACTGTTCTCCATAGTGCCTGCGACCAGTCTCCATTCCCAGCAACAGCGCTGGAGGATCCCTTTTCTCCACACCCTCTCCCGCAATCATTCTTTGTAGACTTTTGATGAAAGCCATTGTCACTAGTGTGAGGTGATACCTCGTTGTACTTTTGATTTGCCTTTCTCTACTTATTAGCGATCTTGAGCATCTTTTCCTATGCTTTTGTTTTCAACAGTGGGAGTAAAATTGCCCTCTTGGAATTGGCTTCTAGAAAGTTGGCCCTGCTTTGAATTGTTTTTTTGTTTTGTTTTTTTTTTTTGCGGTACGTGGGTCTTTCACCACTGTGGCCTCTCCCGTTGCGGAGCACAGGCTCCGGACGCGCAGGCCCAGCAGCCATGGCTCACGGGCCCAGCCGCTCCGTGGCATGTGGGATCCTCCCGGACCGGGGCACAAACCCGCGTCCCCTGCATCGGCAGGCGGACCCTCAAGCACTGCGCCACCAGGGAAGCCCCTGAATTGTTTTTTGATTACCTACCGCAGGACGTTTCTTTCTTTCTTTCTTTCTTTTTTTAGCTTTTATTATTATTATTTTGAATATTTGAATTTTATTTTTTTATACAGCAGGTTCTTATTAGTTATCTATTTTATACATATTAGTGTATATATGTCAATCCCAATCTCCCAATTCATCACACCACCCCCCACTCCCCCCACCACTTTCCCCCCTTGGTGTCCATACATTTGTTCTCTACATCTGTGCTGCAGGACGTTTCTTGAGGGCAGGTGTCATTTACAGCCGCTCAGTCCTTGTGAATATTGAGTGTCCTATAGGCACCTGCTGTCAAGTTGTTGTTATGGGAAGTAGCCACAAGGTGGCAGCATTTCTTGGTGCTCAACTCTGGTAACTCGGGCAATCGGGGCCCTATGGAAAAGTCCTGTTTCTCGGTTGTAAATTAGAGTGGGCTGGGTGAGAACAAACACCCCAATGCTTGTGTCCCTTGCCATCTTTCCCCTTACCCTTCACCCTCCAGACAAACCCCAATCCCTGGAAAACCGCCTCGCACAGAGTGTTGTCATTTTTCAGTGGGGAAACTCTAAGGAAGTAGGCTGGAGGTGGGACCCCCTCGCCAGGAGACGTGAGACAAGGAGACCCTCTTGCAGCCCAGAGGGTCCACCGTCCTTTGGGTGTACTAGGCTCTGTTTAGCTGTTGGAGGGCCCGCCTGGATCTGGAGATTGTGGTCCCATCCAGAGGGGACCAGGCACTCCAGGTAAAAGGGGTTCTCATTTGCTGGCACATCCTGCCCAGCTCCCCGACAGTTTGGCCTTTGGACCCAAGACTGCTCACGCTCCAGGCATGTGACACCATTCCGGTCACCGAGGCCTGCCCAGAATATAGTAGACACTTCTTTTCTTTTTCTTGTCTTTAATTGAATTTTTATCTTATATTTGAGTATAGAGGATTTCCAATGTTTTGTTTGTTTTTGGTGTGCAGCACCTTGATTCAACTATACCCATACATGTGTCTGTTGTTTTGTGGATCTTTTTCCCACATATATCAAGGTTATTTCAGAGTGTCAAACAGGGGTCCCCGTGCTATACAATAGGTCCATGTTGATATATCTAGTTTACCTTAGTGTGTATATGTTAATATTAGCCTCCCAATTTATACCTCCTCACCTCCTCAGCTTTCCCTTTTTTTAACCATAATTTGTTTTCTATGTCTGTGAATTTGTTTCTGTTTTGTAAATTAATTCATTTTATTTCAGTTTTTAGATACCACCTCTATGTGATATTGTGTGATATTTTTCTGTTTCTGCCTCACTCCACTTACTATGATAATGTCCAGGTCCTTCCATGTTGCTGCAAATGGCATGATTTCATTTTTTTTTCCAGCTGATTAATCTTCCACTGTATACATGTACCACATCTTTATCAATTCATCTGTCGGTGGACATTTTGGTGGTTCCTGTGTCTTGGCTATTTTACATTGTGTTGCAGTAAACGTTGGGGGCATCGGTGTTTTGGAGTGATGGTTTTCTCCAGGTATATGCCCAGGAATGGGACTGCCGGATCATATGGTAGCTCTCAATTTTTAATTCTTTAAAGAACTTTCATAATGTTCCTTATCGTGGCAGTACCAATTTTCTTCCCCACCAACAGCGTAGGAGGGTTCCCATTTCCCCATGCCCCCTCTGGCATTTAATGTTCGTAGAGTTTTGGATAATGGCCATCTTTCTAGTGTTATGTGATATCTCGTTGTTTTATTTTGCATGTCTCTTACAGCAATTTGAACATCGTTTCATATGCCTGTGTCTATCTCTATGTCTCTTTTGGAGAAATGTCTATTTCTGTCTTCTGCCCATTTTTTGATTGAGTTGCTGTTTGGTTTTTTTTGCTTGTTTGTTTGGTTTGGTTTTAATTGAGCAGTATGTGCTATTTGTAAATTTTTGATATTAATCCTTTGTGTTCGAATCATTTTCAAATATTTTCTCCCATTCTGTGGGTTTTGAATTTAATTCGGTCCCATTTGATTTTTTTGTTGTTGTTCCCATTAATCTAGGAGATGGATCAAAAACCTTATTGCTGTGATTTCTTTCAAAGTGTTCTGCGTATGTTTTCCTCTACGAGTTTTATAGTATCTCATCTTACATCTAGGTTTTTAATCTATTTTATTTTTTTTGTATGGCGTTAAAGAAATTCTGATTTCATCGTTTTACATGTAGCTGTCTTGTTTTCCCAGCACAAATTATTGAAGATACTGTCATGTCGCCATTGTATATTCTTGCCTTCTTTTCCTAGATACATAGACCATATGTGCATGAGTTTATTTTTGGGCTTCCTATCGTATTCCAATGATGTACATTTCTGTTTTTGTGGCAGTACTATACTCTCTTGATTACTTTAGCTTTGTAGTATTGTTGAAGTCAAGGACCCTGATTCCTCCAGCTCCCTATTTTTTTCTGAGGATTGCTTTGGAAATTCTGGGCATTTTGTGGCTCCATGTAAATTTTAGGATTATTTGTTCTAGTTTTCTGAAAAATGTTATGGGTAATTTGATAAGGATCGAAATAAGTCTGTAGATGGTTTGGGTAGCATGGAAATTTTAACAGTATTCAATCTTCCAATTGAAGAGTATGGGATATCTGTCCATTCCTTTGAATCATCTTCAGTTTACAGTGTTTTATACTTCTCAGCATCTAAGTGTTTCACCTCCTTGATCAAGTTTTTCCTAAGTACTTTTGAATGCAATTTTAAAAGGGAATTTTTTTTAACTTTTTCTTTCTGATATTTTTAGTGTAAAAAATGCATTAGATTTCTGTATGTTAATCTTGTATCCTGCTACCTTAATGAATTCGTTTATCAGTTCTAATTGTTTTTGCAAGGAGTCTTTTGGGTTTTCTATATAGCATATCATGTCATTTTCATATAATGACAATTTTACCTCTTCCCTTTTAATTTGGATACCTTTTATTTTTTTCTTATCTGATTGCTGAGGCTAGGGGTTCTACTACTATGTTGAATAGAAGTGATTAGAGTGAACATTTTTGTACTGTTCCAGCTTTTAGGCAGAAGACTTTCAGGTTTTCACCACTGAGTATTATGTTGGCTGTGGGTTTGTCCTAAATGTCTTTTATTATGCTGAGATATGTTTCCTCTATACCCACTTTGGTGAGTTTTTATCATGAATGGATGAATTTTATCAAATACATTTTCTGTATCTATTGAGATAATCATGTGGTTTTTGTCTTTTCTTTTGTTGATGTGCTGTATCACTTTGATTGCTTTGCGTTTGTTGACACTGGGATGGATCCAACTTGATCATGGTGTATGATCATTTTTATGTGTTGTTGGATTTGTTTTGCTAATTTTTGTTTAGGATTTTTGCATCTATATTCATCAAAGATATTGGCCAGTAATATTCTTTTATGATAGTGTCTTTGTCTTGTTTTGGTATCAGGGTGATTGTGGCTTAATAGAATGACTTTGTCTGTGTTCCCTCCCCTTCAGTCTTTTTGAAGAGTTTGCTAAAGATCAGTATAAGTTCTTCTTTGTATGTTTGATAGGATTTCCCAGTGAAGCCATCTAGTCCTGGACTTTTGTTTGAAGGGAGTTTTTTAAATTACGGATTCTGTTTCACTTCTAGTGATTGGTCTGTTCAAATTATCTATTCTTTTTTAAAAATAAATTTATTTATTCATTTATTTAATTTTTTGGCTGCATTGGGTCCTCGCCGCTGCACACAGGTTTTCTCTAGTTGCTGAGAGTGCGGACTTCTCATTGCAGCAGCTTCTCTTGTTGCGGAGCACGGGCTCTAGGTGCACAGGCTCAGTAGTTGTGGTGCATGGGCTTAGTTGCCTCAGGGCCTGTGGGATCTTCCTGGACCAGGGCTCAAACCTGTGTACCCTGCATTGGCAGGCGGATTCTTAACCACTGCGCCACCAGGGAAGCCCCTATCTATTTCTTCTTGATTTAGTTTTGGTGGGCTGTATATTTCTAGAAACTTGTGCATTTCTTCTAGGTTTTCCAATCTGTTGGCATATTACTGTTCATAGTATTTTCTTACAATTTTTTTTTTGTTTTGTATCTGAGGTGTTGGTTGTTATTTCTCCTCTTTCATTTCTTATTTTGTTTATTTCAGTCCTCTCTCTTTCCTTCTTTGTTAGCCTGGCCAGAAGCTTGTTAATTTTTTTTTATTCTTTCCAAAAACAAGCTCTTGGTTTTATTGATTTTTTTATTGTTTTTTATGTCTATTTTATTTATTTCCTCTCTGATCTTTACTATTTCCTTCCTTCTGCTGACTTTAGGTTTTGTTTGTTCTACTTTTACTAATTCTTTTAGGTGGCAGGTTAGGTTAGGTTAGGTTTTTCTCATTTTTTGAGGAAGGCCTATAATGCTATGAACTCCCCTCTAAGAACTACTTTTGCCACATCCCATAGATTTTGTATGGTTGTGTTCTCATTGTCAGTTGTCTCAGGTATTTTTAAATTTCCTCTGGTTTCATCGTTGACCCATTGGTTTTTTAGTAGCATGTTGTTTAGTCTCCATGTAATCCTTTTCCTCCTTTCTCTTTCTGTGGTTGATTTCTAGTTTCATGCTGTTGTCATTCGAAAAGGTGCTTGAAATAATTTCTATCCTCTTAAATTTGTTGAGGCTTGTTTTGTCACCTAGTAGGTGGTCTGTCCTAGTGCACTTGAAAAGACTGTGTATTCTAGCTTTTGGATGTATTGTCCTGAAACTATCAATTAACTCTAACAGTTCTATTGTGTCATTTAGGGTCTCTGTTGCCTTATTTTTTTATATAAATTTATTTTTATTTTTGGCTGTGTTGGGTGTTCGTTTCTGTGCGAGGGCTTTCTCTAGTTGTGGCGAGTGGGGGCCACTCTTCATTGCGGTGTGCAGGCCTCTCACTGTCGTAGCCTCTCTTGTTGTGGAGCACAGGCTGCAGACGTGCAGGCTCAGTAGTTGTGGCCCACGGGCCCAGTTGCTCTATGTGGGATCTTCCCAGACCAGGGCTCGAACCCATGTCCCCTGCATTGGCAGGCAGATTCTCAACCGCTGCGCCACCAGGGAAGCCCTCTGTTGCCTTATTGATTTTCTATCTGGAGGATTTCTCCACTGATGTCAGTGGGATGTTTTGGTCTACTATTACTGTGTTCCCATCAATGTTTCCCTTTATGTCTGTTACTCTTTGTTTTATGAATTTAGGTGCTCCTATATTGGGTGCATATGTGTTAATGAGTGTAATATCCTCTTCTTTTATTGATCCTTTTTTATCATTATATAATGTCCTTCGTTATCTTTTTTTATGGCCTTTGTTTTAAAGTCTTTTGTCTGGCATGATTATTGCAACCCCCAGTTTCTTGCCATTTCCATTTGCATGAAATATCTTTTTCCATCCCCTCACTTTCAACCTACCTGTCTCCTTTGCCCTAAAGTGGGTCTCTTGTAGGAAGCATATTGTAGGTTCTTGTTTTATTATCCAGTCCACCACTCTGTTTTTTGATCAGAGCATTTAGTCCATTGAGATTTGAGGTAATTATTGATAGGTATGTATTTATTAAACCTTGTTTTCTAGTTGATTTATTTCTTCTTTTCTTTTTCTTGTTTTTCCTTTTGTGATTTGATGGTTTTCTTTTGTATTACACTTGAGTTCTCTTCTTTTTCGTGTTTGTCCATCTTCTGTAGGTTTTTGATTTGTGGTTACCCTGGTTTTCAACTATGTTAACTCATTACTTTATGTACTTGCTTTAGACTGATAGTCATATAAGCTCAAACACAGTCTAAAAAACATCTATATTTTCTTACTCCCCTCCCCCACATTTTATGATTTTGATGCATTGTTTTACATCTTTGTGTTTATCCTTTTGCAGTTTATTGTAGTTATAATCATTTTCATAATCTTTGATTTTTTTAAATTTAGGTACTGGCTTATTTAAGTGATCTACAATCCTTTAATATATTTGCTTTTCCTATTGTGATTTTTCCTTTCCTATCGGTTCTTGCTTCTTTTCTATTTAGAGAAGACCTTTCAATATTTCTCTTAGGAGAAGTTTAGTATTGCTGTATTCTTTTAGTTTTTGCTTGTCTGAGAAATTATTTATCTCTCCTTCTATTCTAAATGATAATCTTGCTGGGTAGAGTATTGTAGGTTACAGGTTTTTCCGTTTTAGGACTTTGAATATATCTTGCCACTCCCTTCTGGCCTGCAACGGTTCTGTAGAGAAATCAGCTGATAACCCTATGGGGATTTCCTTGTAACTAACTCTCTGTATTTCTCTTGCTGCCTCTAGAACCCTCTTTATCTTTAATTTGCCATTTTAATCATAACATATCTTGGTGTGGGTCTGTTTGGGTTCATCTTGTTTGTGACCCTCTGTGCTTCCTGTACCTGGATATCTCTTTCCTTCTTTAGGTTTGGGAAGATTTTTTTTTTTTTTAATTTTTTTTATTTATGTATTTATTTATTATTTTTGGCTGTGTTGGGTCTTCGTTTCTGTGTGAGGGCTTTCTCTAGTTGCGGCGAGTGGGGGCCACTCTTCATTGCGGTGCGCAGGCCTCTCACTGTCGCGGCCTCTCTTGTTGCAGAGCACAGGCTCCAGACGCGCAGGCTCAGTAGTTGTGGCTCACGGGTCTAGTTGCTCCGCGGCATGTGGGATCTTCCCAGACCAGGGCTCGAACCCGTGTCCCCTGCATTGGCAGGCAGATTCTCAACCACTGCACCACCAGGGAAGCCCTAGGTTTGGGAAGATTTTAGCCATAATTTCTTCAAATCCACTTTTGATCCCCTTTTCACTTTCTTCTCTTTCTGGGATCCCAATTATGATTGGCACCTTTTACGTTATCCCATAGGTCTTGTATATTGCTTTCATTTTTTAAATCTGTCTTTGTCTGCTCTTCTGATTGATTTCTATTGTTCTTTTTTCCAGAACACTTATTGATTTTTCTGCATTATTTAGTTTGCTGTTTATTGCCTTTAGCTTGGTTTTCATGTAGGCAACTGAGTTGTCTAATTTTGATTGGCTCCTTTTTACAGTTTCTACCTTCCTATTATAGGAACTGCATTTCTATTGATAGCCTTTCTTAATTCCTTCAGCATTTTTATTGCCTCCCTTTTGAACTTGAGGTCTAATAGACTGGAGGAATCTGTTTCATTGTTCTTTCAGGGGATTTTTCTTGTTCTTTTAATTGGGAGTGGTTTCTCTGCTGCTTCATCTTACTTCTATTTCTGACTCTGTGAATTTAGGAGAAATAGTTATCTGTGGTCTCAGAGGGCTATTTTTATGTGGGAGTGTCCCTGTGCAGCCTGCATGAGTCGAATGTGTTTGATGTGAGGGCTGTCCTCGGTATGGATGCCTGCCATATATTTCTTAAGGGTGTGCTAGCCATTATCCCCTTGATAGGGTGTGTGACTGTTGTTGTGCTGACCAGAGCTTGCACAGGATATTGGGTGCGGGCAACTCTTTGCTCTGTGGTTGTCACAGCCCTCTTGGGGGTAGGGTTTTCTCCCCAGTTGTTGGCATACAAGCCCCCAGATCTGGTTCTAAACTGTAGTTTGAGGTAGGCAGGACTGGAGCACTCCGATTGGGAAAGGAGCCATGAGTACTCCCCTGCAGGAGCTGTCCACCAGGGAGTGCTCTCTGAGATGTTGCCTGTCACCCAGAGTGCACACTCTTGTTGGCATGCCCTCAGCCCCGCCTCAGCTGTGGGAAAGCTGGCAAGGACGTCCCTTGGGCACTATGCTCACAAAGCTGCCAGGGTAAATCCCCAGAAGCAAGCATCCACCGGGAATAGGCTCAGATTGCGGCCCCACCTCCGCGTGTGGACAACCCACCTTGCGTGCTCCCAGAGCTCAAAGAGGCAGAGCTGTGCCCACTGTGAGCAGAATGAGTCTGCTGTGGTGGGCCCCGCCCCTCCCTTCATGCATGCTTTTGACAATGTGGCTCCTATGGCGGACCCAGGCTCTGTTGTGCACACACCCCTAATTGTGACCCAGACCATTCTCCAGGCCCTTCAGGCTGTCTCCACGCAGCCAGACCTAGTCCTCACACTGGGTCTGCCCGCTGAAGCCTGAGTTTCAGCACCCAGCCCGTGCGCTCCAGCAGACATGCATCTCAGGCTGGGGAGTGCAGCGAGGGGGCCAGAACCTCTGGGCTGGTCTCTCTGTCCTGCCTGCAGGAATCCAGCTGCTGCACTCTCCTCTGAGCCTCTGAGGCTGCCTATCTGTCTGGGCTGATCTCCCAGCTGGTGAAGAGGGAATATTCCCCCTTTCACAGCTCCCTCCCAGGGGCACAGGTCCCATCCCCAATTCTTTTTCTTTTTTCCTTTTGTCCTACCGGTTACATGGTGATCTTTCTTGCAGCTTTGATTGTATGAGATCTTCTGCCAGTGTTCTGTAGGTATTCTGTGAGAATTGTTCCACATGTAGGTGTATTTTTGATGTCTTTGTGGGGAGAGGTAAGCCCTGTGTTCTTCTATTCTGCTATCTTGATCCAATAAATTCTTACTATATCAGTAAGTGAAATCATGGAGGGATAACTGGAACCAGCACAGTGCAGAAGAGTCATAGTGAGGGTGAGAGTGTGAAGTCAGATATTAGAAAAAGAGCACCAAAGAGGGGAAAGTGTAGAAGAGGGCGTGTCAGGAGTGGAGAGAGAGCTAAAGAAGCGAATTTGATGGAAATGTGTGAGGAGAGAGTAAAAAAGGAAATACAAGAAGAAGAGATTTTTTTCACAGTTAAAATGAAATGAGACACAAAGTGAGGCAGCTGTAGCTAAGGTTAAAAGCAACGCAGGAGTAAATGAATAAGAAGAAGGAAGAGTTGATTCAAAGAATTAGAGGTGGGGGAAGGAATTTTGTGATAGAAAATATGCTAAGGTGAGGGAAGCGAGAGGAGACAAAAATAATAGAACAGCATCAGAAAAGGAATGTGAGAGGAAATGGGTGTGTAAAGTCACGGAGGCAAAAAGACAAGACAGGAGGAGGCCTTTGTAAGGAAATTCAGCCAGTTTACTGATAAGCAGGCACACATGGATGGGAAACAGGGCAAGGAAAAGAGAGGGATGTGCAGCAGCTGGCACTGCAGTGATGCATTAAGTAGACCTGATGACATTAACGTATGAGACAAGAAGTGAGAACAGGCGCATTAAACCGAACCTCCATAATTTCTAAGCATAGGAAAAGCTGGAAATGGGAACAGAGCAAAGTGAGTACAGAGCCTAGGACAACGTAAGGAAAGAAAGCAATGGATGGTAAGGATACGGGCAGAGAGAGGGGCAGGCTCGGGAAGGACAGAGGAGGGGGGACAGGACAGGAGCTGAGCAATAAAGAATCAATGTCAAGCAAAGACAATATAGCCACCCCTCCACTTTTGCTGTTGGCTGGTGCTGCTCAGGCAGTTGACCTGCATCGGGTGATTTCGGCCTCTAGAGGCCGGTCTTTGGGAGGAGAGGCAAAAGCCCTCACCACGGTCAGGCACGTGGGTGGAGGCAGAGCTGGTTGAACCTGGGGATTCTGACGACAGCAACGTTGACCAAATTGCTATATAACCCCTCAGAAAGCATCTATGACAACTAGAATAAATAGAGGTCAGAGAGCAAAGGTGGAACAATTTACAGAGTTTCAAGAGTAGGATGGCTTTAGAAAACAGGAAAAGAAATAAAAAGAATGCAATGGTCTTAGTAGGAAAAGAGAAGGATGGTTAAGAAAAGGTAGTGAGAGAATAAAAATTGACATGGGTTAAACAAAGAGAACAATGAGAAAAATAGAAAGTAAGATAATACGTGAGAAAGATGACAGAGAATACTCAAATGGAAGGAGAATGAAGAGAACATTTTCAAAGGTTTTGAAAGAGAAATGAGAGAAGGGGCTTCCCCAGAAGTGTATCCCCAGATCTCCAGCTCAGGCCTGAGAAGAGAGACTTGGCTGGCTGGTGTCCCTGAAGCTGAGAATGCTATGGAGAGTGATCACATGGTCTGGGGGACAGGAGGGCAACCTCATCCCACAGTGGGATGTGATTATTGTGTCACCCAAAGTGGATCTTACCAGATCATGGTAAGGTCTCTAACATCACGTCAAATTAGCCTAGGGTGAATTAGCCTGCCAAAAAGCCTACTGTGAAATATAGAAGCTAATTACATTTTGGGGACACCACCTTTTCCAGATGTGCATGTTGTGTGAATGAAAACTCTGATATAAACTCAGGATATAAGTCTATTCTGTTGAAGTAATACGTTACAAGTCAACTTGATGAAATACAATATACAATTTTTAAAAATGATTAGCTAACTTCTGCAAATATATGAACTATTTAAAGGAAAATGAAATAGATTCTAGTATGGCATTTAAATATCTACCACAATTATTTAAAGGAATGTTCATTTATGGTATACATATAGGTATAACTGAATCACTTTGCTGTACAGCAGAAATTAACACAATGTTGTAAATCAACTATACTTCAATAAGAAAATTGCACAAGGAGAATATTCGTGTATGTGGATAATGACAGAAAAATGTAAACAAGATAATATTGGAGTGGGGAATCCATAAGTTTGTCGACTTTTTTTTTATAAATTTATTTATTTTTGGCTACGTTGGGTTTTCGTTGCTGCACGCAAGCTTTCTCTAGTTGCGGCAAGCAGGGGCTACTCTTCATTGTTGTGCGCGGGCTTCTCATTGCAGTGCCTTCTCTTGTTGCCTACGCATGGGCTCTAGGCACTCTGGCTTCAGTAGTTGTGGCTTGCGGGCTCTATGGCACAGGCTCAGTAGTTGTGGCATGCGAGCTTAGTTGCTCCGCAGCATGTGGGATCTTCCCAGACCAGGGCTCGAACCCATGTCCCCTGCATTGGCAGGCAGATTCTTAACCACTGCACCACCAGGGAAGTCCCGATACTATAGTTTTTAAACTATAGTTGATTTACAATGTTCTGTTAGTTTCAGGTGTACAGCAAAGTGATTCAGTTATATATGTGTGTGTGTGTGTGTATATATATATATATAAAAAAATATGTGTATACATATACACACACACCTTTTCAGACTCTTTTCTATTTATTAGAAGATATTGAATATGGTTTCCTGTGCTATACAGTAGGCCCTTGTTCTTTTTTTTATATATAGTAGTGTATATATTTTAATCCCAAACTCCTAATTTATACGCCTTCCCCTTTCCCCTTTGGTAACCATAAGTTTGTTTTTGATGTCTGTGAATCTATGTCTGTTTTGTTAAAGAGTTCATTTGTATCACTGTTTTCAATTCCACATATAAGTGATATCCTAGGATATTTGTCTTTCTCTGACTTACTTGACTTAGTGTGATCATCTCCAGGTCCATCCATATTGCTACAAATGGCATGATTTCATTCTTTTTTATGGCTGAGTAATATTCCATTTTGTGTGTGTGTGTGTGTGTGTGTGTGTGTGTGTGTGTGTGTGATATATGTATGTATATGTCATCTTCTATATCCATTCATCTGTTGATAAACATTTAGGTCACTTCCATGTATGCACTATTGTAAACAGTGCTGCCATGTATGTTGGGGTGCACGTATCTTTTCCAATTAGAGTTTTCCAAACATATGATCAGGAGTGGGATTGCTAGATCATATGGCAGTTCTAATTTTACTTTTTTTTTTTTTTTTTTGCGTTACACGGGCCTCTCACTGTTGCGGCCTCTCCCATTGCGGAGCACAGGCTCCAGACGCACAGGCTCAGCGGCCATGGTCATGGGCCCAGCTTGTCCGCGGCATGTGGGATCTTCCCAGACCGGGGCACGAACCCGTGTCCCCTGCATCGGCAGGCAGACTCTCAACCACTGCACCACCAGGGAAGCCCCTAATTTTACATTTTAAGGAACCTCCATACTGTTCTCTATTGTGGCCATTACCAATTACATTCCCATCAACAGGGTAGGAGGGTTTGCTTTAATGATATTGTATCTTTAATTAAAAGAAATAATGGAGGTTAAAAACTCATTCAAATAAATTTATATAATACTCTTACCAGAATATTGCTTTCAGGAGAATTAACATTTTTCTTTCTTGATGTTGTAAAATGTACCTCAGATTAATTGACATAAACTTGATAAGTAGAATAAAATGAAATATTTAAAAAACATAATTTTACAAAATTGAGTTATTTGTAGCAAGGTGGATGGACCTAGAGACTGTCATACAGAGTGAAGTAAGTCAGAAAGAGAAAACAAATACCATATGCTAACACATACACATGGAATCTAAAAAAAAAAAAGTTCTGAAGAACCTCGGGGCAGGACAGGAATAAAGGAATAAAGACGCAGACAGAGAATGGACTTGAAGACATGGGAGGGCGGAAGGGTAAGCTGGGATGAAGTGAGAGAGTGGCATGGACATATATACACTACCAAATGTAAAACAGATAGCTAGTAGGAAGCAGCCGCATAGCACAGGGAGATCAGCTCGTGCTCTGTGACCACCTAGAGGGGTGGGATAGGGAGGGTGGGAGGGAGACGCAAGAGGGAGGAGATATGGGGATGTATGTATATGTATAGCTGATTCACTTTGTTATACAGCAGAAATTAACACACCAGTGTAAAGCAATTATACTCCAATAAATATGTTAAAAAATAAAATAAAATAAAAACCATAGATTTAAAAGTAGTAAAATCTGTTAATATGGAAAGACTTCTAAAAAGAAAAGAAACTGTAGAAAATGTGTGACTTGCTGATAAGAAGGACAAAACCATTCACTCAGAAGCCCAGCTTTTAACTGTACCTCAGTAACTCCTTAAAGGAAATTATCACTTGATAATTTACACAATAGATGTTGAAAGGTATTCAAATAGACTTTAAGGGAGGAAGTTATTACTAGAAATAAAATGTTCAAAATGATAAAATGATCAAAACAGAAAGATATACAAATTGTAAATATTTATAACTCGTTTCAAATATGTGAACCAAAACTTGACAGAAATAAAGGAGAAATACATGAAGCTACTGAAGGGGCGAGGAGTAGAAAGGAAACCACAGGACTGAATGAAGTACAAGGAGATGGTGGAAGAAGCAAGAAGCACAGAAGGACCCGCACTCGGCCACCCAAAACCCAGGAAACTGCTCCAGTAATGGAGACAGGAAAGCACAGGGGCCCAGACCACATGCACGAGCCTGAGCACAGGTACACTCATAGGGAAATGGTAAGCGTGGAGGAGAAGGAGAGGCAGTAAATGGTATCTGCCCTCCTGAAGCCAACTACAAGAGGTAAATTTTACACCACCACGTTAAAAAAAAAAAGGACATGAAAAGATCTTCAGCATCCTAATTCTTAGAAAAATGCACACCAAAACGACCACAAGGTATGATCGGGCACTAGTCATCATAAAGTCTACAAACAAAATGCTGGAGAGGGTGTGGAGAAAAGCAAACCCTCCTCTGCTGCTGCTGGGAACGGAAATGGCTACCAGCCACTATGGAGTACACTATGGAGGTTTTATAAGACACTAAAAATAGAGCGATTATAAGATCTGGCAATCCCACTCCTGGGTTTATGCCACGAGAAAACCATCCTTCGAAAAGACACCTGCAGACTTCCCTGGTGGCGCAGTGGTTAAGAATCCACCTGACAATGCAGGGCACACGGGTTCAATCCCTGGTCTGGGAAGATCCTACATGCTGCAGAGCACCTAAGCCCATGCGCCACAACTACTGAGCCTGAGCACCTAGAGCCCGTGCTCTGCAACAAGAGAAGGCACCGCAGTGAGAAGCCCACGCACTGCAATGAAGCCCCAATGCAGCCAAAAATAAATAATAACAACATAAAAAAAGAGAGAGAGAAAATTAACCCTTTGAAAAGAAGAAAAAGACACCCACAACCAACATTCATTGCAGCACTATTTAAAATACCCGAAGCATGGAAGCACCCAAAATGTCCATCGACATAGGTATGGCTACACAAGACATGCTACATATATAAAATGGAATATTTCTCAACCCTAAGAAAGAATGAAATCATGCCATTTGCAGCAACATGGATGGACCTAGAGATGATCCCACTAAGTCCCACAGAGAAAGACAAATATCATATGATATCACTTATAGGTGCAAACTAAAACTTGATACCAAGGAACTAATTAACCAAACAGAAACAGACTCCCAGACGTAGAAAACTAACTTAGCGTGACCATAAGGCAAAGTTGGGGTTGGGGGGGAGATAAATTAGGAGGTGTGGATTAAAACATACACCCTAATATATGGGATAATCAACAAGGAGCTACTAGACAGCAAAGGGAACTCTCCTCAACACTCTCTAATAACCTGGAATGGGAACAGAATCCGAAAAGGAATAGAAACATGTATAACTGAATCAGTTGCTGTACACCTCAAACAAACAGCATTGTAAACCAACTGTACTTCAACAGAAGATACAAATTACATTAGAAGAGAAAAATGAAAACAAGTGCCTACTCTAGTCCCCTCAGGCCTCAGCGGTCTGGGCTGGTGTCACATCCCCGGAACCTGAGCAGGCCTGGGTCCCAAGGCTGGACTGTCGTCGGGCTGAGGGGACTGGGGAGGATGTGCCAGCAAATGAGCCCCCCCCGGGGACCTGCAGTGTCTGGTCCACTCGAAATGGGACCACAATCTCCAGATCCAGGCAGGCCCTCCTATAGCTCAACCAAGCCTAGTGCACCCAAAGGAGGGTGGATCCTCTGGGCTGCAAGAGCTTTGAAACGTCACCTGGTCTCCACATCTCCTGGCGTTGGGGTTCCCACCTCCAGCCTCCTTCCTTAGAGTCGCTCCAACTACCTAGGACATCACCCTCAGCACAGCACTTTTGCAGGGGTTGGGATTTGACTGGGAGGGTGAAGGGTAAGGGGGAAGAAGTAAAGAGGCACAAGCCCTCGTGTGTTTCTTCTGGCACCTTGCACTCTGATTTTCAACCTGGGAACATGACTTTTGCTAGGCTCAGGTTGCCCGAGTTACCAGAGTCGGGCATGAAGAAATGCTGCCGCCTTGTGGCCGTTTTCTGTAACAACAACCTTAAAACCAGTACTTAGGGGAACTTAATATTCACAAGGCCTGTGGGGCTCTAAATGACCCCTGCCTTCGAGAGATATCGCGCGGTAGGTAATAGAAAAAGAATTCAAAACAGGGCCGACTTTAAGAAGCCAGTTTCAAGAGGTAAAATTATATTCACATTAAAAAAAAAACCCACATGAAATGATCTCAGCATCGCTAGTTGTTAGAGAAATGCAAATCAAAACGACAACGAGGTATCATAGGGCACCAATCATCACAAAGTCTACAAACAATAAATGCTGGAGAGGGCGTGGAGAAAAGACATGCCTCCTCCGCTGCTGCTGGGAATGGAAATTGCTACCAGCCGCTATGGAGGTTTTATAAAACACTAAAAATAGAGAAATCATGAGATCCGGCAATCCCACTCCTGGGTGTATGCCCGGAGAAAACCATCCTTCGAAAAGACATCTGCACCCCAACATTCATTGCAGCACTATTTACAATACCCAAAGCATGGAAGCACCCAAAATGTCCATCGACATAGGTATGGCTACACAAGATGTGCTACATATATACAATGGAATATTTCTTAACCCTAAGAAAGAATGAAATCATGCCATTTGCAGCAACATGGATGGACCTGGAGATGATCCCACTAAGTCAAGTAGGGTCACATAGAGAAAGACGAATATCATATGATATCACTGATAGGTGCAATCTAAAACATGATACCAATGAACTAATTAACCAAAACAGAAACAGACTCCCAGACTTAGAAAACTAACTTATCATGACCAAAGGGGGAAAGTTCGGGTGGGGGGAGCGATAAGTTAGGAGGTTGGGATTAACACACACACACACACACACACACACACACACACACACACACACACACAGATATGATAATCAAGAAGGACCTACTGGATAGCACAGGGAACTCTACTTGATAATCTGTCCTAATCTATAAGAGAAAAGAATCTGAAAAATAATGGATATACAAATATGTATAATGAATCATTTGTTGTATACCTGAAACTAGCACAACATTGTATATCAACTATACTCCAATAACATTTTAAAATTTTAAAAATAGGTAAGCTTGGGGCTTCCCTGGTGGCGCAGTGGTTTAGAGTCCGCCTGCCGATGCAGGGGACACGGGTTCATGGCCCGGTCCGGGAAGATCCCACATGCTGTGGAGCAGCTGGGCCCATGAGCCATGGCCGTTGAGCCTGCGTGTCCGGAGCCTGTGCTCCACAACGGGAGAGGCCACAACAGTGAGAGGCTCGCGTACCGCAAAAAAAAAAAAAAAAGTAAGCTTAAACGCTTTTGTACAGCAAAACGTCCATAAACGAAACAAGACACCATATGGTTTCGGAGAAAATATTTGCATATGATGGAAATTTGAGGGATTAATTCCCAAAATATACAAAGAACTCATACAGCTCAACGTCAAAAAAACAAACAACCCAATTAAAAAATATGCAGAAGACTTAAGTAACATTTCTCCAAGGAAGATATCCTAATTACCAGCAGGCACATGAAAAGATGGCCAGCATCACTGATTATTAGAGAAATGCAAATCAAATCCACAATTGATGTATCACCTCATACTCGTCAAAATGACCATCGCCAAAAATTCTACGAATAGGGACTTGCCTTGTGGTCCAGTGGTAAAGAATCTGCCTTACAATGCAGGGGACGCGGGTTCGACCCCTGGTCAGGGAAATAGGATCCCACATGCCTCAGGGCAACTAAGCCCTCGCACCGCAACTACTAAGCTTGTGCACCTCAACTGGAGCGGGCGTGCAGCAAACTACAGAACCCACGTGCTCTGGAACCCACGCACCACAATTACAGAGCCCACACACCCTGGAGCCTGCACGCCACAACTAGAGAAAGCCTGCACGCCACAACTAGAGCAAAGCTCACGTGCCACATGATCCTGCATGCCTCAGTGAAGATCCCGCATGCCACAACTAAGACCTGACACAGCCAAAAATTAAATAAATAAATAAATAAATAATACATCTTAAAAAA
Organism: Orcinus orca; assembly: GCF_937001465.1. NCBI lineage: Eukaryota > Metazoa > Chordata > Mammalia > Artiodactyla > Delphinidae > Orcinus > Orcinus orca. The sequence goes on along the minus strand of NC_064568.1, from coordinate 39,508,347 downwards.
AAGTCTACAAATAATAAATGCGAGAGGGGGTGTGAGGAAAACAGAACCCTCCTGTACTCTTGGTGGAAATGTAAATTGGTGCAGCCACTATGGGGAATGGTATGGAGGTTCCTTAAAAAAGTAAAATAGAGTTACCATATTTTCCAGCAATCCCACTCCTAGGCATACATCCAAAAAAGATGAAAACTGTAATTCAAAAAGATACACCCACCCTAGTGTTCATAGCAGCACTATTTACAATAACCAAGAAATGTCCATGGACAGATGAATGGATAAAGAACATGTGGTATATGTATACAATGGAATATTACTCAGCCATGAAAAAGAATAAAATAATGCCATTTACAGCAACATGGATGGACCCAGAGATTATCATGCCGAGAGAAGTGAGTCAGACAAAGACAAATATCATATATCGCTTATATGTGGAATCTAAGAAAGTGATACAAATGAACTTATTTACAAAACTGAAATAGACTCTAGACATAGAAAACAAACTTACGGTTACCAAAGTGGAAAGGAGGGAGGGATAAATTAGGAATTGGGGATTAACAGATGCATACTACTACATATAAAATAAACTGAAAGGACTTACTGTATAGTGCAGGCAACTATATTTAGTATCTTGCAATAACCTATAATGGAAAGAATATGCAAAAAAAAATATATCAGTTACTTTGCTGTACACCTGAAACACTGTAAGTCAACTATACTTCACTTAAAAAAAAAAAAAAAAGATACGGAGCTCCTGGTCCTCTAACTGGATAATTACTCCGATATTTAAGTTGGTGAAAGTTCACTTAATGAAGCAAGTCACTCCCTAATCTCTTTAAGGTGTCCCCAGTGATGAGAAACGAAGGTCCTTTGCATACTAACATGTTTTATGGGTAATGTAGTAGGTGAGGGCACTCTGCAGTCTTGATCAGAATAAGATTGATCAACCTGAATGACAAAATGTCCTACACTGAAATTGTGGCCAAGACCCAATTAGAATCCTTAAGTTCTGTCAGGTTTAGAATCTCCACTGGCAGCTGTGGTGTTTGAAGACTTGTAAGTTCCTGTCTTACTGCGCAGGTTTGTGTTCTTTGTATCTTTTACTAGAACAACATTCTGTGAGGGCTGAGACATGATAGTGAATGACTCAACATGTTCAATAGTCACAGCTGCCAGGCGTGCAGGTACATGGTTTTCCTCTCCCCAGAGCCCTCACCTACCCTGTTATAGGCCTCCTAGGACCTGTAGGGGCCTGAGCCCTGAACAGAGGCACGAGTCTTTCACGGCCCCTGTGGTGTCAACCAGGCTCCCTCCCTCTCTGGGCCTGCTCGACGTCCACTCCAAACTGAATTCCCCATTAGCCCTGCTCCCTGAGACTGTCACAATGGGGGATCAACTCCATGGTTTGGCCAGAAGGAGTCAGACCCATCCTGAGCCACTACAAAGACCTGGCAGGAGCACGCATTTGAAGTACTAAAGCTCACACACCAGAATGACAGTGCCTCACTGCTGGCTGACCTGCCTCTGACTGTGGTCTGGACATCAGGCAGAAATGAGGAGGGAAGGACATTAGAGCAGAGAATAGCAGTGGTGACTACAGTGGGCATGGACACACCAATGTGGCTCCTGCCATCTTAGGGACGAGGACCTTGAGAAGGCATTATTTAGGGCCAATAAGAGGGAGGGAAGAGGACTCTTCCTGGACTCATATCAGCCTGTGTCTCTTCAAACCCCCAATGAAGACCCCTAAGTTGGGAGGTGGGGCCTCTGTGTCAGAGGAGAAGGAAGGCTAGGGGGTCTCTGGGCTATAAGCAGAGAGCCATGGGGGAGAACCTTGTGAGGACCTGAAGGCTGGAGGGCCATGGACTCACCTCTGTTCAGTAGGCTCACCTCCTGTGGAGGCCAAGGGTGGTCTCAGTCAAGGGGGCATCAACCCCCAGCCGTGTAGACCCAGCCAGCAATACAAGATCCAGCTGAGACAGTCTCGAAGCTCACCTCCAGCTACAAATCAGGAAACCCAAACAAGGTGGCCTTGACGCAGGCAGACATTTGGGTTATCTGCACCCAAAATACCTTGACTTAGAAGACAACCCAGTAACCAGAAGCCCCTCAGAACAGCCCGGGCTACAGGGGTTCAGGGCGTCTAGAAACTACTGAGGAAAAGGGCCCCAAGATCCACACCATCTGGAGCAGTGATGCCATCCTTTCCCAGTTCCTTTCAAAACAAGTGCAACAGGAATGGAGAAATTTGAACACTCAAATTGCCGATAAGGCAGACCTTGAAGAAACCACAGACCCCTGCACCTTGGGTTTCAGGCCCGCCAGCCCCGTCCTGGATGGGGTTCTCACTTCCTTCACAGCAGCTTTGACGCCAGCAAGCCCCGTGCAGGAGTCAAGGAGAACCCAGCCAGCCCTGTGATCTGGAGCATTCTGTGGGCGCCATGAGACCTCCCAGAGGCTGCAGATCCCATCTCCCCATGGTGCCTGCCAGGCACAGCTGCCACCCTCCAGCTAAGGGAGGGCTGGGCCAAGCCCACATCTCAGACACCAGACAGTGTGTTATCCTTTAATGAAGAGCCAGGTCACTAGGGCCACCATTCTCCCCGAGGCCCCCCTGCAGCAGACACCCCTCACTCCTGGCTGCCTCGGTGGCAGGGTGGCCCAGAAGCAGCCAGCCCTGCTGAGAGGTCAGTTTGCAGCAGCCTAGTAAAGGCATTCATCTCTCGGACCTAGGAAAATGGCAGCAGCAACATGGCCAGTGGCGGCTAATGAGGTCAGGGATGGTGGAGGAGGAGGGCGGGACAGGAAGTGGGGGCTCTCCTCCTTCCTCTCTGAATCCCCTGGGATAAAGGCCAGTGTTCAGGAGCAGTACAGTCTCCCCAGGGGCTGGAGGCCCTTCCAGCCACTCTCTGGAAGCCCTTAGTCCCCCGTTTCCCTCAGACTAACATCACACAGAAAGTAGCCCGCAGGGTCACTGGCCTCAGGGTCACCACTCCATCAGCCTCAAGGCCCCACGCCTGCGAGATGTCCAGCAGGGCCCAGGCCAGAGCCACCAGGAGACTTGGAGCCACCTTCCACTAACTCCGCTGGGCAGGCACTACAGGCATCTAAGAAGGTGGTCTCTCCCTCGTGGTTCCGGGGCTGCCCAGGCGGGGCTGAGGCACAGCAGGCCAGGGGCTCTCCAAGTCCCTACAGATCTGTGACCTTGTTTTCTACAGCCGCTGCGATCTGCTGGAGCCGATAGCCCAGCTGCATCTTCTGGGCCGTGCCATCTTCCTCCAGGGCAGTGATGATCTGAAACACAGAGACCAACTCAGCAGGGGGAGACCGTCAGCCTGCCGTCTGCCTTTGCCACAGACTACAATAGGCCTCCACAGCTACTGCAGCAGGTGTGGGTAGGGGCCCGAGAAACCCTGTGAGCTGCCGCACTCACTTCCTCAGGGCCCCCTCGGGGAGGGGATGATGACAGCAGAGTCACTGTGGGGTCTTAAGGATTAGTGAGGTAGGGAATGAAGTACTTTACTCAGTACCTAGCACTCACGGTAATGCATATCACCTCCCCAGTAAAATCGTTTGAGGCCAACTTCACCCACCATGCTGGTCTTCTCCGCCACAAACCCCCTGGAAGCCCTGCTCCACCCATCCTGGCTCCCCCGCCCACCAGGCAACAAGCAGTTCCTAAATTCCTACATGCCGGGTGCTGGACAAGGAGCAGGGACCCAGCAGTGATGACAGGTACGATCCCTGCCCTCGTGGGGCTCACTGGATGGGAGACAGGTATTGACCAAACACGGACAACTACATAACCACAAGGGGGGCTGCCACAGAGGGAAGGGTGGGAACAGGAGGGGCTTGCCGGCCACGCCTCCACAAGGGGACAGCTGTGTCACACGGCCCCGCCTCCCCCACACCGGCACCCACACTGTTTGGAGTAAGGCACCTGGACTTCACGCTTGCGCATCACTCCTGTGTCAAATGCCTGTCCCCACTCCAGGCCTGAGCCATGAGGCAGGGCCCTCATCGCTCAACAGCAACGGCCACATCCCTGGGGCCACGCAAACATCTGGGTAGATGATTCCAGCAGGCACTCAGTGGGTTGACCGGTGGGCGCTCTGATCCTGAGGCCCAGCCCAGGAATCCCCCAGAAAGCCCCCTTACCGGCTCTGTTGTGCCCTCATCTGCCCCAGACCCTGTGCCCAGACCCTCCTCTCTGGCAGCGCATGCAGCCCAGCCAGGCCCACCCCCCCAGAGATGGCCTGCACAGCACACTGCCACATGTGGTCTCAGGTAGGGCTCTGAGGGAGCACAAGGTCGGGGCACAGGTGGCCGCTGTGTGTTCCTCCCAGCACATCCTGCACACCATCTCCAGGCCCTGGTAGATCCCCAGCCATCCATCACCACCACCATGCCCAGGAGCCCGGCTGAGGAGCCTGGATGGGAAGGGCGGCAGCAGGTAAGAGCCGGGCCACTACCAGGAAGCACACCTGAAGAACACTTCCCGAGCACAGGGCTCAGCCCCCCTCCACCACTCTGTGCCTGGGGGAGACCCGAAGGCCCCACACTTGCGTCACAGGGCCAGTCACCCTCTCGCATCATCCTGACCATGCCCAGGTTCTGCCCACCTGGTCATAGTATTTGTTGATATACTTGTAGAGTTCGTGCAGGGCCACTCGCACCCCCAGGTCTCCAGAGTAGTTCTAGGGAGGAGAGACAAGAGGTTACAGAGATAGGGGGTGCTGCCAGCCACCAGAGGAGGCCCAGGACCCCAGGCAAGGGGAGTGGGGAAGAGGGGGCTGGGAGGTAGAGGAAGGAACAGGGCCCTGCATTGGGAAGCAGAGCCCCTCCACAGACAGGGGATGCCAGGCTAGACGTGCTAAGCTGGGGACAGGATAGGACCAAAGGGCCTCCTTGGTGGAGAGAGCCTGGATCTGTAGTTTCACCATGGCCTGGGGTCTCCACTGGGGCTCGGCCTCTCTCCCCCTCCAGGCTCCAGCTGGGACCCTCTGGCATCCCAGGCAATTGCAGAGCCAGGCAGAATAGGTGCTGCTCACAGGCTGTGACCCAGCATAGTTCTGCTGTGATCTCAAGTCTTTCCTGAGGTCACACCCAGGTCCCTCCATGGGGACATCTCTGAACCTCAACCTCCTCTTCAGGACAATGGAGTTGATATCACCTAACTTGTAGAGCTTTAATGGGAATCAAATGAGAAGTAATCAAAGCCCCCACGCACGGCAACACCCCAAAACTGTAGCTGCTATTGTTATTGTGGTTGTGGTCATCATCATCGTGGTTTCAGATTTACATTGTTTATAAATTCCCTGGACTGGACTGTTTGGAGGCTGTTTTAGGAGTAGGTGGGGGCATGTCTATAGTGCCAAGGAAAGCAGAGCAGTAGGAAGACGTGGACAGGCTGACCCAGGCAGTCCTGGGGCTGAATCCCTGCCACCTCGCTGCCTTGGAACTATGGTCCACAGACCCCGAGGGGCTGCAGAGGGGCTGCAGACATCTAAACACCTGGCTGAGTCAGGCTCGGTGGCAGCTGCCAGGACAAGGCCCCTGCTGCTCTCTGATGAGACACTGGGAGCCCTGGTCTTTTACAGAGGCAGCGGGAACACTGTGCTGAGGCCCCCAGGGCTTCCCTGCAAAGGAGCAGCGTGAAGGGGGCAGGACCCTTGCGGCAGAAGGCCTATGCCCAACCCAAGAAGCAGAAGGAGGGCCATACCCGGGACAGCTCGGCCAGGATGGAGTTCATCTCTTGATCACTGGCGGGGATGGTCTGTCTGATGTCTGCATAGTACCTGCCAGAGATCATGGGTCCGGCAGCCGCTGGGGAAACAAACCCCTCTTCACCCCACCAGGCCCACCCCTGGGCCTCAGCTGTAAACACCCACCAATCCGTCCAGCCATTATCCCCCAGATGCAATCCCTTTCCCTCATACCTTTCCACCATCCGTTTGTACCGGGGAATATCCCGAGCATACAGAAGTTTGTTGATGGGAGAGTCCTGGGTGCCAGCAGGTGAACAGTGAAAGGAAAAGAAGGATAAGAGCTCCTGTTAGGGTGACCAGCTGTCCCAATTTTCCCAGCACTGTTTCAGTTTTAAAACTAAGTCCTGAATTGCAGGAAACCTCCTCAGTCCCAGACAACCCAGATGGTTGGTCACCCCACCTCATTCCTTCTGTCACCCCTCCCCCAGTGTCCCATCTCCGCTGTCATCACCTTGAGCTTCCCCCCATCTCACTCCAAGGTCATCTCTCAGCTCCACGTGCCTCCACCCGGACCTGGCAGGGAACTGGCATGCAGGGTGGGAAGGGTGCAGTGCCGTGTGGAGCCCTAATACTGCTTCTCCAAGTGCTATTCATTCCCCATGTAATCATTTTAAAAATCAGGAAACTAACCCCGAAATTTAATTAAATTGCCCCAGACCACCTCACTCCTGTGTGGCTGAGCTGGGATTTGAAGCAGGTCTCTCAGACCAGGGCCCACAATCTAACACAGCCAATACATCCTCTACCACCGAACCGGGCTCCAATCCCAGCTCTGTCCCAGTGGCTGTGGGCAGCACACTTCCATTCTCTGGACCTGCTGCCTCATCCTACAGCTGCTGGGAGCGTGAGGCAAGACTGCACTGCCCCCTGTGAGCAAGGGGGTGAGTGCTGGGCCTGAGGCAGGATGCCTGCTTCTCAGCAACTCTCCATGGGTGGCCCTTGGCATCCTGGTTTGCACTATTCCTGAGCTACCCAGGAAGCATCTGCAGTGCTGCTGGGAAGGGGAAGCAGTGTGAAGATCAGGCAGAAGAACCCAGCTACCATACAGCACACACCCTGGAGGTGACCCCTGGGTCCTGGTGTGGCTCTGTGGTTCTCAGCTCATCGCAGGCAGAGTAATGAGTGCAGGCAGAGGAAAAATGGCTTACAAAAGACAGCACTACAGAGTGGAACTTTCCATCTTGTTTCCCCATGGAGAACTCTCAAGAGGTCCCAGGCCCAGGGGTCGAGGCTAAGCAGAGTCCGTTATGCAGAGCCACGACAGCCCTGCCTGCTGGGTGCCTGAGCAGTCATAGTGGTGACCCCGTATCTGTCACAGGACTCTCTGGGTCCTGACCACTGTGACAACATACCTCCCCCTCTCTGTGCCACCATGCAGCCCTGACCACCTCTCCTCCATGCTTCCCAGCTCCCCTGTCAGCACATCCCTCCTCGCCTGGCCCTCCCCTGGACTCTGCTCCCTGTACTGCACGGGCTGGCAGACACTTCCACTGCCCTTGGGAATCAAATCTGGGAGGCAGCCTGGAGCTGCTCTGCGATTGTAGAATCCAGGGGCTCACCTCCTCCAAGTCTCAGCTCACCACCGCCAGAGGCCCGGGGTGCGTAAGGAACCCCTCCCTCTTCCTCACCCCCACATCCATCCAACCCACAGCTTCTGCCTGCCCTGTACCCTCTAGTCCCAGCATGAACCTGGCCACCGCTCGTCCCAGGGACAACACAGCTTCCTCTCTGGACGCCAGGCTCCAGTCCATCCACTGCATGATTGCCAGGAGGCTCCACCTAACTCTCAGGTCTGACCACCCCCTTTGCCCTCAGGGTGAGCCCTTGCCAAGTGGCCCTGGCCTCCTGCCGCACCGCCAGCACTCTTTGCTCCACTTAACCCTGTGAATCAGCACACGTGCCCCCTGCCCTTGCTCATCCCTGAAGGCTGAGGCACGGCCACCTCCTAGGGAGGCCAGGGACAAAGCCTGTCCCCAGGCCTGCGGTCAAAGGCCTCCTATATCCTCCTCCTTGACATCCTCAAGAAGGCCTGGAGTCTGTGCACCACAGCACTCTCCATCCCCGGCTACGCTGCCCCACCCACCTAGACCCTCCCGGTCCACCCCAGCCAGCTCACCCGGCCCAGCTTGTGGTCAGCCAGGGTGCAGGCATCCATGAAGGTCTGTGCAATGACCAGGAACACTGCATCCATGTTATCAGATGTCTGCACGTCGAACACAAACTGCGGGTTTTTTATGATATTGATCCAGAACCTCAGCGGCAAGCTGTGGGCGGGGCAGGTGTGGCCAGTGAGTGTGCTGGGGAGACAGGAGAGAAGACCCCGCACATGCTAGGCCCGCCCCGCCCCACCCCCACCTGTTGGTCTTCCATATATGGACGGTGTCCTGGTCCGAGATGCCATGCTGCTGGGCCTGCTCATCCAGCAGGTCAAAGAAGTACTTCACAGCGAGCGGCACGGGACGGCTGGTGCTGAGAATCACCTGGAACAGGTCATCCACAAACTTCTGCAGGGTGCCCTGCGGACGAGGGGAAGCACAAGAGATGCAGTCAGCAAGGGGACCTCAGCCCAGCCCAGCCCAGCCCAGCCTCAGATGCCTCGTGACACCAGGCCTGTGCGAGCCCCACATACTCCCAAATCCCACTACCTGTCTCGTCCCTGCCCCCAGCCCCACCTTCATGGACAGCAGGCGGGTCAGGTAGATCTCAGGGATGGCCTTGGCTCGCTCCCGCTCCCCGCCCCGGAGGCTGCCCCTCCGAGGCCTGGGCGGCTCCGGCTCCTCGCTTGGCTTCACCAGGTGCCAGGGCCGGATGCCCCCCTCGTCCACATCCTCCAGCATTGGGGTCCCTGTACCAAGACCTTACAGCTTGTCACCCCTCATCAGGTGCCCCCTGCCCTAGACCCCCGGGGTCCTGCCAAAACCTGGGAGTGGGGGCACCTGGTTAAGGGCTTCTCTGGGTGGAAGGGAAGTAGACACAAGCCCACCCTGAAGTCCAGAGGACCTTACCCCGTTACTGGAGACTGGGCAAAGCAAGGGTAGAGGACTGCGATGGCAGGGGTGGGGCGGGGGGAGGGTAAGTACTCACTCTCTCCAGGGACGTAATCCTGGCTTTCCCGGAGGACATGCTTGGTGAGGCAGGGGACGAGGGCCACAGTTGCTCCGTCTGGGACCTGTGGACCACAGTTGGTGACCCCTCCACCAGCCCAGCCCACCCCACCACAGCCTTCCCCCAGCTCCCACCCCTCCCACCTTATAATGCTGCAGGGTGTTCAGGCGCCTCCACAGACCCTGGACCTCAGAAGTCACGTCCTCGTCAGAAAGAATGAGATGCCCGGCCACCCCAGACCGCCATTCTGCAAGGACAAGGTGGGCTTGGTCCAGGGCTTTCAGAATACCCTCCCTGCACTGGAACCTGTCCCCTCTTCTACAAGGACACTGGCCCCTCCATCGGGGCAACCTCACCCAACTTCTCTGAAGTCCAGAAACAGGGGCCCCTCACCAGGTGACAGGTCGTCCCTGTAGAGGTGTTCCAGAGCCCACCTCCCCTGGGTGATAAGCTGACCCCGCAGAGCTGGTTTAGGGCCAGCCTAGCCCTGAGGGTCCCCAGACCACCCTTCCCCTCTGCCCTCACCGACGTCCAGGGTGCGGGGGTCTGGCCGCTGGGCAAGAGGCACTCCTTTATAAAGCTGGTCCAACATCTTTTCCTTGGCCTGGGAGATGGTGTCACAGTCCAGGACCTTCACAGGCACGCCCTGGGCTTCTCCCGCTCCAGGCCCCACAGCCAGTAGTGCATTCAAGGTCTATGCACGATACATGGGAGCAGTCAGGGCTCATGCCACATGTGGGATGACCAAGATGCAAGGCCAAGGCCAGGGACAACCCATAAGGAAGCCACTGCCTCTGACCTCCAAGCACCAAACAATCACTCCTTGTCTCTTCACCCGCCTGCCTCCCCAGGGACAGCAGCTCCCTCCACTCTGTGGCCCCAGCACCTGGCACAGAGCACTAATGTCTGCTGGGTGAATGGCAGAAAAAATGGGAGAGCACAAGTCCCTCTGAACTCTGATCCTCAGGCTCCCGGCGCAGACAGGCTGAGGCACCTGAGGAAGCCCGCATAAGAAGTGGGGTCTCCACTAGCCAGAGGAGCAGGCCTGGCGGAGCCTGAATGGGATTTTCCCAAAGGACCTCCACGTGGGCCACGAAGGGGAAAGTTGCCCAGAGGGAAACAATGGGCAGGTCTGCCAGGGTGACTCCCAGCTTGGTGGGTACAACCATCCCCCTGGCAGGATGCTAAGACCATGATCAGGCAAACACTCAGGCCCTGACACAGCAAGGACCCGGACGGGCCCCGGGCAGGGTTGGCTGCTCCCTAGACTCTGGATGTGGCCATCCTGACCCCACCCCAAACCTGGGGAACCTCTGAGGTCCTATCTTCAAGATCTGGCCCTCAAGCCTCTATCCTGCAGCCAGCTGGAGGTTAGGCTGGCTCAAACCAGATGCAGACACCCACACAATCATACGTGGTCACCCTCCTCACCTTCATGGGAGACTGACTCACCAGCAGGTTCTCTCTCTCCCCCCTCCCTCCCCCCTCTCCCCCTCCCTCCCCCCTCTCCCCCCCTCACCAGGGGACGGTACTCCACGTCCTCTCGGAGCAGGCGGTTGTCATTCAGGGTGTATTTGGCTTTGCCAGTCACGCTGTCTACCGGCCCCTTGTCCACTTGATGCTTAATTCCACGGAAAAGCATGTACAGAGGCTCCCCTACCGAGTCCTGGGAGAGTGGCGGGCAGTTAGGACACCCGGGGCAGGGGACAAGCATGGGATGGAGGTGCTGGGGGAGGGGACAGGATGCTGGCCGCAGAAGGCTTAAGGTGGCTGAGGACATACTGGGCAGGGGTGCCCAAGCTGTGCTGGGACAAGAAGCTGTGTGGTTCAGAGTCCTGACTCTCCCTGGAGGGGAGCCCCACCCACCTCTGCCTCACTCACCCTCACGAAAGTGTAGAGGCAGATAGACATCCAGTTGGTGAGCAGCTTCTCCACCACGGTCTCTGTCCTGGGATGACAGGAAAGAGCGGGCAGAGTCAGCAGGTGGGGACCCAGGGCTTTCTATTCTTCAGACCCCAGGCCCCAGAAGGCCTGACCCAGGTCTTGGCTCCAGCTGTCCACAGCCACCTGGCCCCCGTAGCGTCTTACGGGCATACAGACCTGCGCAGCATCAGCTTGGGGTTCTTGGCCACGTACTGGGCCACCAGGTCACTGAGCAGGGTGCGCAGGATGTCAGTGAAGTACTCAAGCTTCCCGTGCAGTGCCACGGTGAGCAGAGATGCCACGTAGGCGCGGTCCCGAGCTGAGAAGGTGCGCTGGCTCTCCAGGGTGTGGATGAACTGGCGCCAGGGAGAGGGGATGGGTGAGTGGGGAGGGCAGATTCAGAAACGGAGGGACTGAGAAGGGATGGGGCTGGAGGGTAGGGGGACCCCCTCCCCACCCCTGGAGGGCCTAGATAGGGGGTGGGGCCGGCACCTTGATGAGGAAGAGCTTGCTGTTAAGCAGGTTGGAGAGCTGCCCCAGCCCTTGTTCCACAGTGGGTCGCCTGCTCTCAGGCACGCCCAAGTCCCGGTGCAAGGGTGACTCCTGGTGCCCAGGGAAGAAGACCCTCTCGGCATACACCTTGTAGTCGAGGAAGGGGATGCCGCTGCCCAGAAGGTCACTGGTAAGATCGGTCATCTCGGTCATAAGGTCTGTTGAGCAGAAGAAGCCAGGTTTGGGCGCAGATCCCAAGGTGATGGGAGCAGGCTTGGGCAGAGCCCTGGAGCGTGGGGTCTTCGCAGCCTCACCTGTGAACTCCTTCTTGCAGCGGTCCCGCACGCTGCTCTCCAGATTCTCCAGCTGGATCTGCACCTTCTTATAGTCCCTCAGAGCCTGCTTGCTCTTCCTCCTGCTCAGCACCAAGGTCAGGGCAGGGAAGGCCAGAGGAGGCCCGAGCCCTTGCTGGGTCCCACCGGGCCCAGGCCTGCCCGGGCCAGCACAGTCTAACCCTGCCATGCCCAGCCAAGCCAGGGCCTAGTCAGAATAATTCAGCCTGTCCCATCCCAGGCAAGTCACACCCACCCACGACTCATCTAGCCCAGGGATCAGCAAACTATAACACGGCCAAATCTGGCCCCTGGCCTGTTTTTGTAAATAAAGATTTGTTGGAACACAGCCATGCTCATGTGTTTATATGTTGTCCGTGGCTGCCGCTGGGCTATAATAGCGGAGCTGAGTCACTGCCACCCAGACAGCCTGGCCCACAAAGCCTGAAATAGTTACTCTCCTGCCCTTTATAGGAAGTGTTTGCCTATCCCTGGTCTAGTCTACCCCTTCCCAATCCAGCCACACCTACTACCTGCCCAACCCAGCCACATCTGGCTGCACCCACCTGTACATGAGGACAATGATGATGACACCCAGAGCCAGAAGAGAGGTGCCCACCCCCAAGCCCACCTGGGCTGCCATGGGGAAAGCCACAGGGCTCTCGCCATCGTACTGCACGTGGCCCAAGGAGAAGCGTAGGTTCCCCATCTGCACCTGCACAGGGAGCCACATGTGAGCAAGAGGTCAGCGCACGCCCGATGCCTGCCCCGGCCCAGAGCCTGCCCACTGACCGTGAACTCAGGCAAAGCATCAGGCACCTCCCGGAGGGCATGGTGCCGGGGTAGGGGCTGCTCCACGGGGGGCTCGCAGTACAGGTGGTGCCGGGTCAGCGTCTTCACCATGCAGGGGCCGTCCCCTATCATGGCCACCACCTCCTCCTTGGACATTGCAAGGTCCAGATTCTCCCCCTGGAACATGGGGTCACTGATTGATCATTCAGAACTCTTCCTTGAGGAGAGGAGCTGATGGCCACTCAGATCCTATCTCCCCAAATGTGAGACGGATGGTCCTGAGACCCACCCCCAGGAGCAGGGCTGATGGTGCCTCAGCACCTCTTGTCCTGCACATGGGGTGACAGCCCCATGGATGTTTCCCAAGCTGCCCCCTGATCCTTTTCTGCCCCTCCCGATCCTTCTTCCTTGAGTCTTAACTTCTCCGGAGCTAAAAATCTGGAGAATATAAAGCTGTCCCCAAATCCTACGCAGTGACCTAACAAAGCAGAGCCCCTGCTACTGCGTGTGTCAGTACACACGCCAAGTATGTGTCCACATGAGACAGCCTGCCAAATGGGCATCAGCCCAGGCGCCTATTGTGTACCTCGCCGCCACTGCGTGTGCCAAACTATTTACATATCGTTATTCAGACACCTGCCATGGGGTATGTCAGGACCCAGACCACAGGACCTAAGCCCCGGCCAGGTGTGTCTGGCTAGGCACCCTGCCGCCAGCCCCCTCAGCACTCGCCATGTCCATCCACTGGTCCTTACTTTGCAGTCATGCCCCCTGTGCCACACACAGCAGTACCATCCGGCAAAGTGAAGGGTCTTGGGGCCCTGCCAGATCCCACTAGGAGCAGTACCTCCACAGAGAGCACACTCCCAGGCTTGTGCCGGAATGGTGCGGTGGGGTCCTCGGGGTTGAGCGGCTGCAGAGTGGGGTCGGCCTCATAGGAGAAGGGTGTGGGGTTCAGTGTTGCAAAGTCAAAGACCAGGTTTTCAAGGATGAATTCCACACGGACCCAGGGGTCCTCAGGCAGGCCTGGGAGGGCCGGTGTGCGGCACGTGATGAGCTGGGAGTTGTTCACGTGGCAAGGCTCCTCAAACTAGGGCAGAGGGAGGGAGGACAGGGAGGGCCTGCTGAGGGTGCACAAGGGGGGCGTCCAGCAAAGATGGGGACATAGCCTCCACTGGTACCCGCCACCCACAGCTGTCTAGGGGTGGGGGAGGGATGAGGGGCAAGGTGGGCGATGGCTAGCCCAGTGCAGGCAGGGGATGCCCTTGGGGCTCCTACGTGCAGGCCGCCACAGGAGGCTCCGGGGGAGCACGCCGTCTCTGGGATCACGCGGTGCCTCCACCCAAGCCCCTGGCCTGGTCCTGGCGCTCTCGTGGCCACAGTCACTCGGATTCTTGGTGTCTGCACCACGTCCAAATTCTGGCCACGGACCCATATCTCACGTCCTCCACTGAAAACACAGCCCATGAGCCACTTAGGGCTTATGTGAACAAGGCTTTAAAGCACAGCCCAGTCCCTGATGTTAGGTCAGCTCCAACCCAAAGCCCCACGGCCCCTCTCCCCACCAGCAGCATAGGAGTCGAAGCCCCCCACATAGAGCCCTACAAACCCCCATATACTGGAGCTGCAAAGACCTCCCAACCGCATGCCATGCAGCCATGCCCTCGGCCCAGCACCTGAGGAAGCTCTTGGCGGGGCCAGCAGAGGTGACATTGGGATCTGATGTGTACTCGAACTGGCTGTGATGAAGCCTCCGCTCAGCAGCCCCAAACCACACAGCCACGGGGAGTGTGGCAGGCGTGGGGTGTGGGCTGGTCTCACACCGCAGTTGCTCCGCCTGCTGCTCCAGCAGCCTGAGAAGAGAGGGAGGAGTGGCAGGCAGGCCCGACTGGGCCAGAGGGGCACAGGAAGGGGAAAGGGGTGATTCCAGGACACGGGACCCACTCGGGCCACAGCTCACTTCCCCCTTCAGTGCTGATTGCAGTCTCCACAAGTGACCCTGGAGGCTGCACTCCCAAGAAAGCCCCAGCTTCGAGAGGGGCTGGCCACTTTTTGATGGAGCAGATTTGGCCCTCTCCCCATTTCTGCTCTCCCTAGTATCCCACCCCTCCATCTTCTCCCTGGAGCTCAAGGATTTTTGCAGAATGAGGAAGCGTCCCTCACAGGTGACAAGGCTGGTCTCCAACTACCACTCGGATGTCCTCCAGCCGCCCGGTCAGAAGCTTGGAGCCATGCACGGTGAGGTTGGTGCCCCCGGCTCTGGGGCCTCGGGCCGGGAAGATGGAATGCACCTTTGGGTCCTGTGGGAAGGGGACAGGGATAAACAGACAGGCATCAGGCCAAGAACAGGGAGGCAGGGGGAGCAGACAAGGAGGCCCTGGGGTGGGGAGCCCCAGGAAGGCGAACCAATGGGCTGGGAGGAGCCACCTAAGGGGGTGGCCCATGGGTAGCTGGTGGGGACTCAACAGTCAGGCACCTGGTAGGCAAAGTCATGCTCTGAGACGCCGCGTCCTCTTCCTGGCACCTCCACCGTCACAGCGCCTGCCACCTCCTCCCCGCTGGCCCCAGTGATACACACAAGGCTGTGGGCACAGGGCAAGCTGGGGTGCTGGGCCACACTAAGGGCCCTTCAAACTGACCCGGCCGCCCCCTCCCTGCCCCACTACATCACGTGTTCTCCCTGGCTCCCAAGATTGACAGAGATCCTCTTGCTTTGGAAGGAATTCCTTAACGACTCACCAGGAGGCTTTGGCCTCTGAGAATTAATATCTGTGGTTCAATCATTCAAGTCCACCCCCAGAGGCCCCTGACAAGGAGAATTTCTCTCTCTGTGGGGCACCAGCCCTGGTAAGGCTGGTGGCAGGGGTGGGTTGCTGAGCTAATGAGTGGGCCTAACCGGCCACCATCACCGTGGGCACAGCACCAGTTACAAGGTGGTGGAAACTTCATTTCCTCATGAAAAAACGTTCCCGAAAGCCTCTAGTCAGGTCTGGGGATGGACGTGAAGGGAAAGTGAGCAATCTAAGAAATGCTGGTTCTTAGCCAGGAAACAGAAGCTTGGGGCAAATTAATCTCCAGAATGTGAAGCCTGCAGTGGTTCGACTCTTTGTGACATTGTCACGGTCACTGCAAACACCCCGAGAAAACAGAACAAGCGAAGTGTGAACTACCCGGGAGAGGCTTCAGCTGGAATGTATTTTAATCACTTTATAAATCAGTTCAGAAAGTACTTTAGTCTCACGGTTCTAGAATCATTAACACTCATCTAAAGTTCTCAGTCATAATACATTCAGGGGGGAAACAACATGCTCTAGCAGAGTCTTGTTGAAAATAAGACTGCAGGGTACTTGCCTGGTGGTGCAGTGGTTAAGAATCCGCCTGCCAATGCCGGGGACATGGGTTCAAGCCCTCGTCCGGGAAGATCCCACATGCCACAGAGCAACTAAGCCTGTACTGAGCCTGCACTCTAGAGCCCGCATGCCACAACTACTGAAGCCCACGCGCCTAGAGCCCGAGCTCCGCAACAAGAGAAGCCACCGCAATGAGAAGCCCGCGCACCGCAACAAAGAGTAGCCCCCGCTCGCCGCAACTAGAGAAAGCCTGCACGTAGCAACAAAGACCCAATACAGCCAAAAATAAATAAATAAATACATTTTTTAAAAGAAAGAAAATAAGACTGTGGGACCCCAACACGGGCCTACAGATCCAGACCTCTGCAGGAAGTGGAGGGAGGTGGTCTAAGGATCTGCTCTGGGGGGTTTTGAACCAACTCTCCAGGTAACCCTGACATTCGGCGGGTTGGAGACCTGCTGCTTGTGGATGTCTCCTTCGCTGTGTTCTGCGTGTGCACATTTGGGACCCTGCAACTGCCAGCCTTGTAAGCCACAAGCCCTGGGAAAGTGGGAGGGGTTCCAGGGACTAGACAGAGGGGCCTGACACTCAGCAGGTGTGTCATAAGTCTATCCCCGTGAGGAGCCTGCCCAGGGCAGTGCTTGGGGAAGAAGGGTCAGCAGGTGGGAAGGTCAGCCGCAGAGCACAGCTGTCTGGGATCCAAGGAGCCTGCTACCACAACTATGCCCGTGGTCACTTGGAAAGCCGGTGAGCACACCTAGGCAGTGCCAAGAAGCAGAGCCGCCTGTCAGCTCTGAGCAGTGACTAGACCCAGGCCAGAAACCTGCAGGTCTGTGCACAAAGCCAAGGCCTTGATAGTAACCCCAGCCCTGAGACACTGTGATCAGAACCAAGGAAAGGGGGAGGGGGAGGGCAGACGAGTAGTGGGTGGATGGCCCTAAGCAGGAAAGCCACCTGTGAAGCCCGCGGGGTGCCCCCTGCTCCTGTCAGTCCAGCCCACTCACCTGCTGGACACCTCGTACTCCTGAGCGTCCACAGCACAGGGCACTCCAGCCACCCTGACCGTGTCCTGCACGTCCTGCACGTGTTGGCCCAGGTTGGAGCCCCTGATGGTGACACGGGTGCCTCCGTCTACAGGCCCAGTCAGTGGCTCCACCTGTTCCAGGACAAGGATGGCTCACCTCCATGCACCTGTTGACCTTTGGCAGCCTGGAGAGACAGCCCCAGCCTCCCATCTTTTGGGACACTGAACCCATAGCACCCCGAACCCCTTGAAGGGATGCTCCAGCATTTCAACACACCGAGTGGATGAGGGGTGCTGGGCACTGGGTGACCACAGCCTCAGCCTCGCCACAGGCCTCCTGGGCCACACAGCGTGGATGCTTCCCCTTGCACCACACACAGCCGTACTGGGGCATGGCAGTTTGGCAGCGGCTGCAGTCCTCGTGTCCCACGGAACAATCATACAGCACCACTGGGGGCGGAGAGACGAATGTGAGAGGCAGGCCAGGAAGAGCCCTGTTGCCACCAGCCAGTCCCAGCAGCCCCGGGTCACTCACCGTGCAGCCCATCCACACTGTCCACACGCAGATGGCCAGCCCGACGCAGAAACAGCCCCACGCGGAGCTCTGGCTGTAGAGCCTCATAGCTGAGCTGGAGAAATGGGAGTGGGGTCAGAGCCCAGGGTTAGGGGAGGCGTCAGGCCTGGGGAGACGGTGGTCAGAGAAAGGACCAAAATGACTCATGGGAACACAAAGCCAGAGGCCAGAGCTGGGATACAGGACCCCATGGGGCACAAGGTCAGAGGTCAGAGCTGGGGTACTACGACTCCCTCGGGGTCACTCAGTCAGAGAATGGGCTGGGATGAGTGCGGTGCAGCCAGCTAAGCTTGGTAGCCAGCCTGTGGCTAGCGCGCCCTTGCCCACCCAGGACTCGGGATCTGTACCTGGTGCTGCTGGCAGGTGACATGGCACCGGGTATCTGGAGGCAGCTCGCATTCGACCCGGGCCTCAACCACCACCTCGTGGCCCTCCAGCTCCATCACACACTCATGGTCGCCTGGGCTGTCCTGGGGACAGAGGACACAGCTACGGGGGCAGCTTCAGAAGCCAGGCCTGGTAAGCCCCACAGGGCCCCAGCACAGTCCCCGGGTTGGGACTGAGACCTGAGGCCGTGCCCTCCCCTGCTCCCCGGGACTCGCGCATAGTTTGCCAACAGCCAAGGAGGCCACAGCAACAGCTGCAAAGAGGACACACTCACCTGGAAGAGGCGCAGGTTCCTGCCCAGCAGTCGCACTTCTCGCTGCACGTGGACCGGCATCAGGCTGGAGCCCTGCACACTCTCCACACAAGGGCAGGAGCCTGCCCCCAAGGTCATCTCCTCCTGCAGGCACCAAGCGCCAGGCAGTCTATGGAGCCCACCTGCCGCCTCATCCCTTTCCCAGGCACAACCCCGGGGCCAGGCCAGCGTGAGGCAGCGGACGCCCCCCTCCCCTCCATCCTTCCCCTGCAGAATCGCAAGGTGGCCAAGAGGCTGCATCTGTCCCGATCCCCTCCCCTGAGGCCTCCTTCCTGTGCCGGGTCTCACCAGCTCCCAGAGCCCAGGGGTGTCGTACTGGTAGTCAAGGCTGGACAGGAGGATGAGGGGGGCGGGAGGGCCCTCGTGCTCAGCAGAGTCTCCATCACCTGAGAGGAGGGTGGAAGTGGAGAAGGCGGGCGTGTCACCCCCTGTCCACTCATCCGCCTCGGGCAGCTCGCCGCCTTCTCTCATGAGCCAGTCCAGAGCAGGCTTCGTGGAGCCAGCGGCCCCTGGGAAAGTGGTGGCGGGAGCCGTGCTGGGGGGCTGGTCCAGGGGTACCGCAGAGGGGAGAGCCTCGGGGCCAGGCTCTGCAAGGGCGGGGGGCAGTGCTGCTGCATCTGAGGGCGATGGGTGGGAGGCCAAGAGGTCCTCGGCAGTGGCCATGGGTCCGAAGGCTGTAGGGGCAGGGACAGCGGTTCCAGGCCTCTGGCGGGGGCTGGGAGGAGGAGGGGCCTTGTGGAGAGGTGAGCCCGTGGAAGCCGAGGCAGGTGTGGGGCCGGGACCTGCCCACGGCCCCCGGGGGCTGAGCAGGGAAGGCCTGGCCCCGGGGGGGACATCCAAGGCTGTGGCTGTGGAAGGAGTGTCCACAGGAAGGGCGTCAGGAGTCAGGGCGACCGTGGCCCTGGGGGCTGTGGGTGGGAAGGAGGTGGGTGCGTCTCTTGCAGGAGGGGCTGGGGAGAGGGGCGGGCTCTGAAGTGGGAGGCAGAGAAAGACAGGAAGGGCCACTCAGCAGGCAGGTGCGGGAGCGGGCAGCAGGCAGGCAAAGGGTGTGTTAAGAGAAAAGGAGACCAAGGAAAAGAGAAACAAAAACAGCCCATTAATTCTCCAGAGGGGAAGGGGAGGGCGCGCTCTAGGGGCGTCTATGGCATCTGTGCCAAGGTGGGGCACGAGGCCAGACCTCCCCTCCTCTCAGTTACAAACGTCCTCTCCCGAAACAGGTGGGACGTTGACAGCCGTCCTCCAGTGAGTCCGTCACACACAGCAGCTCAGGTGCTCATGACAGAGCACCCGGGGCAGGCAGACACACAGACCCCAGGCCATGAGAGAAACCCTCACAATGGGGAGCCCGAACCCCCCCTGGGGCCCGGTCGGGAGTTGGGCTCACCTGTCGGCTGACCACCATGGGCCCAGCATCACATAAGGCCTTGTGCGTGCACAGGTGCTGCCAGACGCACCAGTTACACCCCCAGAGGCTTCTCACGCAGGCCTGGCACCTGCACAAAGCACAGCCATGGGGTGCGGATCGCCACAGGGCAGCCCAGGGGCTGGGGGTCGGGGTGAGGAACTCACTGTGCAGACGGGCGGAGCAAGGTGACGGCCATGCAGTCATAGAAGGAGAGGGAAGCCTCGGCAATCACGACGGTGCCAAACCTGAGCTCCAGGCTCACGGAGACGTGGTCTGCAGAGGGAGGAGCGAGCTGGGCTGAGGAGCAGGAAGGGGCACTCAGACCCCGAGCTGACGTCCCAGACCACACAGGGTGGGTTTAGCACTCTGACCAGGAAGGGGTGCCCAGGGTCGGGAACACAGTCCACAGGGTAGAAAACAGGGACTTCAGGGATTGGGGACCAGAGGGGACCTCAGAGAAAGGCATCGCTGCAGGACCCTTTGCCTGGATTCACACCTCATCCTGATCACACCCCTTGGAGCAAGATGGGAGGAGAGCGGGGCTCCCAGGCCCCGGGCTGGCTCCTTCTCTCACCCACCAGCTTCTCTCGGCAGCTCTGGAGCCTCACTAGGGTCTGGGGAGGGGCACATCACACCAGAACTGGTCAGCAGGGCAGGACTCTGGTATTCCCCAAAGTGGCAGGAATAAGACTCCCCTGGCCACAGGGGTGGCAGATCGGGTACCGACAAGAAAACCTGCGAAGAGAGGCCAGGACATGCTGTTGGAGCCACTGGGCAACAGATCAGGGCTCCGTTTACAGGCTTCCAATGTGGGCAGGCACCAGCGGCCACCAGCCCCCAGTGACCACAAATACCCTCCAGCCTGGGTTAGTAACAGATGGAGAAAGCGGAGCCCCAAGAGAAGCGACTTGGGCAAGGCCATGTAGTACTTAAAATTCAAGGTTGCAACCCATCACCAGAGCTCCCCCCGGCCAGGACTCCGCCTGCTCTGGTCTTCACCTCCCTCCTCTCCTCACGGCTGATGTTAGCAGGACTCAAGGTTGCCACTTGCAGACAGCCCACCTCAGGCTGGAAGCTCCACAGCCACCGCTCTAAGCCCTGGCCCCGAGAGCACTCGGAATGGCGACTGCACCTGGGCAAGAATGACCAGTGTCCACCTGTGACCCTCACGGGGCCACTGGCAGTTCATGGGGCAGGGACACCTACAATCCTACGGACCTGGGCAGGATCCTCAAGTGGGCCACGACAGGCCTGGCAAGTCAGGGTGGAGGATAGGGGTGAGAGTAGGGCGTTGGGGCATCCAGGGGTCAAGGGTTGAGAGTCAAGGGCCAAGGACCAGGAACCCTGGACAGGGCAGGAGAATTGAGGGCATGAGGCTGGGGTTGGGGTGGGGCTGGGGAAGGGGCCAGGGTCGGGGGAGCGCAGACCTGCCGAGGAGCACACACCACCCACAGTACGGGTCCCTGTGAGCCAGGCAAGATGCACAGTCCAGGTGCTGAGCACAGGAGGCCACAGGAACCTTGAGAAGCTACAGCAGCAAAGAGGACTTGAGGTCAACAATCCAAGCACCAGTGGCTCTCCACATATGGGCCCCCAGCTCCCCCGAGGCCCCTCCCAGCAGTCATGCCCTCCCTGGCTGGCGCGTGGCACTCACCGTGCTCTGGGTCATGACGTACAGGTGCTCGAAGGCCCCATCAAAGATGAGGTCTCTGCTCACCGCAGACCCCTGCTGGATGATCCGTGTGGAGTACGGGTGGCCATCACTCCCTGGGCCCAAGTAGACCTGAGATCAGAGACCACAAGATCTGAGGCCCAAGGCCCTCCCCTCTCGCCCCAATAAAATAATTTACAGAATTTCCTCCTAGAGAGTACAGGTCACACCACCCGTCCCCAGAAAGAGGAACACAGGTCATCTCTCCCAGCCAGGGCCAGGGACACATCACATATCTCACATCGCAGCCCCAGGGGTCTCAGGCGTAGCTCTGCCCAGCCTGGGTCCCCAGCAGCCTGTCGCCTCCAGATCCTGGGGCAGGGCCCAGTACCTCCTGTGGACTCACCTTATGCAGCTGCCCTTGACTGTCACCCAGGAAAGCAATGGTGTGTCCATCTTCCACAGTGATCGCCACGGCTGTTAGCTGAACCCCTGGCCACTCCAGAACTGGCGTGGCTTCCAGGGGGACACGGCTGGCCATGGGGCTGGGCGTGTGGTCTGAGCCACAAGGGTAAGCATCCAGGGTGTCCTGCAGGCAGCAAGAAGCACAAATAAGGCCCTCCCTGGATAACGTCCACGGGCCCCTCCTCCCTGGACAACCCCACCCCTTCTCACCATCTCTGCCAGCTCTTGGCTCTCCCACAGCTGCGTTCTTAGCCTTGCCTCAGTGGCTTACCTCCACAGTCTGCAGCGGCTCCGTCCCCCTCTTTTGATCCCCACATGCCTGGGGCCCCACTTTCTCCCATCCCTGGCCTGGGAGCTGCTTCCTCCAGTTCATGTACTCAGCCTTCTCCTGGACCACTTTTCCAAAGCCTCTCCAGCTTGCATCCTCCTCTCCAGGTCTACTAACCTGGGTCTCCTCCCACCTCTCACTGACTCAGTCCCCCTATATGTGGCTTCTACCCTTTTCATCCATCCTGAGACTAGAGCCAAACAAGTCTCAACCTCACCTGCCTCTCTCGCTCAAGAACCTAAAACAATAGATTCCATCCCCTCTACATTCTGGGTCTCTGCCCCATTCCCAAGAACCTCAAATGCCCTTTCAGTCCACCTACACAAATGCCATCCCTTCAGCGCCTGGTCCAAACCCACCCCTGCACAGCTGGCTCTCTGTCTCCCTGAATGCCACTCTTACCATAAGGTACCCATCCATCACCCAGACACAAAGGAATCACTTAACATCCATTGACCTGATCAGTAAATGCCTGGCCAGTGGCCTCAGAGACAGGGAAGGGCTGGGCGGTGCCAGGACTCACCACGGGCAGCTGAGCACAGTCGGAATTGACATCATACTCAATGTAGGCCACCTCGGCCCCATCCTCAGCGCGGCCCTCCCGAGTGTAGCAGGCATCACGTGTGCGATTAGCAAGGCGATCCACCTCATCCAGAGGGAAGGCACAGAGGGCAGAGGCTCCAGATGCCCCGGCAGCTGCCAACGGGGGCCGGCCCACAGTGGGGGGAGCGGCCGAGGAGAAGGCTGCAAAGAGCACCTCCCCCTGGGCCACCTCCGCGGACATGGCGACAGCTGCAGCCTGGATCAGCCCGTAGCGGCTCCCCTGACAGGCCAGAGGCAACTCCACGTAGGAGTAGTAGTGCTGGTCCCGGAGGCACACACGGGACACATAGGCACGGAAAGCTCGAGACTGAGCCTGCAGGTCCCGCCGGAGAAACAGGAAGTAGGCACTGGCCCCGCGTGCAAAGGCGCTCACAAAGTGGTGGCTGTACTCGGAGAGGCGGCCCACAGCTAGCTTGGCCGTCTCCTCGTAAGAGAAGGCAGCCTGGGGGTCCAGCGGCCTTAAGGCGCGGGTAGTGATGGGAGGGATGCCTCCCCCCACACCCCTGCTGGTGTAGCCCCGCCCCACAAAGAGGAGGGGCTCCCCAGCCAAGCCCTGGGCCACCAGTCCCACCGTGGTGACGGCAGGGTCGTTGGCAGCCACATACTGGGTGTCCCCAGGTCGCTCTGGCCGCAGCAACAGCTGCCCGAGCTGCCCCAGGCGCCGCTGTTCACAGACCCCCTGGTGCACACTGCCACACACCACCAGGGCCCCAGGGCTCACCAGGAGCAGCTGGTTTGGGTTGTTGGTGGGCTGGGCCTGAGGGCACTCATCAGGTGTCACAGGTGGCAGACAGTCCCTGCTGTCTAGCACAGGGCCAGTGGACACAGTGGCCTCCAGCTGCAGTTCAGGGCTCAGCTGGAACAGGAAGTTGGTGGCTCCTAGGTAGAGGGTGCCTGAGGTGGGATCCCGCGCCAGGTGCTGCAGATGCGTACCATTGGGAGTGAAAGCAGTCGGTGGAGGGGGCTGGAGGGTGAGGACCCACCCGGCCCAGAGTGCCTGGAGAAGAGCTGGGCCGAGGGCAGGCATGGTCACCTGGTAGGGAGAGAGGTTGAGCGGGGCTCATGTGGCTGCCTGAGCACCGTGGGACCACTGGTGAGGAGTAGGACTGTGATGCTGCCAAGACGCCCCTCCTAACTCAGGGAGGGGGGAGCAGGGAGGACCAGGCTTAGATGGCACTGTGGTTAGGATGACCCCAGGACCACACACTAGCAAGGGGTCAGGAGACATTTTCCTGGAAACTTCAACGCTGCCCATTCTCTGTAAGCACTACTCTCTCAGGAGACCTGCACCCCACACCCATCACCCTGCCCTGCCCTGCCCTATGTCATAACAGGGTCCAAGGGTAAGAGGCTAAAGGGGCAGAGACATGGGAAACATCCCATTCCCAGGGACTAGGGCCTGGAAGGGGCAGGAGGGCAAGGGATGGGAAGAAGGGACCCAAAACCCCAAAGAGAGAAAGGCACCCTCTGCATGGATGTCAGTTTCCTGGACAGAAAAAGGGAGGGCAAGGTCTCATGGGCCACCTGCATGTTAGAGTAGGGTAAGAATTGGATGAAGGGCCTTTCAGGCTAGGAATCCAGAAGGGTAATAACCACAGAACCAAAGGGCCAGAGAGATGAGGGGGGTTAAGGCTGCCAGGGAGGGCTTCCCTGGTGGCTCAGTGGTTAAGAATCCGCCTGCCAATGCAGGGGACGCGGGTTCGAGCCCTGGTCCGGGAAGACCCCACAGGCCGCAGAGCAACTAACCCCGTGCACCATAACTACTGAGCCTGCGCTCTAGAGCCCGCAAGCCACAACTACTGAGCCCACATGCCACAACTACTGAAGCCTGCGTGCCTAGAGCCCGTGCTCCGCAACAAGAGAAGCAACTGCAGTGAGAAGGCTGCACACCGCAACGAAGAGTAGCCCCTGCTCTCCGCAACTAGAGAACGCCCGCGCACAGCAATGAAGACCAAACACAGCCAAAATAAATATTTTTTTTTAAAAAAAGGCTGCCAGGGATAGGGCCTAAAAGGCTAGCTAGACCCCACCTTGGAGAGCTCTCAGCAGAGGTGGGAGTCACACTGCTCCCAGACACCTAGGTGTGCGGTCAGGCTCACCTGGCAAGGCCAGCTGGATCAGGAGACAACAGCATGCCCCGTGTGAGAGTCACCTAGCCAGGGAGAAAGCAGAGCATGAAGCTGGGGGTTGGGCTGCAGGCATTTGGGCTCCCCACCATGGAGGCAGCACAAAGGTACCTCTCCCGGCTGCCCAGTCTGCTGGTGGAGCTGGGCCCAGCCTGGCCCTCGGCCACCAAACACATTCCACAGGGACGCCTCCTCAGAGCCCACAGAGAGGGGGAGGGCAGCAGAACCAAGCACCCTCAGGGCCTGGGAAAGGGCAGCTAGGAAGGAGCTGCACGGCTGGCAGGGCCCAGTCAGGCCCCCACTTTAGTCCTGTGCCCCCTGCAGCCCGTTCTCGGCACTCTCCCATCCTCATCCTCTGCCCAAACTCTCCCCTATCAGGGTACCCTGGTACATACCCTCCACACAGGCCCGGGGCTAGCCTAGGCCCAAACCACCACCAGCACATAAGCAGACACATGCTCGCACACACCAAGAAGCATACATACCACCCACCCTGGATGCACACACCCACACACAAACACATGAGCACGAGCACACACACAGATGCATGCACATACTGCCTGTGCATAGCGCACAGAGACACATACCCAGAAATACAGGCAAACGTCCCACACAGACACGCTACCCACCTGCACTTAGACACCTGCACAAAGACACGTCCACAGAGACAAACTTTTTACACAAAGAAACATGCACTCCACACAGGCACATCACATGCACCCACCCACCCAAGACATACACACCACCACCCACTTTCAGACCCCACACACACAGACTCACGCACACTTCCCTGGTTTGAGCCCTAAGTCCTAGAGGGCTGCAGAAGCCAGGCCATCTCTTGCTATCTCCTCTCCTGCAGGGCAGAGCAGAGCAGGGCTGGAGGGTGGGGGGCAGGGGGGATTGTCCTAAAGGAAGTCACCATACTAGATGTGCCCCACATCCCCAGGACCTTCGCAGACCTTGAGTGCCTGCTCTCCTCACAGACCCATCCTTGCAGGCTCCACCTGAAGCCAGGTGAGACCAGCCACCTTTCCCAGACCTGGATGGTCTCCAGCCAGGAGCACCAAGATTGGTAAAGCACAGAGGACAGGGCATGCATCCCAAGCTGAGACACTTCCCCTACTTGCCTGTGCCCAGGCGGCATGGCCCAGCCCCTCCCACCATCCAGCTGCCAGTCTGCCTGTTCACTCTGTTCCCAGAGCTTCCCAGGGTCCAGGTTGGCTCCTTCCAGCCAAGGCTCCCGGCAGGGTGCTCCTGAGGCTGGCCCAGAGTGAGCAGGGCTGGGCGTAAGGCTTGGAGGAGGGTCCAGCAGCCCGGTGGAAGCAGAGTACTGTGGCCACGGCCTGGCTGGGCAGTGCTCCCAAAATAGCTTGGGGGTTTCCATTTTTAGTGTGCAGAGAACAGGGCAGCTCTATGGGAGCAGGAACAAGGCAGCCTCTGTTTGCCACTGAGGGGGTAGGAGGAGGGGGCCGGCAGGGAGAGTCGTGAACCCGGCGAGAAGCCCAGGACTGTGGCAAGGCCAGGCTTCCCAGGAACCCCCCACCTTGTTTCCAAGGGATGGGGGGAGAAAGTTTCTTCCTCTGGGAAGACAGGGTCTGCCTGAGGATGGGCAGAGGCCATCTCCCATGCTCAGCCACTGCTCAGTCCCTCCTACCACCTCCCGCCTAGGGATGTGCCTTGGGCAGAGGGTCTGACCCAGCATTCGCTTACAAACATTTGCTCAGCGCCTACTTCAAGCCAAAGTTCTCCAGCCCTCAAAGGGCAGCAACCAGGACAATCCCTAAATGTAAAATCCCAGCTGGGTCGAGTGGCCCACAGGAAGCGGATGGGCAGGATCAGAACAGCTCCTGGCAAGGCCACATAGGATACTGGAGACCGACTCACGCTGGGAAAAGTGTCAGGCTTCTTCAATCACTGCCACAGGGCCGAGCAACCCTCGCCCTTCCCCACATACCATGGGTAGGAGGAGGACAAAAAGAAGAAGGGCACATATTTCACTTAACCTCTGCCACCGGCCATAGAGCAGCTCCCAGCCCCTCCAGCTTACCCCCTCCCACCTCAGGGGAACTTCAAGCGATGTATCGGAGTACATCCCTCCTTCCAGAGTCTTTGGGGCACCCCAGGGGCTGGAGTATAAAGGTCAAGCCCTCCAGTCCACATGCTCTCCTGTGCGATCCATGCCAGTGCTCCCCCGCACATGCTCTTCGTTCCTGCCAGCCTGAACTGCAGGCTGTTTCACACTCCTCCGTGCCCACTCCCTCTCTATCCCATTAACTCTGGTGCCCAACCATCACCTCCCAGGGAAGGCTTCCCTGTCCCCTCATGCTCCTGAGGAGCCCACTACACATGGCCAGTGGACATCCCCAGCCACCACCCTCGTGTATATTGCAGCTCTGCCTTGGGCTCTCTAAGCTTCAGGTTTCCTATCTGGAGAATGGGAGGCGGGACTGCTCTGACCATTAAACGTGATATGGTGTGTGCCTGGCATTAGAGGCACCAACCAAGGCCACTCTTCTCCTTGTTCCACACTCCCACTCTTGAAACTCCTTAAAGGCAGGGAATGTGACTTTTGATTCAGAGGCTCCAGTAACCAGGACAAACGTTAGCACAGAGCAGGTGCTCCTTACATGTTGAAAGAACCCTCATTTCACAGCCAAGAAAACCCAGCCAACAGGGGAGATATGGAACCCACAATCCTCTCCAAGCCACCTGGCTTCTTGAAGGATGACACAGGGTCAGCCCCACTTTTATTAATGACGAGGCCAGAGCAGGCTGAAAAGGCTGGTTTGGAGCTGGGCCTCAGGTCCCCAACTTACACAGCTAGGATCTCTTGCCCATTCCCCAGATCTCAAACCCCAGCCAGAGTCACAGCCAAAGCCTAGCTCTTCTGGGCCCACCTTTCTCTGGACCGCTTCAGCAGGGCCCAAGGCTGCCTAACTTCTGTCTGCAAAGAGCAAGCACCTCTCCCCGCCCTCCTGGGGCTGTCCTCACCAACCAAGAGGGCTTATAAACTCTGCCCTTCAAACTGGGAGAGGGTTCATATCCCAGCCCTCATTTACCGAGTCGCGGGGATTAGAGTGGGAAACCGGCCTTTCCTTTCTGCCCTCGCTCTGCTCCCAGGGTCCACCCAAGAGAAGTTACTAATTGACAGCGCAAGAGTGCACAGTGCTTACCCTGTTGTTTGTGTCGAGGTGGGGTGGGGGTGGGGGTGAGGGTCCACCATTTACCGGTGAGGACTCAAGGAGTGCTCATCAGTCACCCACCGTCAGTATATATACGGCGGATGGGGGGCTGGGGCTTCCCCTCTGGGGGTGCGTGGCAGGGGGATCACAGGCTGCCTTTTGTCAGTTGCGCCGAGCGCAGCCTGGAAGGGCTGTTACTACGTAGGGGAAGCCTCGACCTCCCCGTCGACTTTTCCCCGACCCTCCTCCCTCCTCCCCGACCAGAGCAAGGACCCCACCAGTGGTCCTGGGAGGGCGGGGAAGAGGCCGGCCGGTCCCGGGCTGAGGCGGCTGCGGCGGCGTTGGCGAGGAGGGGGCGCGGAGGAGCAGCTCCACCTCCTCTGTCTCCCAATCGCGTTACAGGCGGAGCCGCCAGAGTTTCCCTTCGCGCGGAGAAGTATGGTCCCAACTCTCAGGACCGAAGCCGACCACCATTCACACGGGCTGCCCAGGCCCAGCGGCATCGAAGCTCCAGGCCCTTCCATCCCGGGGATGCGCCGCCTCGCCCCGGTCCCACCGCCCCGGCCCCGGGCCCCGCACTCACCACCCGGCCGGGCCCCGCAGGACTAGCACGCCGAGGCGGGCGCCGGCCGTTCCGGGCTCGAGATCTGCGCGCGCGGCGGCGGCGGCGGCCTTCCCCCCACCCCCCCGCCCCCCGCCGGAGGTGGGTCTGGCGGAGCCGCAGCTGTTACCCGGAGACCGAGGGGCGGAAAACTGCGGCCGCTGCCCGCCCCTCCCGCCGCGGCGCTGCCACCGCTGGGAACAAAGGAGACAAAGCCGCGTCGGCCGGGCCCGGCTCCGCTCCTTCCCCCTCCTCGCCCGCCGGGCCGCCCTCCCCCCGCCCGCCGCCCAGGCCAGGCCGGAAGCAGCCGGGAGAGCCAGGCGCGCGGCCCCAAGCCGCCCGGGACCCCGCATTCCAGCCCGCCCGGCTCTGCACTTGCCGAGGGCGGGGGACTACACCCCTCCTTCGCGGGGGCGGGGGGGGCGGCGGGGGGGGGCGGGCTGCACCACGGCGGTAGCCAGGGCAACGCGGACGGCGGCGGGAGGAGGGTGAGGAGCGGGAGCCCCAAGGACCAGCTGCCCCACCCCGCCCAGTTCCGCCGGGCCTCACCTGCGTGCCGCGCTGGAACCGGAATTGGGAGGCCTTGGGGATGGGAGGTGCCGGACTGGGGGTCGCGCTCTGCACCGCGCCCCGGCCTCTGCCTACCTGCCTGCCAGCGCCGGGTGGGACCCACGCCCCTCACCTGCCCCGCCTGTTCGCTAACCACCACCCCCGCTGTGCGGCGCCGCGAGCTCCCTCTTACCTGTCCAATACCTGGTTCCTGTGGTCGTCCTCCTCCAACTTGAACTCCTAGGCGCCTTGTTTCTCCCCACCGCACCAGGTCTGCCCACCGGCTCTACTCCCAGGACTCCCAAACAGCCGGCGTCTCCTTCCGGCCCCCACCTCTGGCTGTGCGGGAAGAGCGCAGGCTGTGGGGTTGGGCCTGGGCTTGCGCCATCACTAAGCCAAGTAACCTGACCCCTGCCCCCCAAACACACACACGCCTATTTGCTGACCGCCAAGTGGAGGTGATACCACACCTAGCCCGGCTGTTAAGGGAGGGCACACCGCTGCAAAAGTGCACAAGCAAGGGCACATTTCCTTCCAGACCTGTACCTGGGCCCGCCCCAAGCTAAGAAGCCTTGGGCAAGTCTGGACTCCCTCACCTGCAAATACTTGGGCCTTCCAAAGGAGGTACACTTGGGTTCTCTCCTGAGGCCCAGGTGTGCCCTCTGCTGGGCCCTCCATACCTTGCCCTGCCCACTGCAAAAACTCAGGAGCCAGGACCTAGTCCATCCTATTAGGACTTCTGGAGAGCTTTGGCTCATGGCCATTGGGACAGCCTCTTGGGAGGCACAATTTGTCACACAGAGATCACTCTGGAAGCCCCCAGAGCCTCCACAGGCTTGGGGGAGCCTCAATCAGAAGGTTCTGGTCATCCATACTGGCTGCTGTCAGAAGAGCTAAATCACAGGCACCCTCTTCCCACCTGCCACCCATCAAGAGTCATCATTCTCATATACCCGACTCTGCCTTCCAAATTCTCCCTCCCCAACTCCTCAGCTCGCTCCCTTCCCTCCACCTTCTCTTCCAACACCTGGGTCCATGACTCAGCACCTTGTCCCCACCAGGATGGCACCCCTTCCCTGGTTCCCTCGTCCCTGGCCTCTGGACATCAGAGTGGCCCTCTGGGTCCTCCACTTCATTCCCTAACTTTATGCCCCACAACTCCCCAACACCCATCACCACCTCAGCCAAGCTGCTGTGCTTCAAGGCCCTCACCCACCTTGCCTCTCCTGGCTGTGCAGCTTGTGGGGGGCCCCCTCCATGTGCCTGGAATCCTCCCCTCCCCAGACCCATTCACTCAAGTGCACACCCTTTAGGACCTACGTCACCCCAGAGGGGGACCTAGGACTTCCAAACCCCACAACACCCCTCACCTATACACAGACAAGTCACCTCCTACCCATCAGGAGGGTGAACACCCCAAGTGCAGAGGTCATTTCATCCCACGCCCTCCTGGGGAATCCATTACAAAAAGAAAACAATGCTGTGGACAGAGTGACCAAATGATCAAGGGACCAGGGGCTCAGAGGTTCACATCACCCATGGGGCCACTTGGGCCATGCCCACTGCCCAGGCCTGAGCACAGGCTCCCAAGAGGGAGGGCATCTCATGGAAGCACTTCTGGCTCCACAGGCCTCTGCTGTGAGTCAGCTCTGCCCAGCCCACAGAAGCCCCTACCTGCAGACCCTGCACACAACCTCAGTGCACCCTGAGAGGGTGGGTTCTCCAGACCCACAGTGCAAGCCGAGTGCCTCCCCACTGCTCCTGTTTAGTCAAGGACACACAAGGCCACCCATGGCCATTTATCCCAGGAGGTCAAAGGTTGCTGTTCTCCACTGAAAAGGAAGAGGTAAAGGGTTCTCAGGGCACTCTGCCTCCATGCCCCCCCAACTGCACCTCCCACCTCTGGGAGGTCCCTCCCCATCACTGCCTCACCATTCACACTGCTGGTGGGCTGAACTCTGCCCAAGGCTGTAGAGGTCAGCCCTAGGCTGTGTGTGGGACGACACCAGCCCAAGTGGTGCTGCCCAAAGCATTCTCTGCACCAGGGAACCAGACTGGCCGCCAATCCCTGTAATTATGTCCCCAGCAATATTTACCAACCATTCCCCCAGTCTCTCTTCCCTGCTCTCCTCTGATCATTCCTCCAGTGTTAGAAACAGGAAGTTCTCCCCAACATGGCAGAGAAAGTGATCCCGAAGAGGGGCAGTAACCATGGTCACCAATGGGTGGGAAGCAGGCTAGGTTTTACTCACTGGAAATCATGGGCCACGTGACACAGGAGGGCTGGGCAAGTGGAGGACAGGCCAGGAAATCCAAAATGAAAATCCAGGCCTCAAGCGGTAAGTACGTCCAAAATGATCCTGAACTGGGGGCAAGACCAAGAGATGAGAGAGGAACTAAAAGGGGGCGATTACCCTACTTCCAGGCCCAA
Organism: Orcinus orca; assembly: GCF_937001465.1. Lineage (NCBI taxonomy): Eukaryota > Metazoa > Chordata > Mammalia > Artiodactyla > Delphinidae > Orcinus > Orcinus orca. Next base: position 39,476,951 of record NC_064568.1, on the reverse strand, counting down.
CCCTCGAGTCCCAAATCTCAATTTTCAATGGACAAAACCCAGTCTAACAAATTACTTTAAATAAGACAAACTTAAAGACACTTTAATTGGACGTTAGCACAAATTTTCGATAGTTAATGTAAATGAGTGTTGCCTAAAAAGCAAAGTATGTCTGCTGGTGAGCCACACAGACTCAGGCTGAGGTTGAGTGCACCCCTGAAGGCTCACTTCATTGCTTCATTCTCTAACTAAATCCACATCCATACCTCCTCCCTCTGGAGGTGGGTCCAGGGGCTAGCTGGCCCTGAACAGCATATACAGCACAGGCAGGATGGCCACAAATGTCACGCAGGTGACCAGTGTGCCATAGATGGTGTTCCTGTTGACCTGGGCTTCTAGCCTCTGCTCCATGTCTGACAGCCCCAAGATCATGCTCCCCTGTTCCAGCAAGGACCCAGACAGGGCCCCATCTGCCGGCTCCACCAGGCCTGGGTGCGCTGCAGCCTTTGCAAGCTGAAGCACCCCAGCCACTTGGCCCAAAGTCTCTTCCAGGCCATCAAGCTGCTCTCGTAAACCCTCTAGACATGAATGGACCTGCCTGGAATGGCTGAGCTGCTCTCTCAAGGCAGCTGAAAGGACCTCTGTGTCTCTGTCTCGGGTGGGGGAAGTACCTGCCTGGGACAAAGAGCTCTGCCCAGGCCCAGCTTGCACCAGGCCCCTCAGGTCTGCCATGAGGTCATGGAGGTCCCTCTGCTGGAGGGAGTAGCTGGACGCCTGTTCTCGGATGGCTTCCTGGAGGCTCACAGGCCCCTTCTGAGCCTCCAGAAGCAAGACCTTCAGCTCCTGTAGCCGCACACGGTTCACGTAGGTGGAGCCAGCCACACCAATCAAGGCCCCCAGGACTGACCCAATGAGGGACCAGTTCTTGGTCCTCTCAGCCCGAGTGCGCTCCTTCTCATGACTTTCCCGCACAGCTGCAGAGAAGAGGGAGAACTTCTCTCGCTCGGAGTCTTCGGCACGCAGATAGGTCATACGAAGCCTCTTCTCCTCCTGCAGAAGCAAAGCTGTCATATAGCAGCAACCTGGCACAGCAGCCGCCAGCAGATGTCCCACTACCATGTCCCTGGGGCTCAGCTTCACGTCTGGCACAGATTACATGTTCCATAAACACGTTGAATGAGTAAAGGTAGCATAAGCCTGGTCAGGAGGGAGGAGCAAAGGAACTGGGGGTGGTCAAGGTGAGTGGCACTATCCTCCCCAAGCAGTCTTGGGTCTGGCCGGACATGCAGTGGTGTCTACAGAATGTGTCTAACAGAAGGGAAGTGTCCGGCGCTCTCTGGGCCAGACCCCTGCATGGTGCTCCCTCCTCAGTAATCTGGGGTCCAGATTATACTGTCCTGGACCACTGATCCCAGTATTCCAGGAGGAAGTGCGTGGAGAAGCTCTGGAAGCCTGGGGCCCAGTCCCTCCACAGGGGCTTCTGGTTTACCTCCTCACCAGGTGTCTGACCCCCTAACTAGTCAGGGCTCCCACCTCGCCCCTCCATGACCTGCCAGGCTAGGGTCCCTCTCCAGATGAGGAAGGGGCCTACCTGCAACATCCTGTGCTCCAGAGTAGCCAGTTCCAGGTACTGGTTATCGTCTCTGGAGATGCGGTCCAAGCGGTCCCTCACCTCCTTCAGCTTGGCCTGCTGACCTTCCAAGTCCTCCCGAGCCTCCCGGACAAGCCCTCGAGCCACCATGAACACTTTCTCTGCCTGCAGAGAGAACAACAGAGGCCATTTGCCCCTTCTCTCCATGCCCACACAGCCTCGGCTCCATTCCCAACAATACTGGCCGGAGAAGAGGTCAGTGGGGTGTCAGTACAAAGGGTGGAAAGAGAGTCCCTCAGACACATAATCCTGGCTCACCCAGTGGTCCTCAAAGTGTAGCCCCGGGCCCTGCCCATCAGAATCACCGGATTTGTCCGTTCAAGTGGAAATAACATGCCCCTGAGAAACCTGAAAACAGCTAAAGATGCATACAATCTGTGTCCACCAAACCCAGCTGACTCTAGTCTGACAAACCAGAGCAAGGCCCTTATGTTCTTAATCAGCTTCATGTGTGTTACCTTAGCTACAACCTCCCAACAACGCCAAACGCCATGACAGGCATTGCCCTGGCCTCCATTCAAGAGACAGAGAAACCCCGGCTCAGCCAAAGTGATGGCCTCCAAGGGGAGAGACAGCACTGTGCCTCAAAACCTCCGGCTAAACCCCAGGTTCTTCCCACCCCACTACACTGGTCTGCGCCTAGGTGGGAGTGGGAACAGAGATGGCGGAACGCATTTCCACTGCCACAAAGGACTTGACAACCAGAGGCAGCTCTTCCCACCTCACAGTCTGATGTTTCCCAGGGCCTCTACTTTCACGAGGGATGCTTTAATCACACATGGGGCTTTGAGGACACTGTAATGCAGCAACCCTCCAGGTAACTCTCACCAGCAACCCCCAAGCAGTCAATGAAGGAAGTGCTTGCTGTCCTCACAGAAAGGATGTTAATGGCCCGGGACTCACCGGTACATAGCATACACAACAACTTGTTTACATGGGGGAGAGGAGGGCCCTTCACCCCGGTAGTATCAAAGCCAGGCTGTCGTGTGAGAAACGAGTCAGATCCCTCTCCTAGTGGTATGTGTTCAAGAAAAGGCAAATCTGGACGTGGCCTCCCAGCATCTGTGGCTGGTAATTTACTTGTCAGGAGCCTCCAGGCCACATTGCCCAAGTCAGAGGGCAGGGCCAACCACCCCAGCTCCCCTCCTCACCTCAGTCACGTTTCCCTGGGCCTCTCGAACCTCACTGAGTCCAACAAACTCTTCATATCTGTCCCACCAAGTCTTGGCCATGGAGGACGCCCGTTGCTGAATGCTGTGCCCCAGGGCTCCTCCCAGCGCTGTGAGGCGGTGGTACAGCCCGAGGGCCACCTCCTCAGGTCTTTTCTCTCTGGGCTGGCTGGGGCCTGGGCTGCAGAGAGTCCTGGTCATAAAGAGGTCCCTTCCAAGGAGGCCTCTCCGCACCAGTACGGGAGACACACCCACGACGTGCCGCATGGCCAACACAGGGCTGCACCCTGTCATCGGGAGATCTGTGGGGGGATGCCAGAGAGATCAGCTCACAGCCGAGAAAGGCTGGGCTTAAGTCAGATCTCAAGTCCTAGGGACAGTTCTGAACTGAACAGTTTCCATTAAGTCCAAACTGCGCACCACTCTGTTGGGCCCAGAGGTGGCAGCCACCAGGGTCAGGCTTCACCAGGTGCCCCCAGACAATGGAGCATGTCAGGGAAGAGCATATTTAGGAGCTCAGGCCTTCCATCTCTCTCCGTGACGCCACATGAACCCAGATCCTCCCATTCCACCCACCTTCCCAAAACCCCAGGTCTCTGTTGTGATCTGCATGAGAATCCTGGTGTCCAGTTTTCTGATAATCTCAAAGAAAATTCTTAAACCTGCGTTGTGTCCATGCTAACAGAGCCCCACAAAGATTCCCAAAGACTCCTAGGGAAACTGTGGAACTGACTGAGGGGATTTGGGGGAAAGATTTCTATAAATGACTATCAAAACCAGCTTCCCAGACTCCCTGAGGGCTGCCTCAACTCTGGCGAAGCAGTTTCGCTTCTGTTCTGGGACACAGGTCGTTCGTGTCCCAAGGCAGAAAACTCTCTCCTCAGCTCTCCTCTGAAAAGACAATTCCAGGGGAAAACAAAGCAAAACAAAACAACCCAGATTTCTTCATAGAGGACAGCTTTTTTAGGTTTACACCAACTTTCCTTCTGCCCTTCAAGCCCAGACATTCCGGGTGACCAACTCCCAGTCTCACATTTCTCACTTTCCATAAGCTTTCTTCCTTCTTTCCAACCTCAGTAACTGCCCAACAGGTTAAGTTTCTTTCATCTTTCCCTTTTCAACCTGCTTTGATGTTTGGGCCCCAACAATCCTACTTCTCTGTTACCTGAACAGCACAGGGAGTCTCCCATCATCCAGTCAGGCCTTGCCTGAGCCCAGGAGCAGCAGTGAATTCCGAGGACCCCAAAGAGAGGGCCAGGTGACCCATGCTCCCGGGGCAAACCTGGGCCAGAGCACTCTGGTCTGGCCAAACCACCCCTGCCCCCAAGTACTGACTCTGGCTGTCAGAGTGACACCTGGTAGCCAAAAGACCAGGCCAGAGAGAGAGGTAAGCAAAGGGAGCGGGGGACAGGAAGACTGACTACAAGAGCTCCAGTTACAAAGAAAGGACCTCCCTGATGTAAGGCGATGAGCATCCCAGCCTCCTCCCCATGGTGCCATGCTTGGAGAAGCTCTGACCCTCTTGAAAACAAAGTTGCTTGGGTAGGGACATGCCTCCTGGCAAAAGCCTGAGCTGAGCGCCACAGAAGGGGACATCTCTGTGACAGTGGTTCCAAGCTGGTGCTGCACCCAAACCCCTGTGCCCCTTGCCTAAGGCCCAAAGGGAGCACACGCTACCCATGGCCCAGCAGTCGGGCCAGCCTCCTAGGCCTCAAGGCCAGTGACCACTGCACACAAGCTGTGGCCTCACAACAATCCTGCAGGTGTACCCCTCATCAAAGCAGAGCACCCACCCTCCTCAGCAACGCTCAGCAGAAAGGTGTCCCCCTTGTCTATCACTACTTCTTCAGCCCTCTTCTCTCTTGATCCCACTCGACCACCAAGGTTGCTCTCCTGAAGCCCTGCAAAACTCCCACCTTGTCAGATCCAGCAGGTGCTACTCAGATTTCTTCTCCAATACCTCTGCAGCTTTCAACACCCTCTCATTTTGAAATCACCACTCCCCTCAGCCTCCTCCTCTATCAGCAGCCCAATCTTGGACCCTAGGAAGGTCACTCATCCCTGGCACAGAAGACAGCTAAAGCCTCCTACACAGTCATGGCTTCCTCCCCTGCCCCTCAGAGCCGTTCTTCACATGGCAAACAGAGGCTCTGTTACCTCCCAAGTCAGATCACATCCCTCGGTGCAAAACCCCTTGACAGCTCCCCTATCACCTGGCATGCACACCAGTCCTGCCATTGGCCAACAAGCCCCGGTCCTCTCAGCCCTCATCCCCTTCCTTCTCTCCATCCCTGTACGTACTCCACTCCAGCATCCTCACCACGCTAAGCACAATCCTGCCACAGGGTCTGTGCCCTGCCATGTCCTCTGCCTGGACCGCTCTTCCTCCACAAGTCCAGTCACCTCACACTTACGTCTTTGTTCATACATCACCTCTTGATAAGGCCTTTCCTGACCACTCCCTCCTTGGCCACCTTACCTGCTTTCTTTTTCTCCACCAGACACACATATTGCCTTCTTCATGTACTGCCTCGCCCCTCACTAGAACATAAGCTTGGAGACAGCAGGGACTTGGCTTCGTGACGGGACACACCAACGAATCCCAAGTTGTTCCCCCACTCTAGTCCCTCCTCTCAGCCTCCCACCCAGCCTGTCTCCTGGCTCCTCCCCACTTAGATGTCTCACAGGCCCATCAACCAGCAAAGGGAAGATGTTCCTGGCACAGAGACAAAGTGGAACAGTGCTTGAAGTTGTCTAAAATCTGAAGGATGACCTGTGCAGCAGAGAGGAGAGTGGGTGGAGAGGCTGGACAGGTGGACAGAGGCCAAAATGAGCCCTGGGCCAAGTTCAGGACGCTGCCCCTCCACATCCATTCTCCTACTCCATCCAGATGACTATCTCCTACCAACTGCCCTTTTCGCAAACCTCCATCACCAGTACCTCATCCTCACTTGTATAGCTGATGGTTTGCTTCATTTTTCACCAAGAAAATATTTTAAAATTGGAAGAGAACTTCCATAAACTCTTACCACACCTTCCCACCTGCCAATGTCTGTCTCATCGCCACCTTCTCTTGTTCCTCAGGATGAATAATTCCTGCTCTAGGAAAGGCCAAGCTGTGCCCCAGGTCCCATATCCTCTCCCCTCCTCAGACACTGGTCCCATATCCTCTCCCCTCCTCAGGCACTAACTGATTTGACACTCCCTCCAGCAACTGCCCCACTTCTCTGCTCCTCTTTACTCCTTGACAAAGTGCCTGCACTAGCTGTCTCCAGTGCCTCTTCTCCCATTCTCATTCAGCCCCCCTCTGTTCTGGCCTTCACACCCACCAGGACACTTGAACTGCTCCTGTCCAGGTCATGTCCACGTGGCTAAACCCAATGATCAGTTCCATCCTCATCTTGCTTGCCTTGTCAGCAGCCTGTGCCTCGTGATAGCTCCCTCCTTCTTGAACCACCTTCTCCTCTTGGCTTCCAGTCCCCACTCCCTTCCACAACCTCTCCACACAGTGCCCCAGAGCTCTGTCCTCAGGCTCCTCTCTTATCCAGTCCTGTGGTTTGAAAAATCATCTACAAAAAAGTTCTAAACTTGATTGTAGGGATAGCTGCACAACACTGTAAATATACTAAAACCACTGAATGGTACACATTAAGTAGATGAATTGTGTGGTATGTAAATCATATCTCAATAAAGCTATTACTAAAAAACAAACAGACAGAATTCTCTGGCAGTCCAGTGGTTAAGACTTGGTGCTTTCACTGCCAGGGCCGGGTTCAATCCCTGGTAAGGGAACTAAGATCCTGCAAGCCACGTGGCGTGGCCAAAAATAAATAAATAAATAAAACCCAAACAAACTATAATCGGACCTCTCCAGCCCACACCTCTCCTCTGAATTCCAGGCTCATTTATCGAACTGCTCACTCCATGTCTCTGCTTGGAAGGCTGATGGGGATCTTATCTTCCTCTCCCAAACTTGCCTTTCCCACAGCCTTCTCCATCTTGGTTGATGGAAACCAATCAGGCCCAAACTCTCATATCATCCCTGACTCTGCTTTCTCTCGCTTCTCACATCCAGTCCATTAACAAATGCCACCTCCACCTCTGAAACTAAATCCAGAATCCCTCTTCCTCTTGCCTCTGTCACTGTTATCACCTGGTCCCAACGACTGACATCTTTTGTCTGGATTATCCTAAGAGCCTCTGACAAGTCTCCCTGCTTCTACTCTAGCCCCTACTGTCAACAGAGCAGGCAGTGGTGCTTTCAAAACGTGGTCAGACCATGTCTCTCTCTGCTCAAAGCCTGCAACCGTTCCCCATTTCTCTCAAGGTAAAAGCAAAAATCCTTTCCATGACCTACAGGGCATCCACCTCCTGGCTCTCATTCTTCTCTCCTCTCACCAGTCTCCTTTTCCTCACTCTGCTCCAGTCACATGGACCTTTTCCCCCGGTCTTTTTTTTTGACATAAAATTGACACACAACATTGTAAAAGTTTAAGGTGTACAATGTGATGACTTCACAAATGTATATACTGCTAAATGTTTACCATAACAAGGTTAGCTAACATATCTTTCACTTCATATAACTCCCAGCTTCTTTATGTTGCTGGAACATGCTAGGCTATTCCCACCTCAGGGGCTTCATACCACCTGTTTCGTATCTGTACTGCTTGCTCCCTTCTCTTTTTCAAGTCCTGCTCAAATGTCATAGCTGTCCACTCCCACCCCAGGACACCTTAACCACTTTGCTTTATTTTTCCCCAGGCACATATCACATGACCCGTGGTATGCATTTCACTTATTTACTTATAGTCTCACCCACCAGAACGGCAGCTCTGCCAGGGCAGGCACTGTTTTTTTCACTGCTGCATCCTCAGTGCCTAAAGTACACACATATAGCACACACTCAACAAAAATGTACTGGATGAATTAACAGAATTTGCAAAAATATCGCATCCCGGGCTATATTATAAAACCCCAACTCCTTCCGGTGGCCTCCAAAGCTCTAGAAACAGGTGGTCTAGCCCCCGCCCATTTCTGCTGCCTCCCTCGCATCTCCCACCAGCCACACTGTAAGGAATGCGCCAAGATTCAAGGCCTTTGCACAAGCCCTTCCCTCTACTTACAGTCCTTTCCCCGTGCACAGTCCCAGGCTTAGCGCTTGCGGTTAAAAACCGCTCGCGGCTTCTGGATCCTCCCCGGGCAAGACACCCCACCTCCCCAGTACCTGGTGGGTTTTGCGCCGGAGCCGCAAACCCAAACGTGCGCCAGTCACTCAGTTGATCTCTGACCCTTTAGTGCCCGCCTCCGGACCGCTTCCGGCAGCGGGAGCGTAACTTCCGAACCAGGAGCCAATCTGCGGGCCCGCATGGAGGTATAGGCTCAGGGGGTGGGACGGAGAGCCCCGCATCCGGTGGAGGGTCTGGGGAAGGGGCGGCAGGCGCCATGTCGGGTCGCGGAGGTAAGTGTGCGGGGACGGTGGGGTGGGGCGGGGCGGAGAGGGACTGGACCCGGCGGGGGCCAGGCTGAGCGTGCTCGTGTCGCACGCAGGTGGCAAGAAGAAGCCCCTGAAGCAGCCCAAGAAGCAAGCCAAGGAGATGGACGAGGTGAGGGCTGGCGCAGAGGCGTGGGCGGGCGCGGAGGGTCTGAGAAATCCGCCGGGAGTGAATCCGCTCTCCCTCTCCGTAGGAAGATAAGGCATTCAAGCAGAAACAGAAGGAGGAGCAAAAGAAACTCGAGGAGCTAAAAGCGAAGGCCGCGGGGAAAGGCCCCCTGGGTAAGTGAGGGCTGGGTAGAGCTCAAGCCGGACAAACGCCTGAGCATCAGTCTGGTTACGGGCCCGAGCATGTCCGTGTCCTGCCTCGTTGGTGAGTTGCGAGGTCCCTTTTGCTGGTGTCCGCTGTAGTGGACGGCCCTAGCCAGGCTTGGTTTCGCAGCAGCGGGAGAGGGGGCGGGAGTCAGACCCAGTATGGGCTTCTCTTGCTTAGGGAAGTGGCAGAAATGGAAATACAGAAATTTATATATCTCAGACACAAGTTAGTACAGTTGAGTTTTCAGATATCCTCTACAGTTTCTTGCTCCAAATTCGTATTTCACTGCTTCTTTGTTGCTTGTAACATTTCTTAATTTACTAATCGTATTGTTAAAACTCCAGCAAAATACTTTTGCATCCTGAGCCTTTTCACTGCTGGATGCGCCTAGTCTAATGGATAAAGTCCAAGTCTGTTGGCATACTATTGTGCTATATGTTTTTTAACTTAATTCTCTACCATTCTGCCTCTTTTTTGTCTTTGTGTAAGAGGAATTGATTACATATCAAAAGATTTTTTTAAAACCCGTCAGTCATTGTACTTTGTGCTTCTTAAATCCTGTTTACATTCATCAAAATAGGATTATTGGGCTTCCCTGGTGGCGCAGTGGTTGGGAGTCCGCCTGCCGATGCAGGGGGCGCGGGTTCGTGCCCCGGTCCGGGAGGATCCCACGTGCCGCGGAGCGGCTGGGCCCGTGAGCCGTGGCCGCTGGGCCTGCGCGTCCGGAGCCTGTGCTCTGCAACGGGAGAGGCCACAACAGCGAGAGGCCCGCATACCGCAAAAAAAAAAAAAAAAAAATAGGATTATTTTCTCAACAGTTACCTATACCCTATTGGATCACTGAGCCACCCTAGGGACAACGAAGGCTGGGATGGTGGGAGTGTCATTCAGCGTTTCCCAAGACCTCTATTCTAGTGGGTTTGAGTCATTTTTGTGTACCCACACAGCGCTGAGATTGTAGATATTGAGATTCCTTTTTGGAATGATGTGAGGTATCTTGCACCTTCCCTTAATCTGTGATTATGTATGGGGAGAAGCCCAACCCTTAGTGAAATCCTGTACTACTTGTTTCTATTGAGCATCATCTACTTTTTTTTTAAGGTTTATTTTGTCACAGCCCTTTAGGACTTCCATTTCTATATTAGGCATACTTAATTCTATAATTGTTTGTTAAATTACCTACCCTGTGCCAAATACAGTCATTTGTAAATTGGGTAAAATAAAGGTAGTGAGTAAATCAGATCCCAGGATCGTAATACAGAAGGTGATGTGTGATATGACACTTAAGAGTATGGACTTGGAAGTCAGGCTACTCAGCTTGGAATCCTGGTTTTGTCACATACCAGTTTATAACTTTGAACAACACCTAAAATGGGTTGATAGGGGATGAGGATTAAGTGAGCCAGTCTGAAATACACAACACACTTGAGATCCAGACCAGTGCACAGCCATTACTCGTGCCCTGCCTTATTCTCATTCTACTTTTGCCCAGAATAGATAATACTGGGAAAGCCCTGTGCATGCTTGTGTCCAAAAAAATGCCCAGTACAAAGAGCTGGACCTTATTAGGATCCTTATCAGGCCCCTGGGGCTTCAGCCATAGAACTGTCTTTTTCCCTGGATGAGACTTTTTTTTTTCCTTTTGCAGCAACAGGCGGAATTAAGAAATCTGGCAAAAAGTAAGCTGTTCCTTGTGCCTGAGGCAATGATGATCCTTAGTTCCATTCCTGTTTAAACATCTGGATTCCCTGCCATAACATCTGTTGCCACCTATAGCTAGAATGAAGTGTTGTCTTGGAACCTATTGTACATTTAAGAATAAACTATTGTAAAAAAAAAAAAAAAAAATCATACAGTGGTTCATCTTGTCTTTAGTTCTTCTCAGCCATTTCTACCTTAGCTGTGAGATCCGCATAAACCCAGCCCAGAATCCTGCCAAAGTGTGTTCTTAAGTCCTTGTTCTATCCTGAATTCTGTACCACCTGGAATTAAACCAACTCATTTGAAATGGCTGTTGTTTTCTGTGTGGTTATATACCCAACAGAATATATTACATGAGATTAGTGGAAGAATTTGTACTTTGGGAAGAAAATCTATTCTTTCTGTTATGACATCCATATTACTATTTGTTTTAATGGGGTTGTTCATCTGTTCATGTAAGGAGTCTTGCTTGTGCAAGCCGGGCATGCACCAGTGAACAATTCATCTTGCTAAGGAACTTCTCTATTGTTGGAGGGGAGCAGGACAAATACATATGATATGTGTTATGAAGGGCAAAAAGACTGGAGCAAGGAGAGATTCCTAAAAGTCTGTAAGAACTAAGCTTACTCTGAAGCCCCCAGGTCTGCATTTCCACTAGGGCTTCAGAAAGGTCCTTGCTAGGTTCCCATTTCTTATACTCTACGTTCAACCCATCAGCAAAATCAAATCTGAACCCTTCATATTTACTCTTATACCACCAGACCTTCATTCTGACCCTAAAATCCCTCACCTAAATTATTGTAGTCACATCCAAATTTGTCTTCCTGCCGCTACCCTTGCTTCCGTACAGTCTAATCCTTATTCAGGACCCAGAGTGATCTCTAAACCATAAAGTTACATTTTGTCTCTCCCTGGCTGAGAATTCTTCAGTGGCTTCTTAGTGCAAAAAAAACACAAGTCCCTACAATGACCAGTGAGGCACTAAGGATCTGGATGCCACTTCCTACCCTCTGGTGTCTAGCATTCATCCTCCTGATCAATCGTAAGCCACAGTGGCCTACATTCCAGTCAAGCTCCTGCCTCACTGTTATCACCAACTGGAAACTCCCTTTAGAGAACGAAATGTCACATTAGTGAGCTCTTTCCTGACTGTAGTGGCAGTCCCAGTGTCTCTTAACCCTGTTGCCTTTTTCTCTCCTGACATTTGTTATCTACCACTTTTGACTCCAGGAAGAGTAAATTCCTGATACAACTATGGGAATAATGCGAATAACACTTAGCTTTCTCTGAGAATGTGTTTTCAAAAAGGGCTCTAGAACTAGTCTGAGATTTTGCTGAGTCAAAACTGGAAAAGATTTTGATAGATTGAAGCCTGTATTATCATTCTAATGTACTTGATATTAGTAGAAAAAGAAAAACAGCCCACTTTGCTTCTCTCCCGGAAAGTTGCACAGCCAGCAGCATCTTTGGACTTAAGGGATTCCCTGTTGGACCTTGCCAGCTCGCACCCATCCCTGTGCTACTGAGAATAACCCTTCAGAGAGCCAGTGCCAGCACACCACCCCTGAGATTAAGCTACTGCTGTTTTATTTGGTAGAACCTAATCAGCATTAACACATGGAAGTATAATCCTGTCCCTTTACGGGACCAGAGTCTTGGAGCAATTAAGACAAGCATTCAACATTTGGGCAGCTGTCTGAGGGAACCTACCAATTACCTCAAAAAACTAAAGCCAGGTATTCAAGACCCTCTAGGCCCTGACAACCACTTCCCTTTCATTTACTGCCTTCACAAACATTCACAGGACACTCACAGGCCAAGTTTGGCACTGAGCATTCAAGGATGAAAAGTCTTGCCCCAGTTACTCTCCAACACCCTGTTCCTGCTAACTGTTGTGCACATGACTGCTGCCCGGTAAAATCCTGTCAGCTACTCAAGCCCAGCTTGAATCCTTGCTCCTCTCTAAAGCCTTACCTTCTCTCTCTGCCATCGATAATTCCTACCTGGCACTTGTGTGGCGTCCATTTCAGTGTTGTGTTCTTGTCTGAGTAGTCTTGGTGCCATCCTCCTTGGTAACTCTGTTCTTTTTTTTAAATTATTTATTTTTGGTTGCATTGGGTCTGTTGCTGCGTGCGGGCTTTACTCATCGTTGCGGTGCACGGGCTTGTCACTGCGGTGGCTTCTCTTGTTGTGGAGCACAGGCTCTAGGTGCATGAGCTTCAGTAGTTGTGGCATGCGGGCTCATTAGTTGTGGCTTGTGGGCTCTGCAGAGTGCAGGCTGGGCTCTATAGAGCTCAAGCTCAGTAGTTGCGGCACACGGGCTTAGTTGCTACACAGCATGTGGGATCTTCCTGGACCAGGGCTCGAACCGTGTCCCCTGTATTGGCAGGCGGGTTCTTAACCACTACGCCACCAGGGAAGCCCTCCTTGGTAACTCTTGATAGCTTCCACTCAACCTGTAGGACAGCCCAGGTGCTACTTCCAGGGGGCCTTCCTTAACTTCCTGAGTTTCATTCATTTCTAAACTATGACCGTCGCTTGGGCCAAAAACACTCAAGAGCTCTCAGAGAAATGAACGAATATTAACAGCCTGAGCAGTTAGTTCCCACCCCCTCCAACACAGGCACACCATTCTCAGGATCACCCCTTCTCAGGCCTTTCTTTCTCCAGACCTACCTCAAAGGTACACATTCAAAGCATTTACTGTTCTCAAAGATGTGTGCTCACAACAGCTCTAGTCATAACTTCCGCCCAGTCCCACTCTCCCAGAGTCCTCCCCAAGAGAGCCTTGGGGTATATGAGAAGTGGGTCTAGCTGGAGAACAGCGAGCTCACAAAGACCAAACCCCTGAATGCTCCCTGACTCGATTCACATGTGCACTTGTGAAAATCAGGGCGAGCTCCTCCAAGCCCAGCTGTGTACCCTAAGTGATGCCAGAGAGCGGGCGCAGAGCCACCTGCGCGGTGGGGCTGGTGAGTTAGCCCAGGTAACTCGGTTCTCTCCTCTTAGACCACCCGCCTACTGGGGTCCCAGCCGTCGGTACGAAAGCGCCAGGCGGGGTGATGCCCAGAAGGGCTGGGAGCGACGGAGCTCCGCAGGCACCCAGTTGAGCACCGCGGCGCGGTCTGATTACGTCATTCATCCCCGCCCACGGACTGGAAGGTGATTGGCCTGTTGGCTAGGGGGCGCGGCCCCAGCGGCTGAGGCGAGCGGCAGCGCGCGATCGGTTGGTCCAGCCCTCCGGCCTCGAGGTTACAGGCCGGACTCGGTGCCTTCGGATACCGGCTGGCGGCAGGCATGGCTGGAATCCCCGCGCCAGGCAGCAGGAGGCGGAGCGGGCCCCCGGCACCCAGTTCTGGCCCGCCGTCCAGCACCCAGCACCCTCCGAGCAAGCGGGCCCGGGGCTTCCTCGCGGCCGCCCCCCCAGACCCAGAAGACCCATTCGGCGCGCACGGGGATTTCACCGCCGACGACCTGGAGGAGCTCGACACCCTCGCGTCACAGGCCCTGAGCCAGTGCCCGAACGCGGCTCCGGACGTGTCCAGTGAGTGCGCCTTTTCCCCGAGGGTGGTGCAGACCTCGCTAGACCCACTAGATGGCTGTGGCTTAAGAACCCCACGACCGCTGTTCCGGTGTCTTGAAACTCACACTGCCACTTCACCTTTTAAAAATATAGGAACAGTTTGATTTTAGCAGCGGCGTGTCCCAAAAGGTCCTCTGATCTGGGGGAGAAATGTATCAGGAGTGTCAAACAGCCGATTTGGAATACCGAAAGCTAGGTTAACATTTTACTTTAGTTTCTGTACTTTGGACTAGTAAGGTTCTTAGTTCTTAACAGAGATCCTTGCAACACGACTACCACCACCAGCAGAATCATCACTACCTACACATGGGGACCCATCATTATGACAGGTTTGGGAGGCTTTAGATCTAATGAAGACCACCTTTTCCCTTGGGCCGCATGAACATAAGAGGGGCCTGGCAAAGGCAAGAGATAAAAGAGATTCATTCTTTTATACAACCAATAAATCGTACTTAGGTGCCCAAACATTAGGAGCTGCAGACACTTAGCAATAAACAAAAGACAAAAGCCCCCTCCTTCATGGAGCTTACCCTCATTCTAGTGAAGTCTTGTGGGGCTCCCAGGAAGAGAAATCTCTACATGGATGTCTTACATGCATCTTATATTCCACACAATCATTTCCTGGAAACCCAGTCATTCACCAGTATCTCCAGCATGGTGCCTGGCGAAGCATTCAGAAAACACTCAGAACATTTGATGACCAAATGTTCTGCATGGCAATGACTAGCACCACTCTCAATCATGTAGCACAAGGCAGGCAACAGCTCCCTTTCCTTGACCATGGATCTGATTCCTTTCCAAATCCTGTAACTTTACCTTCTTCATCCATCTCTGGAATCCATCCTCTCTGCATCATCTCTGCCATCTCCCTGATCTGTGTTACCATCACCCCTCTCCAGACAATAGTCTGCTAAATTGTTCCCACATTTCCAGTTATGACTCAAGTCAGAGTTTATACCACAGCCAGAGTGATCTTTTCAAAACTAGAATCTCTGTGTCACACACAGATACACGTGAACATCCCTACTGAAAGCCTTTAATGACTTCACACTACTTCTAGTATAAAGATCAAAATCCTTAACATGGCCAGCAAGGCCCAGCATGGCCTGTCCCTTTCCCTCTCCTTCTTTGGGTTCTAGCCACACTAACCTTCCTTCATTCCTTGAATTCTCCCTGCTTCCTTACAATACAGAAACTGCACATTGCTGTTTCTTACACACTGAGTGTTCTTTCCATCTATTCCCCATCGCCACTCACCTGGTTAGTTCCTGCCTGTTCTTCAGCTCTCCATTCAGTCATCACTTACCTGGGGAAGCCTTCTATTCATCCCGTTGGATCAAAGCCCCTATTATAGGCTTTCCTATATTTGCTCTTCTCTGCAGCTCTTATAACAGTTGAAATTTTACATTTATTCTTGTGTTTTTGAGTGTCATGTAAGCTCCATGAGTGTAAGGACTGTATCCATTTTGCTCACCATTGTACCTTTCTTTAGAGGCTAAAGCCTGGCATATTTTAGGTGCTCAGTAAATATCGTTGAATAATAGATCACTGAGTTCTGACCAGTGAGATTCCCACAGCACCTTTCAGCCTTTAGATGAGACTCTTAAAACTGGGTGCAGAATGGGGAGAGGGTGGCAGCTTCTGTTATTTCCTGAGGATTGATTCATGTTCTTATGTTGTAAAATACCTGTAGTGCTTACTAGATCTTTCTCTAATTTGCTTTCAAAAGTGATTGTCTGGCTAAAGTGGGAAAATGTTGGGTCCTAAAAAGTATACGGGAACTGCTTTTTACAGATGTTCATAAGGTCCCCAGATTAGATGGGATGTCAAAAAATCCGTCAAGGAAAAACAGAGAAAGTGTTCCAGTTAAAGATAATTTTGAATTAGAGTTACTTCAGGCACAGTACAAAGAGCTTAAAGAAAAGGTAAGTGATTTAACTTGTGGCTTTTGTAGTTAATTCATTCACTTATGCATGTGTTATAAAGCATTATACAATAAAATATATAGAAGTTTTAAAACAAGAGTCCAGATTCATCCCCATGAATTGGGGGAAAGAAAGCCAGAAAATTTTGGTTGAAACTACATCCTGAGATTCCTAACAACTAGGGCAAGAAAGGAAACACTGTAAACCATATACAAAAAGAGATACAAACTTTCTGTTGTAGCACTGAGATAAATTTATAGCCTATGTCTTATATAAGAAACAACATCATAATGGTTGCTATTTTCATTAGCAGTTTTGCAAAAAAGCAAACATTCTTCATATGATTATCTATAGGTCCCTAGAAAAACCAAGAACATAATGTAGAATTTTAGTTCTGTGAAGTGTGTGACCCAGATTGTTTAATACCTCTTAGAGCCTATAGAATCTGCATGCAGAAGTGACAAGTGTGTCCTTAAGCTATCTTGCTGAATATCCACTGTCCCAGGAATGGGCCTAGCAGATCACGGTGATGTCTGATTGGTACAGATATATTTTGAGCACTCTGGTCTGTTGGACATGTTTTAAATGTGTTTCTTCATCTCCCCAGCTACATGTTGAAACATGTACATATATAATTTTCCCTTACAAACTTTTCACAACATCAATTTGGGATTTACAGATGAAGGCAATGGAAGAAGAAGTGCTCATTAAAAGTGGAGAAATTAAAA
Organism: Orcinus orca; assembly: GCF_937001465.1. NCBI lineage: Eukaryota > Metazoa > Chordata > Mammalia > Artiodactyla > Delphinidae > Orcinus > Orcinus orca. Next base: position 39,460,408 of record NC_064568.1, on the reverse strand, counting down.
TTTTACGGGACTCACTGCATCAGACAGAATCCATTCTAGAGGAACAGAGAAGATCACATTTCCTTCTTGAGCAAGAGAAAACTCAAGCACTCAGTGACAAAGAAAAAGAATTCTCCAAAAAGGTGACCCAGAGCATTTGTTTTGCTTGTATGGACATCAGCTTTGCCTGCTCAATGAGTTCCTTTAGAAGCAATGACTAAAGTTGCTTATAGATCTTCCAGGAAGATTTCAACAGTTGTTTGTCTTAAATACTTTCGCTACCAACTAATTGCATGCACTTTTCTCCAGGCTCTGAGGTTTGGAAAAGGACTTAGATGAAACTCTGCTTTGCTGTGGTAGTCTAAGTTACTAGCTCACACTTTGCAGAAACAGCTAAAATTAGTGGGTTTTTTGTTGTGTGTGTTTTTTTTTGTTTTTTGGCAGATCAGAAACCCAGTTAACCTAGCTTAGGCCAAAAGAAAATGTATTGGCTTCCATAACTAGGTCTGGGAAAACAGGTGTGCTGGGGCCTCAAAAGACTCAAGATTTGCCACGACTCATCTTTATTCTCTGTACTATTGATAGGCTCCATCCTTATGGTAGAGGATGTGTTCTCCAGGGGCTCCTGGGCTCATATTTCATAGCTCCAGAGCAGACTGAAGACCTAGGGTTCTTTATCTCCAAGTTTTAAAATTCTGGGGAAGGGCTTCCCTGGTGGCGCAGTGGTTGAGAGTCCGCCTGCCGATGCAGGGGACGTGGGTTCGTGCCCCGGTCTGGGAGGATCCCACATGCCGCGGAGCGGCTGGGCCCGTGAGCCATGGCCGCTGAGCCTGCGCGTCTGGAGCCTGTGCTCCACAACGGGAGAGGTCACAGCAGCGAGAGGCCCGCATAACGCAAAAAAAAAAAAAAAAATTCTGGGGAAGGCTCTAATTGGTCTAACCTGAGTCAGGTGCCTGCCTCTGAACTAGTCACTGTAATCAAAGAGATAATAGCTCCCATTCAAATCACATATTCAAAGGTAGGAAAATGATGTTTCTTAAGGGAGGGAGATACTGTTCTGGGGAGAAAAACAGTGGGTGTCCAGTATATACCACTTTCCTTCACTTCCCAAGGCTTCAAACTTAAGAACGTAGGCCTTATTCTGCCGTTACTTCATTCAGCAAACTTGGCAGTCTTTAAAGAAGCACTGACCTGTGCCCAAGACTAACAGCAGTAGTTGCCTTTCCATATACATGATGAAGAGCAATGGGTTTGCAATCAGACAAACCAGAGTTTGAATCTAGGCTTTATCATATTCAAGCGGTGACCTCAGGGTGATGACTTATGCTCTATGACTCATTTCCCTTATCTGTTCCAGAAAATAACCAGAAGGGCTGTCGTGAGACTTAAATGGTCCCGCCCTTGTGTCTGGTGCTGTGCCTGGGAATGGCAGCAGTTACCATTGGCCAGAACAGCAGGTCTCCCCACACTGTACAAGGTTTTGGTAAAACTCTTCTAAATACTCAGCCCAGACCTTCAGGAAGACTTGGATTGTGCACCACTATATTCACTAAAAGGTCTACATGTTACCGTGAGATATGGTACCTTGTCAAGCTCTGTGCTGGGCATTTTACATTCACCATTCTTACTTAATACCCCCAACCAGGAAGACAAGTACTTATGTTACAGATAAGCTGGAGTTCAGAGAGGCTGAGTAAATGATATTTGAACCCTCACAAACTAACCAGCTATAGTTCAGGTCAAAATATCTTTCTAGAATACCATGTCATCTTTCAGGAAGAAGGTTAAAGCTTGATATTTTAGGACATTTATGTCACAGCAGAATTTTATACTATCTCTCATTGCTTGTTTTTCCTTTACTATCCTGAGATTTTGAAGCCCAGAGCTGTTTCTGTATATGTGATGAGGCCTCTATAAGTATGCTTCTTTTGCCTTCCAGCTCCAGTCATTGCAGTCTGAACTCCAGTTTAAAGATGCAGAGATGAATGAATTAAGGACAAAGCTTCAAAGCAGTGAACGAGCTAATAAACTAGCTGCTCCCTCCATTTCCCATGTCAGGTAATGATGGTGCTAGAGGGAAAATACAGTTTTGTATCGTTTAGTAAAAAGTCTGAATAACAATGTCAGGCTAGTCCTGAACAAAGGTCGTTTAGACTCTGCCACTGGGGCATAGATGCTCTTTCCTGAAGGCCTCAAATATGGTTTGGATGAGACTAGAATGGTTTGGGGCATCATAGCATAAAGGCCCCGCACTCTAGAAGTGCTTCCTCCCTGTAGACTTTATAAACACAACACAGCTCCTCGGGATGAAAAGAGGCTGGAAAGATGCTCTCCAAACTTTTGGAGTGGACCAGTCTTCATTTTTATGTAATTTGTTTCAAATAAATGATTTTGCCCCAACTGTATTTCAGTCCCAACTGCTTGGAATATTTTTTCTCATTTGCTGTCCAGCAGTCCCCACCTTTGCTGCAGATGTGATCAGTTTGTTAATGGTCCGTCCTGTCCCCTGCCTGCCAAAGAAGTCTGGCACACTCTCAGGATCACCCTTGAAATTTGAACAGTGTGGGTCAGGTCGTCTTTTCCTGGTATTAAACATTCTGCTGCCTTTGCTTATAATGGGCAGGGTGTGAAATTGAACTTTTCTTGCCTTGCGTAGCCCAGGTAAGACAGGAGAGCAGAGGGAGTCCATCCTCACCTCTTTACACCAACAGGAGTGCCTCAGCATTGTCTGATCCAATCAGAGGGTTAAGACTGCTTCTCTAACATAAAGACCCTGGCACTAAGGCACTGGCTCAGTTTCCAAGTTGCAAGACACAATACACCTTTTTCTAGACCCTCTTTCTCCTGAAAATCTTTTCATTCAGTCCCTGACTATTATAAAAGAGGTTGTTCCAAACTAGTGGTTACCAGGGGGGAGAGGAAATGGGAAAAAGGCAATATAGAGGGATAGGGGAGTAAGAGGTATAAACTATTAAAGTATAAAATAAACTACAAGGATATATTGTACAACAAAGGGAATATAGCCAATATTTTATAATAACTATAAATGGAGTATAACCTTTAAAAATTATGAATCAGGGCTTCCCTGGTGGCGCAGTGCTTGAGAGTCCACCTGCCGATGCAGGGGACACGGGTTCGTGCCCCAGTCTGGGAGGATCCCACATGCCGCGGAGTGGCTGGGTCCGTGAGCCATGGCCGCTGGGCCTGCGCATCCGGAGCCTGTGCTCTGCAACGGGAGAGGCCACAACAGTGAGAGGCCCGCGTACCGCAAAAAAAAAAAAATTATGAATCACTATAGCATTTGCTTATAACTTATATAACATTATATAGCAACTATATTTCAATTAAAAAAATGAGGTTGCAAACTGAAAAGATGTTTTGGTGGAACTGGAAATAGTAATGGAGTTATAGCCAATTCTTTTGGGTGATTGGAAGAAGGTGGAAGCAAATGAAAGATTTTTTTTTTCAACAATTTGAATCAAAATGCCTTGAATTTTGCATTGCTGTCCTGACAAAGAATAACAAACGTGTAATAGATAAAATTTTTGGTCAAATCACCTAGATAGGAAAAGTTTAAAGTTTGTTAGAAGTTTTATAACCAGGTATTTTACATGGTGTTAGCAGAATCATTACTTTGCTTTCATAGTTAACTTTTTCCAGTCCTAGGAAAAGCCCTTCTGTGGTTATAAAGCCAGAAGCATGTTCTCCACAACTTGGAAAACCATCTTTCCCTACAAAGGAGTCTTTTAGTGCTAACATGTCCCTTCCCCACCCCTGCCAGACCGATCCAGGATATAAGTCCCTGATGGGCAAAGAGGGTAAGTCAGTCTATCCATCATCTGTTGCTCTATATCAGACTACTCGGACTTGAGCCTTGAAACATTTGAGTATTTATTTTCTCCTTGTTTCTGTGGGTCAGCAGTTCTGATAGCACAGTGGGGATGGTTTGTCTCTGCGGGCACTGAAGCCTTGTAGGGGGCTGGAGGATCTATTTCAAGGTGGCTCACTCACATGTCTGGCAGTGGAATTCCTTTCCACATGTGGGCCTTTCTACAGGGCTACTTGGCTGATCTCATAACCTGGTAGATGGCTTCCTCTAGAGCTAGCAAACCCAGAGAGATAGGTGGAAGCTATCCTTTTTATGGCCTAGCCTCAAAAGTCACATAGCATCACTTCTGCCACATTCTGTTTGTTAGAAGTGAGTCATTGAGTCTGGGCCATGTTCAAGGGGAAGAAAACTAGGCTGCACCCTTTGAGGAGAAGTGTGTCAAAGAATTTGCAGGCATATTTTAAAACCTCCAGTCAGCATCCATTGCCACGCCAGAAACACAGCTAGTATGCAGGAACATGTGCTCCTTTCATCGCCCAGCTGAGTCCAGACTGAGGGAATGCTACTGCTTTCTAGAGAGACAATCTAGCATTAGTAGGTTTTCACTCTGAGACTGTGCTATGCCAGTTTATCTTACAATTCAGATACATTGCCTTTCTCCTACCATCAACCCTTTCAAGTCATTAGCATCACGCCACCCCTGAGAACTACAGCTACTAACATTTTTGATATTTAGCAACTTCAGGAGAGGTTATCGGGTGGTGTTATGAGCTGGCAGTGGAGCCCACCAGCCTGGCCGAGAGTCCCAGTCACACTGCTTACTGGCTTGTATGATTTGAGCAAGTCCCTTAACCTCTGTGCATCAGTTTTCCCATATGTAAAACAGAGCCAATGATAACACCTCCTGGTTGGGTTGCTGTGAGGAACAAGAGAGCTAGCATGTATAAAGCTCTTAGAACAGTGTCTGGCACATAATAAGAATCATATAAAATGCTTTTATGTTATTGCCTGATTTTGAAGTGGGGCAAACAATTTAATTTTCTTTTCCTTTCCTTTCCTTATGCAAGTTCCTGTTTTATATGAGGAAGGCAAAGATGTGAAGGTTCTTGAGTTGCTTTGGCTCTTGTTTTGATCCAAAGTTGAAGAAGTAGAACAATGTATGTTTTAAACTCATTACATTTAAGAGTTTCTGATATACTTGTGCTTTTGTGTTCCAGTTTTGATTAACATATTATCTGTTATTCAGAGAATAAGACCCACAGTCTGGGAGATGACCCGATAAAGCAAGAACAGTCCCAGAAAAGGCTTATTGACAGCTGGATGCAGAGATCAAACACTCAAGGTACCAGAATGCCTGCTCCTTCTGCAGGAGGCCTTCCTGGGTCCGATCATCCTCTGTGATGCTGCAGTGGAATTGCCTAGGGAACTGTCCTGGGCTCAATCAGTACCCCAGGCGGTGCTTTAGAGGGTCCAAGGGAGTAGTAGTCTGTGGCTTAAGCAGAAGACTATAAAATGGAAGGGGCCAAGAGCAAGTATGCCTCCGAGCCTTCAGTACCCACAGGCGTCTCAAGGGAACTTAGTGGCAGTTTAGAGGATAGTTGGCATCACAGAAAAGCACTCTCATGTCAGAACCTTCTACAGTCACCTTGTCTTCTGCAGGCTCCATTTTGATAAACCTTCTCCTGAAGCAGCCTTTGATCCCAGGGTCATCCCTAGGTCTGTGCCACCTCCTGAGCAGTTGTTCTGAGGCTCCTACCGGCACCCTGTTCCAGCTACCCGGGCTTGGCAGGTAAGCATAAGACTCCTAAAAAGCTTGTTTGGAAGAAGTTTCCAGGAAGCAAGTCCCTATCTGGTCCTGACCGGCCTAGGAGGTCTGCTCTGGGCAGGAAAACTAGAGAATTTAGCAGGCAGGTTGTTTGGGTCCCTTGACCTTATCTCCCTCTCACACTTGTGTGTTTTCTTTTGTGTCTGTTGCTAGTACCTTGACTGGGATTTCAAGCCTGAGGACCACAGGTTCTTGTGATGGGTCATTTCCCCTCTTGGCCCTGAGAGAAGCACAGAACCTGGCACTTACTGGACTGAATCTGGTGGCCAGGAATGAAGGCTCCTGTGACAGAGACCCAGCAGAGGGAGGCGGAAGGGCCTTCCCACTCTGCCAGCTTCCTGGAGCTGTGCACCTCCTCCCCCTGGTGCAGTTCTTTATCGGCTTACACTGCCAGGCTCTGCAGGATTTGGCAGCAGCCAAGAGAAGCGGAGCGCCTGCGGACTCACCGACACATCCCTCCTGTGTGAGCTCTGGGGTAGAGGCCAGCCCCGAGGACTCACTTTGCAACCTGGAAGGCTTCTCTGTGGCTTCACTAAGCGTTCTTCAGCACCTGGTGTGCCACAGCGGAGCAGTCATTTGCCTGTTACTGTCAGGAGCAGGCGCCGATTCTGCTGCTAGGGAAGGAGACCAGAGCCTGGTTGACGGACATGGTCGTGGGGATGTGACCTCAGCCCCAGGGAGGCTTGCTGGTGACCAAGGCCAGCATCCACTATTGAAGATGCTTCTTCAACTTTTGGCTTTCTCTTCTGCAGCAACAGGTCACCTTAAAGCCAGTGTCCTCAGCCAGTGCCTTAAGGTTTTGGTGAAATTAGCTGAAAATGCTTCCTTTGATTTCCTGCCCAGGTATAACGCAGCATGGGAGTCATGATTCCTTGTGGGTCTTACCCGGCCTCTTGAGGTCTGTCCTGTGGCCCCTGTACTTGTTCCCATCTTGACTCGTCCATACTGCTCAGCTCTAAGCCTTGGTTTAGGTTCTTAGCTAGAGTTCTGAAGTGATGGGAAGTGGGGCCAGGAGTTAGAAGAACCAAGGAAGTGGTTTATTTGGCTTAGTTCTGCCTCTGGATAGTAGGTAAGCAAAAGAAGCTAGTCACTATGGAAGAGTGTCCTGCCCCCGAAACAGACAAAGGTTGAATCAAGAGGCCTTTGAACCTGGGACATGGATCAGGTGAAGACCAGATTTCAGAGCCACATTGAAGTTTAGTTTGGTGGGGTTCCCTGAAGAAGCAGAGGGTGTGTGGAGGGTCTGCAGCTACAAGCTGACCTTGCTGGGCATCTGCCCATCATCATGGTGTCCACCACTGGCATGAGCCACAGGTTACTTGCTCTTCTTAAGGTTTGTTGCGGAACACTGTTGTCATAAATTCCTAGCTTGGGATTCCAGACCCTCAACACTGGGAGGGTAAACACCACCCAGCCAATCCCCTCGTCCTGTAATCCCATCTCCCCCTCAGCATTCCACCAAGAGGCCAGTTCCTCTGTTGGATGTCTCTTAAGCCTTTTTGTCTCTGAACTCAGAATACCTGTTTGCTAAAAACACTTCTGGATCCTGGTTTCCATATGAATATATTCTGGCTTGTCTGGTGCATCCTAAAGGTGGTGCTTAGAGCTAGACACAGTGTACTGCAGAGTAGTGTGAGCAGCAAGGTAGGCGTGTTACCATCACCCAGGTGCCTGGCAGGGGGCCCAGCTCCTGGTGGCTGATTGCTTCTTTTTTTATTATTGAGTCTTCTCTTTCCTTTTATTTTTTTTAATTCCGTAGTGCTTTACAGTTTCCAAAAGTTTCACACACGATTTCATATAATCCCATAACAATGCTTTTTTTAAATCCCCTACTGCTATATTGCCCTTCCTCCATTCCCTCTCCCCACTGGTAACCACTAGTTTGTTTTCTGTGTCTGTAAGCCTGTTTCTTTTTTGTTTTGTTCACTAGTTTGCTGTATTTTTTAGATTCCACATACGATACCATACAGTATTTGCCTTTCTGTCTGACTTACTTCACTTAGCATAATGCCCTCCAAGGCCATCCATGTTGCTGCAAATGGCAAAATTTTGTTCTTTTTTATGGCTGAGTAGTATTCCAGTGTGTGTGTGTGTGTGTGTGTGTGTGTGTGTACCACATCTTCTTTATCCATTCATCTGTTGATGGACACTTAGGTTGCTTCCATACCTTGACAATTGTAGATGACGCTGCTGTGAACATTGGGGTGCATGTTTCTTTTCAAAGTAGTGTTTCTGGTTTTTTTCAGATATATACCCAGGAGTGGAATTGCTGGGTCACATGGTACTTCTACTTTTAATTTTTTGAGGAACCCCTATACTGTTTTCCACAGTGGCTGCACCAATTTACATTCCGCCAACAGTGTAGGATGGTTCCCTTTTCTTCACATTTGTTGTGTTCTTTTTGATGATAGCCATTCTGACTGGTGTGAGGTGATATCTCATTGTGGTTTTGATTTGCATTTCCCTGATGATGAGTGATATTGAGCATCTTTTCATGTGCCTGTTGGCCATCTGGATGTCCTCTTTGGAAAAATGTCTTTTCAGTTCTGCCCGTTTTTTGATTGGGTTGTTTGTTTGATGTTGAGTTGTATGAGCTGTTTGTATATGTTGGATATTAACCCCTTATCGGTCATATCACTTACAGTTATCTTCTCCCATTCAACAGGTTGTGTTTTCATTTTGTGATGGTTTCCTTTGTTGTGCAAAAGGTTTTAAATTTAATTAGGTCCCATTTGTTTATTTTTGCTTTTGTTTCCTTTGCTTTAGGAGATGGATCCAAAAAAAAAAAAAATTTGCTGCTATTTATGTCAAAGAGTGTTCTGCCTATGTTTTCCTCTAGGAGTTTGATAGTAGCTGGTCTTCCCTTTAGGTCTTGAATCCATTTTGAGTTTATTTCTGTATATGGTGTTAGAGAATGTTCTAATTTCATTGTCTTACAAGTAGCTGTCCAGTTTTCCCAGCACCACTTATTGAATAGACTGTCTTTTCTCCACTGTATAGTCTTGCCTCCTTTGTTACAGATTAAATGACCTTAGGTATGTAGGTTTATTTCTGGGCTCTCTATTCAGTTCCGTTGATCTATGTGTCTGTTTTTGCACCAGTACCATACTGTTTTGACTACTATAGCGCTGTAGTATAGTCTGAAGTCAGGGAGTATGATTCCTCCAGCTCTGTTCTTCTTTTTCAAGATTATTTTGGCTGTTTCAGGGTCTTTCATGTTTCCATATAAATTTAAAATTTTATTCTAGGTTCTGTGAAAAATGCCATTGGTAACTTGATAACAATTGCACTGAATCTGTAGATTGCCTTGGGTAGTATAGGCATTTTGACAGTATTGATTCTTCCAATCCAAGAACAGGGTATATCTTTCCATTTATGTCGTCTTCAATTCCTTTCATCAGTGTCTTATAGTTTTTGGAGTACAGGCCTTTTGCCTCCTTAGGTAGGTTTATTCTTAGGTGTTTTATTCTTTTTGATGCGATGGTAAATGGGATTGTTTCCTTAATTTCTCTCTCTGATAGCTCATTGCTAGTGTATAGAAATGCAACAGATTTCTGTATATTAATTTTGTATCCTGCAACTTTACCAAATTCATTGATGAGCTCTAGTAGTTTTCTGGTGGCACCTGTAGGATTTACGTATAGTATAATGTCATCTGCAGACAGTGACAGTTTTATTTCTTCCTTGCCAATTTGGATTCCTTTTTATTTCTTTTTCTTCTGATTGCTGTGGTTAGGACTTCCAAAACTATGTTGAATAAAAGTGGTGAGAGTGCTCATCCTTGTCTTCTTCCTGATCTTAGAGGAAATGCTTTCAGCTTTTCACCAGTGAGTATGATTTTTTTTAATTTTATTTATTTATTTATTTATTTGGGCTGCATTGGGTCTTAGTTGTGGTATGTGAGATCTTCGTTGAGGCATGCGAGATCTTTAGTTGCAACGCATGGTCTCTTCATTGTGGCACACGGGCTTCTCTCTAGTTGTGGCATGTGGGTTTTCTCTTCTCTAGTTGTGCGTGCAGGGTCCAGAGTGTGTGGACTCTGTAGTTGTGGCGCGCAGGCTCCAGAGTGTGTGGGCTCTGTAGTTTGCAGCATGTGAACTCTCTGAGGCACACAAGCTTAGTTGCCCCGAGGCGCATGGGATCTTAGTTCCCCAACCAGGGATCGAACCTGCGTCCCCTGCTTTGGAAGGTGGATTCTTTACCACTGGACCACCAGGAAAGTCCCTACCAATATGATGTTAGCTGTGGGTTTTTCATATATGGCCTTCATTATGTTGAGGTATGTTCCCCTCTATGCCTACTTTCTGGAGTTTTTCTCTTAACTGGATGTTGAACTTTGTCAAAAGCTTTTTCTGCATCTATTGAGATGATCACATGGTATTTATTCTTCAGTTTGTTAATGTGGTGTATCACATTGATTGATATGTGGATATTGAAAAATCTTTGCATCCGTTTCTTACTTTTTAAATGAATGAATTCCAGGAACCACATTTTTAGCAGTTCTCTTGGTAGATATATCATCATTCTATTCCTGTAGAGCTTGTCCACAATAACATCAAAAAACAGCCATTTAATGGGTGCTTACTGCAGGCCAGACACAGATGCCTTCTGTTCACTAGCTTGGATGGCACCCTCAGAGCCCTGTTGTCTTCACGCCCAGTACAGAGCCTGGCTCACTGTGAGCACTCAGTGTTTGTTGAATGAATAAACCCCATGTTGAGGTAGGGAAACTTGTCTGAAACCCCAGAGGGAGTATGCTAGATCAGCCAGTTAGGCTCCTGAATCATTGTTCTTGATCGCTGTCTGATGCCACCTCCCACACAGTGCTTCTCTGAATTCCTTCATGCTTGCAGGCTGAACCCCATTACCACACAGCTTCTTGTTCACCTTGTAGTAAAAGCCAGGGACAGGTGCTCCCAAGGCTCCATAGCAGTATACGATACAACATGAGCAGCCAGGCAGGCTGTGATCTCCTATGAAAGGCACCACTGCCCACCCAGGCTTGAGGGCACATCATCCCCTCAGACACTTGTCTTCCCACTGCATCTGTTTTAGGGGTAGGTCCAGCGTAGCTCCCCAGGTACTGGCATGGCAGGCGCTTTTGAACAAAAAGTTCTCATCCCCAGCTCAGCCAGGGCAGCATGACGTATTTATTGTGCATTTAGGGGCTGTGCCAAAAAAAAAATTTTTTCATTTAAAAAGGCGGCTCTGATGCTGTCAAAAATAATTTGGAAACCACTGTGTTGTATATAAAGATGGATTTTTTTTAGTTTCAGGGGCCACTTCTGGCCTAATAATGAAATTAGGTAGTAACCAGTTAAATTCCAGTTTCCCACAAAGTTCCACACTCCCTGGTGACTAGAAACATTCAGCTTGTCTCTCATACAGGATTTGCTCTAAAATGAGTTCGCCCCAAAAAGACCTTGCTTCCTAATGGTGTACAAGGAATATTCTTAACCCTCGGTGCCGTGCGCATGAAAAGGGACATACCCGCAGAACTGCCTCTCCCCCCACCCACGAGGCTGTGTGGGTTGAGCAAAAAGCAGTGCTTGTCTTTGGACTCGGTTCCTTGGTAATGAATGCGCCATCTCTTTGCCCCCAAGACCAGGGGGAGAGTGCCCAAGCCCCTCACCATGCACACCCTGAGTGTGTACCTTCTCATACGTGGCGGCAGAGGAGCTGGTGTTTCCCGACAAGTGGGGAAAATGAAGTCTTCCTTGCCCAGCGAGTGGTCTCATAAGATCCAACCATAGCCAAGTCCACATTGTTGCTGCTGATGCCTGGCCAGTCCTCTGGTGGTGGGCACAGGACGTTTCTCTCACACTCAAGTTGAACCTGCCTCCCTGTTTGGGAGCAGAGGCAGGAAGGAGCCCAAGAGTAGTGCAGAGGCCGGCACCCGAGGTCCAGGGGGCACCTCGTATTTGCTGGGTGGCACTGTGCCAGGTAAGGGCCTGTCATCTCTAAGGGATGACAGGCCCTGTCCCTCACAGCAGTCCCACAGTGAAGGGTAGTACCCACTCGTTCACCTGAAACAAGTATCAGCAAGTAGGGTGGCATTTGAACTCAGGTCTGTCTGAATCGAGTCTCCTTTTTACTGGCCTCTTCAATTTCCTGTTGCCTATCGTGAAAGGTGAGGGATTGGGTTGGAGGTGTCACATCTCTCTGGGGCCCTGTGTTTCAGGTTCCAGTGCGTGTTCCGGGTGCTGCCACAGTGCCTGCGCCCAGAGACACCCCTGCCTAGTGTGCTGCTGACTATTGAGCTCCTGTCCCTCCTGGTGGACCATGAGAAGCTTGCACCTCAGCTCTGCTCCCACCCGGGTAAAGCAGGCCAGGGGCGTGCGTCTGGACTCCTGCAGCTTGGAGGGAAGGGTGGTGGCAGGGGCAGGTCCAGGGCCTCCTGAGGGCTTCTGCAGCTTGTACCTCAGGCACTGGGTGAGAAGGCGGATGCTGAGTGAGAGGTGGTGTGTCCTTTCCAGAAGGCTGCCTCCTGCTGCTGCTGTACATGTACATCACATCGAGGCCTGACAAAGCCGCCTCGGAGACACAGTGGCTTCAGCTGGAACAAGAGGTAAAGACACCAGAGCCCCTTTTGTGCTGCTCACCAACCCACCCCACCCCACCCCACTCCATCCCATGTAAGAGCCACTCTTCTCCTTCCTCTGGGAATTAAAGGAAGCTTTAATTCATTTTGGTAACACGCTGAGCCACTAGCAAGGTAAACTCATTTGGGGGGCTCCATACTACACAGATACAGTACAGTCGGAGCCCAGGGTATCCTGGGACTTGGCAAAGTTGCCTGGTGGCTGGAGGTGGGCACGGAGGCAGGTGGGTCAGTGGTGAGACACAGGTGTTGGTCCTGAGTGTCTCCTGGGAAGGTCCCAAAACACTACCACCTCTTGGATCCCATTAGTGCAGACAAGCAGTTGCTGAGGCAACTGGAGCTCTTGTAGAAGGCTGAGAAAGCCCTCCCTGTGACCAGGGCCTCACTGTGCCATGGATGGGACAGTCTGTTCTTGTTCTAGGCTGTGTGGCTCCTGGCTAAGCTTGCTGTGCAGAGCCCCTCCTCCCCAGTCACTGGTTCCAGCTGCCAGTGCAACGTGGAGGTGAGTGCCGGGGGCAGGCAGGGGCTGACAGTGGGCAGCTCTGCTGGTGAATGACAGGGCCCCGTGAAAGCATCCCATGCTCCTTCACCAGGGCTAGACCCTGGTGCCACTGTTCAGAACCTTCCTCACCCGGGTGGCTAGGAAAGATGCTGCCCAGCTAAGCAGGTTGTCAGGGTGCAGGGACCACCTGACCTGACCTCAGCCTGTGCCCTCCCTCAGGTAGTCAGAGCACTCACGGTGATGCTGCACAGACAGTGGCTGACTGTGCGGAGGGCAGGGGGGCCCCCGAGGACTGACCAGCAGAAGCGGACAGTGCGGTGTCTGCGAGATACAGTGTTGCTGCTGCACAGTCTGTCCCAAAAGGACAAGCTTTTCACTGTGCACTGCGTGGAGGTCCTGCATCAGTACGACCAGGTGATGCCAGGGGTCAGCATGCTGATTCGAGGGCTTCCTGACGTGACAGGCTGTGAAGGTGAGCCTGCAGGAGGGCCCCTCCCTGCCCCAGCCCACATGTGGAGTTTGCCCTGAAGTTCATGGACAAATCAGACTACCTGGCCTTAGGTCAGCAGTGCTCCATCCACACAGCCTTTGCCGGCACGGGGGCCATTTTTTTTTCTTCCCTGTCCGGTTCTTCTCTCAGCATATCAGCCTGCCTTTTGATCATACCTACTGAGTCGGCCTGGCAGAGCCACGGTTTTTCCAGAAACATCCCTGTCTGAATTGCCTTTGTATTATTTTGCTTGCAGTAGCTGAGGGAGCAAGGCCTGGGTGTGGAAGGGACTGCTTAGTTCCTGTGGGCCTGGTGGGGAGGAGAGGTGGGACCTCCCCCAGTCCCAGCACCTTCAGGCAGGACTTCACCACAGAACCCTCTTGTTTTTGGCTCAGAGGCAGCCCTGGATGATCTCTGTGCCGCAGAGGCTGATGTGGACGACCCCGAGATGGACTGTGGCTGAGGCCTGTGAGCATCGAGCCACATGGTGGCACCAACACCACCACTTTCCTTACCTCATCCCCTGATTAAAAGCAGTGACTGGCTGTTAAAGAAAAGGCCAGCCTTATGTTTCCTGAGTCTGATCTGTGTCGGCTAAGTGGGAGGGACAGAGCAGGAGGAGGACCCAGGGAAGGCTGAGATCCTTCTTCCTGTTCCTGGCCAGCAGCCCCACGGTAATGAATCTGCTTTGAGGAAGGAGCCCTGCCTTGCCCTGCCCTGCCTTGCCCTGCCCTGCCTGTGGAATTGTCCTGAGTCATCACTTTCGCCTGAGGCCATGGGAAGAAACCATTGTGTGGCAGGGAAGAAGGTGGCCCTCAGCCCAGGCCTAAACCAGGGAGGCCTGGGAAAATGGGGCCAAGGGGTGGGTGCAAAATGGCCACGGCAGGGGCTCCCAGCAGGCTCAAGTCCTGGAGCTAGCCTGCCCCATAGTCCTGTCCTCCCGGTGTGAGGGCGTGAGGGCCCTGGTGCATTGTGCCAGCCAGCAGGCCCACAGCGAGAGGTCTGAGGAGGCCTTTGGGGATAGCACTGTGGGTGCCTGGGGAGAGACAGGTGTTGGCAGGAGGGACAGCCCAGGCAGGCTAACAAGTGGGGCGGGCCTTGCTCACACCAGCCGCTGGGCGGGCTCAGGCTGAGTTTCACTTCCCGCCACTGCTGCCAGCAGCAAGAACCAGCTGGAGAGCGTGCAGCACCCTGAGTCATTGCTGCCTGCCTGCTACTCGGTAAGTGAGGACCCCCGAGGGGAGGGGGTAGGGTGGGAGGGCATGGATACCTGCCCCACCAACCCTCACCAGACTAAGCGGGCACTAGGGGGAGGAGCCAAGCCTTCCCCTGAACAGAAAACAGTGTGCTGGTCCCACTAAGAAAGCCACCCCACCCTCCCTGGCTTCCTGCCCTGGAAATGGGTCCTGGAGCTCAGCAACAGTGCCTGCCCATGCAGGGAAGGCCAGAGGGGTGCTCCTGCCCACCCCACCCCACTTGCCTTACCTCTTATCACTGGGCACTCACATACCCACCACCCACCCCATGCTCCTCCCCAGGCTCAGCGGCAGATACCCACCATGGGCTCGCAGGCCTTGCCCCCGGGTCCTGTGCAGACCCTCATCTTCTTGGACCTGGAGGCCACTGGCCTGCCCTTCTCCCAGCCCAAGGTCACAGAGCTATGCCTGCTGGCCATCCACAGATGGGCCCTGGAGAGACTTCCTACCCCTCAGGGGCCTCCTTCAACAGTGCCCCCACCACCCCGGGTGCTGGACAAGCTCTCCCTGTGCGTGGCTCCGGGGAAGGCCTGTAGCCCTGCAGCCAGTGAGATCACAGGCCTGAGCACACCTGTGCTGGCTGCACATGGGCGTCAATGCTTCGATGCCAACCTGGCCAACATGCTCCGAGCCTTCCTGCAGCGCCAACCACAGCCCTGGTGCCTTGTGGCACACAACGGTGACCGCTACGACTTCCCCCTGCTCCAGGCAGAGCTGGCTGTGCTGGGCCTTGCCAGTGCTCTGGAGGGCGCCTTCTGTGTGGATAGCATTGCTGCCCTGAAGGCCCTGGAGCAAGCTGACAGCCCCTCAGAGCACGGCCCAAGGAAGAGCTACAGCCTGGGCAGCATCTACATGCGCCTGTACGGGCAGGCCCCACCAGACTCACACACAGCCGAGGGTGACGTCCTCGCCCTGCTCAGCATCTGTCAGTGGAGGCCACGAGCCCTGCTGCGGTGGGTAGATGCTCACGCCAGGCCCTTCAGCACCGTCAAGCCGATGTACGTGGTCACAGCCTCGACTGGAACCAGCCCAAGGCCATCTGCTGCTACGGCCACGGTACCCCTGGCCAGAGCCAGGGGCACCAGCCCCAACCGTGGTGGAAACAGGAACCCTAAGCCCCTTTCCCCAGTGAAGAGCCCTGGAGCCCCACCCAGGGAGGGACTGCTGGCCCCACTGGGCCTGCTGGCCTTCCTGACCTTGGCAGTAGCCACGCTGTATAGGCTGTCCTTGGCCATACCCGGGCAGTAGGCCAAGAAGGAAATTCTGACTAATAAAGACCCTCCACAGCACCGAGTGATCACTCACTTCTACCCACCGTGGCAGCCTGAGAGCCTCCCACACTTCTGCCCACACTGAGACACCTGGGGCCGGGGGCACAGGAAGTGGCAGTCTTTGTCCATCACCCTCCCTAGCAGGATGGTCAGACGTCTGAGCCCAATAAAAGTAGGGAAAACAAGGAACTTCAAATACTGGATGGAAATGATACCTAGCCTAAAACCCAATCCCAGCAGCCAAGGAAGGAGACAGCAGCTCCAAATAGTTGGATTTATTATAAACAAGGGTGCAGACCCTAGACTCCAAACACATCAACAGGTACAAAGCTACTATGTGGTGAGACGTTAACGGAGGGATAGGGAACAGCGAGGTATGTGTCTGGGCCAAGAGCAGCCACCAAGGGTCCCCTCCACCTTTGGTCCAGACGACACCTTGGCCCAGGCGTCCCCACTGCCAAGACAAACTGTGGCCTGGGGTACAGGAGCTGGAAAGCCTGTGAGGCTGGCGCTGGGGAAGCAGGGACTATCAGACATCAGAGTTCCTCTGCTCTCTGGGGCAATTTTCCTCCAGGACCCAGGGGTTTCAGCCTCACAGCAACTATTACACACATTTTGAAACAGAAAACAGGCAAAATACTTAGCTAAAAGTAAAACAAAAACACTGCAGGGAGGACACCTGAGTGTGTAGGTGGACAGAGGCCACCCTGCCCACTTAAGGTGGCGGCCAGAGCCAACCAGGGCAGCCAGACCGAGGGTAAATGTGGGCCTCCAGGTGGTCCCAGGAGGGATGCAAGAACACAGACCAGGCACACAGCGCTCAGGGGAGGGTGGGGTTCTGCCTGAGGCGTTTTGATATCAGGAGGCTGCCCACCCTCCACTGGGCATGGCACAGGCTCAGGGAGCTATGGGTAAGGGTTGAGACCCACCTGTAGCCAGTTCCCAAGCCTCACCCACCTGCCTGCATCATCCTCGGGTTCTTCAAAGACAAGCCTGGGGACAAGCCGTGGCCTTGAGCAATGGCTAGCCATTCTGCAGAAACTGGAACACGTGTGCATCCTGCCGGCAAAAGTCTGTACTATCCTAGTGTGACAAGCCCCACTTGCTCTCCCTGGGGTGGTCTAGAAAAGAACTGTTCTTTGAATTTTGCTTGAGATTTCAGGAAGCATAATTTCGAGTGAGGAAGGCAACAGAGTGTGGTCCCAGCAACTCTGGCAAGAATTGTTCCCAGCCCCTCACTGGCATCACAAGAAGCCTCATGTACAAACAGGACACACACACCACGCACAGGGAGAAAAGGACCGTGCCTGCATACCCATTCACACACACATGACAGATCAAGTGGCAGCCAGAGATGCAATGTTGTGCTCAGGGGGCCGCCTTCGGGGGGTCCATGTAGGCTGGATTGTAAGGAGGCTGGCTTGCAGGGTAGGGCATGGCTGCACCTCCTGAAAATAGAGAGGACACTGGTTGGCGGTGGGCATGGCTGCAGGGGGTCCGGCACAGTTGGAGTCGGTAGGGGTACTCACCAGCCACTGTCTCATGGTAGGCGGGGGGGCCCATGGGCTGGGCCAGGTAGGGTGGTGGGTACTGTGTGGGGTACGGCGCTGCTGGCATCCCTGGCTGGGGGGGCATGGGGTGGTAGCCCTGGTACGTTGGTCCGGGGTAGCTGGGCGGCACACTTGGAGCTTGCGAGTAAGGGGTGTGCACTACTGTGGTGGCCGTGGTGGTAGTCACGACCGCTGAAAAGAGAGTCCCAGTTAGGACCCTCAGGCCTGCCACCCCTCCCTCCAGCTCAGCTCCGTCAGGCCCCTGGTAAACCACACCCACCACCCGGGGTCGGCACCCTCACACAAGGGGTCACAGTGGGGCAGGTGGGCTGGAGATGCTTACGACGCGGTCGGCGGCACATCTTGTACAAATAACAGCAGGAGCAGGTGAAGCAGATGATGATAGTGACAACGGAGAGCACAAAGATGGTCAGTCCGACGGCCACAGTCGTTCCAAACCTGCCAAAAAGCCAGTCAAGGCCCAGGGCCTCTCTCCCCTACCTAGGACCAGCAGTCCACACCACACCCATGCCCAAGGTGCACCCCTCTTGCCAGAGGAGACTCTGGGCAACACAGATAGAGCAACCTCTGGGGTATGTAGCTTGAACCTGTTTCAGCCTCAGGTGTTTCCTCAAGTGTAAAATGGGGTTGACTGAGAGTCACCCAGCGGGGGGCCCCTGGCCACACCCTCAGGAGCACGGGAGAGAGTTCTTCAGGTGCCTCCCCCATACACACATCTTGTCTATCCCCACCGAGCCAGCGGCAGATGCCCATCGAGTACATGCCACAAGCCAGGCACTGTGTGGCTTGAACCAAAAACTCAGAGGTGGGCAAGACAGACCAACTCATGGCCTCTGGGAGCCCACAGATTATTAGAGGAGGCAGGTGTTGAAGGGAAAATGACTCAGGAAGCACAGGTAACGAAAACGGGGAGAAGTTCCAGGAAAGGGGAGGCTGGTGTGGCCAGGACAGTGAAGTGAGGCACGCAGCGAGCCCAGGGTAGGGCTGCTGGCCCCCAGAGTGACGGTGAGCTTGCTGGGTGCCAAGCACTGTGCCAGGTGTCCACATACACCCTCGCTCTGACCAGAAGGGCAGGTGGGTAAAGTAAGAGCCAGGCGGGGCTGGAGGGGCCCTGCCTTCTGAAGAGGCCGCCTCCCTGCCCACGCAGGCCCCTCAGCAAGGACCAGGACCAAGTGGAGAGCCCGCCCCCCGAGAACGCAGGCCGTGGTGGGAAGTTCACCAAAGCCGACCTTCAAGGGCACAGCCACAGCCCCAAGCTGTCCTCCCCTGTTCCCCGAGGCCAAGCAGTGTGCCAGTAAAAGGCAACTGCACCAAGCACATCAAAACGTGGAAGGGGCTTGGTGAGCTTTAGGCATTCGCCTCCCCTGAGGCCTGGGGGAAGGCTGGGCACTCCCCTGCGCCCCGCCTTGGGTGGAGGGTCTTCCATCTCGCAGCCCAGACGGGCAGCACAAGCTCAGCAAGGCCCGGTGCACAGCTTTGGGACAGACTAAGGACAGACCCTTCACACTCCAGACTCAAAATACCTGACTGCGTTCGTAAAATAGGAGCCATTGGCCACTGTGAGGCCCAGAACAAGGCCCCAAGACAGGACCGTCAGGAGGTACCTTCCTGCCGAACCAGAGGAGCCTGTCACTGCTCCTCACCCACAGGCTCCTCCCAGACCCTCCACTGACCCAGGGATGTAGACACGCACACCCACGTTCACACGCAATCAATAGCACTCAACTGTAGGGCCACCACCACCGATCTCTAATCTCTCTTTCTCTCTCTTCTGTCTCTGTCTCTGACACACAGTATGGCGCCCAAGCTCACCCCATGTTAGCCTCCACCTTCACTTAGGGGCCTCCTGCACCCCCGGACTTCCCCTTTCCATCATGAGGCCACTCGGTTTCAATCTCCTCCCCTTTCCAGGAAAAGTAAAGCAAATCTCCTCGGCCCTCCCCTACCCCTGACGTCAGAGGCAGGAAGGAGAGATGCGGGGCCTCTTAAAGACACAGTGCGGCTGGCGGGCGCCCCAGCTGCTCCCAGCTGCGCTCCAAGCTGGGGCCAGGAGTGGGGAGGAAAGTGCTCGGCTGTCTTCCCGGAGCTGCCTCCTCAGCCCTGCCTGCCCAGGCCCAGCTTCTCCACCCCACTGTCCAGGACAGCACTACCACGGGGTCCAAGACATGCCCCGCCTAGGGTCCCCAAACCACGCTCCTGCTCCGCCCAGCTCAGCCGGCCAGCCCTGTTCCAGCGGTCCCCTCGATGGGCTCCTTCAGCCATCTAAGCCTACCAGCAGACCCGGGGGCCCGCCGGCCCGTCCCCTCAGCTCCTCCTCTCCCACCAGCACATGCTCCAAGCCACAAACCTGCCTGAACCTGAACCTGCCTCACCAGGAAGATGCAGATGCCTCCCCAAGTCCCCTTGGCCACCCTGTCAGGTCTTATCTTGTCACTCCTGCTCGAAAGCCTAGTATGGCTCCTGTAGCTCCTGCGGTCACACAGGAATTTGCTTTATAATTTACTTGTTAAACTTCGTGTGATGTGTGTGTGTATCTGTACTTTTCTCTGTGTGTGTGTGTATACATATATAAATACATATATAATAGTTGGTAATAAAAGGAAAAAAATCTAGGATTTGTCTTACCAGATAGTAACACTTACAATAGGCAAATGTTAATCTTAATTAAAAGTGTAAATAAGATAAAACTTGTGTGGCCTGGCACTCCCAGCCTCCCTCCTGTGTGCTCCAGCCACATCACCCTCCTTTTCAGCTTTTGAAAGCACCATGCTGTGTCCTACCTCAGGGCCTTTGCACACGCATTTCCTCCCGCCCAACTGCCCCGTCTGCTCTTCTCTTCCTCCCACCCCTACACAAAGTGACCCCTTGGTCACTTTTCAGACCTCAGCTCAAAACATCACTTCCTCAGGGACACCTTCCCTGACCATGCAGATGAGGTAAGGCTCCTCGATAAGTGCTCTTACAAATCAAATTCTTGTCTACCTCAGTTTATAAACACACACTCCTTTGTGTGAGCGTTTGACTAATGTGCATCTTACCTCCAGCCTGTGGATTCATGGATGCACAGACTGCACCAGCTCTGGACCATCACTGTATCTCCAGTGACTGGACATACAGGAGGTGCTCAATAAGTATTTAACAAATGAATAAATTCACTCAGGGACCCCATGGGCAGCACCTAGTAGGACAGCAAGGCACATTGCCCTGAGGAACAGCAATATTTGAGGGGTGGTTGCAGAGTGGGGCAGGGGCCTGTGGCCACAACAGGCCACGACACTAATGGAACCACACCTCCGAGAGGAAGCAATGGGGCTTCCCAAGGCTGAGGCTACCTCCCAGATCAAGGAGCCCAAAGGCCAAGTTCAGAAGGCAGAGTTGGCCTAGGCAGGAAGGGACAGAAGGCCAGGGGAACAAGAGCCCAGGCAAGGAGCTTGCAGCGGGGCTGAATGGGACGGTCCCTAGGAGGCCAAAGACTTCCAACGTCCAGACACCGAGAGGGCCGTCTCTGGAACTGAGACACCAGCACTCTCACCGCGACGCTGGCCAGGCAGCACGCGGCCGTGACACACTGGGTGAGAGAGCTGCGGAAGGAGCGCAGTGAGGGCTGAGAACTGACACAGGTTGGCGATGCCCACACCTCACCTAGTGGACCTCCCTGCCCTCCCCCTGCACCATCACAGCAGAGTCAGCGCAGAGGGTCAGCAGTGACCTGCCTGGAGCCTGGAGCCAGCAGTTCCACCACTCGGGTGCTTC
The DNA here is from genome assembly GCF_937001465.1 of Orcinus orca. NCBI lineage: Eukaryota > Metazoa > Chordata > Mammalia > Artiodactyla > Delphinidae > Orcinus > Orcinus orca. The sequence continues at coordinate 39,439,331 of NC_064568.1, read as the reverse complement.
AAGACACACCATTCCTGCCTGATCATCCTGTGAGTGAAAGGAGCTAGGAAGGGACAATGAAATCAGGACCCAAAAGAACCATGACAGGGAACCAAGGAAGCTCTGGGGAGAGAACCAGCCACTGACCATCAACAGGGCAGGACAGGAGTCACCTGCCAAAGCGGAGAGTGGGTGGAAGACCCACAGGTAACATGGCCACACCATGGGGAGCATTGAGCCCAGGCCATGACAGGCAGATGTGGTCTCATCTGCATCGCTGTGCTCTGAACTGGTGCCTCGTTCTTGGAGAACCCAAGGAGTCACCCAGAGGAAGAGCGGGGGTAGGGGGGTGAAGTCCAAGAATGAAGCGGGAGGGGTCGGAGGTGGGGAGGGGGGCAGAGCTGGCACAGGCCCCCTCAGCACATAGGGTCCTTCCCCTGTCAAGTGTCCCCCGAGCTTCCAACCAGGGCTGGACCCCACCAAGGAACCAACGCTCCAATGGACAAACAACAGTGCCCTTGGCCGAGGGGGCATCACACGAATGCTCACAGGAGAGGATGTCTCTTTGGGGCCCAGGGGGGCGATCACCTGGGGGCATCCACAGAAGACGTGTCACTGATGACCCCATCCCTCCACCCTCCCAGCACCTACTCCTGGAGCCCTAAACCTTTGTAAGGCAGGTGCTGTGCACCACGCTGGGGCTCTGCTCAGAAGCAGAGGAGATATGGGGCAGGATGGGGTGGGGGCCCAAGGGGGCTGAGCAGCATCTGCACTCCCAGCAGATGGGCAAGATGGCCTGGTGGGGAGGCAGCAGGACACTCACACCTCCGCATCTGCAGGAGGTGGGGGGAGATGCTCCTGAGCTGGCCCCGGGAAGCCACTTCTCCTCTGCCTCCTGGGGGACCTTGTTCTGCAGTGTGGAACCCACCTTTCTCACACAGTGCTCAGTACTCACTCACAAACCAGGCCACCTTCCACGTTCCTTCCCCCTCTCTGAACCCTCTCCAGCTCCTCATGCAGCTGACCCTCAACACACTCAATCCCACCCAAATCCGAGCCCTTCATCCGAAACCCACTCCTCCTCTGTCCCGTATCTCCCCATGCAGGGCAGAGAGCAGGACACCACACCGCGGCCCCTTCCCTGGCAACCTTCCTAGCAAGCAGCCGCACCTCACCTCACCCCGCCAGCCCAGCCTCTCTCTGGCCTACAACACCTGGACCAGGAAGCCATGGTCCAGGCTCCCCGCCAGCTGCTGACATACTCCGGGGAGCAGCCAGAGTGGTCTTCATCCTAAAACACCATTCAGACCCCAGCACTGCCCAGAGCCCTCCATGGTGCCTGCCCAGGACGAGGCCCACACTGACTGGACATCAGACCCCCATGTGGGGCCAACTGAAAGCCCACAGCCTCGGGCCTCAGCAACGGGGTGCTCCCTGCATGTAGAGGGAGTGGCGCTTCCAGGTCTCAGTCTCTGACCAACATAGGGAACAGGATCAGCGGGCAGAACAGAGGGAGGAGGCCCAGCCACGGTTGCCTAGGAGCAAAGCTGCACCTCTTCCCCTCCCCCACTCACAGGAGCCCTGCCCCAATTCCTCTGCAGCCAAAGAGGCCCACACTCACCCAGGCCCACAGGGCAAGATGGGACAGGGCAAGAACCTGGACCCCACTACACAGGCCCAGAGCCCAAAGTCTCTTCCTCCAAAGGGGCAACAAGGCCTAGGTGGACCTTCTCAGAGGCGCTTCTAGATCCACCGAGGTAGAGGGCAGATGGCACGTGGAACAGACTCCGCCAGGAAAACACACAAGCAGCTGCACGCCCATTCCATCCACGCGAAATGTGCATCACAACACCCGTCACGGTGGCAACAAGACAGCGCAGGAACCTGGCCAAGGGGACTGGAGTTTGGGCAATTGGGGTATTCCCCGGCCCCCTGAAGGGAAGGCCCTGACAATAACCATGACCCACAAACCCTGACACAGACTGTGCATCATCAGTTATTCCAGCATCTTTACTACACAATAATCACCCCATCACTATGCACCCCACACCACCATTGCCCCTGTCACTTTCACCACTGCCACCATTACCCCAACACCAATACCCACCACCAGCATCCTTATCACATCTCCCTGTCACTGTCCCCCATCACCACCATCACCTCCTACCATCATACACCTGCCTGTCACCCCATTACAGAGCCCCACCATAGCCCCCATTACCATCAGCCTCTACACCATCAACACGCACTACTCCCCCATTACCACACATCCACCATCATCTACCATCACCCTATCCCGGACCAGGAAGCCAGATGTGATAGGGATGCTGGTGGTGGGTATTGGTGTTGGGGTAATGGTGGCAGTGGTGACAGTGATGCGGGCAATGGTGGTGCGGGGTGCAGAGTGATGGGGTGATTATTGTGGGGTAAAGATGCTGGGATAACTGATGATGCACCGTCTCTGTGTCAGGGTTTGTGGGTCGTGGTTATTGTCAGGGCCTCTCCCCACCACCACTGTACCCAGCACCACCACTGTACCATCACCACACACTCAGCATTGTAGCCCCCATCATCTCATCCCTGCCACCACTGCCGCATCACTATCACCTTTTGCCACTATCATCCCCATCACCTACATCCATAGGTCACCTGTGCCCACACCATCACCTAGGTCAATATGAACACCCACACCTGGCCTTTCCATCGTGAACCCCCAACCACAGTCTCCCCCATCCCTGGCACAATGATGAAGACACCCAACACAAGGATCAAAGGTCCTGGAGGTCAGATATGGTGACAGCTTCCCTGAGGCTCTAGGCCAAGGACTCTGTGCCATCCCAGTCCCCACAGCCCTCCTGAGCCCCCTTGTCACCTCTTCCAGGAAGATGTACCCAGACTGCAGGTTTTATTTACCCAGACATGGGGTCGCTGTCCAGGCTAAAGCGAAACTTCAGTGTTGAGCCCAGCTGTTCCGGTGGCTCCACGTTGGTGGGGACGCTGCAAAAAGGAAACCTCACAATTAACATGCCTGCGCCCCACCCAGCACACCGAGAACGAACAAACACTAACTTAGCACACACACAGAACATGCATGAAAGCCAGCCCCATACTGGGCCAGAGAAGTAGCCCTGGGGGCCTCTGGAGGACGGATATCACACACACCAAGATCTCAGGCTACAAAGCCACACATCCTTCTAAAGTGCACATCGAACGTTCTCTAGGACAGACCACATGTTAGGCCACAAAACCAGTCTCAAGAGATCTGAAAAGACAGTTATCATACAAAGTATCTTCAATCACAATGGGATGAAGTTATAAATCAGTAACAAAAGACACACGCTACAAAATTAAAGAAAAAAATCCTAAAAAAAAACCCTCATACCTTGGGAAACTAACATATTACAGCAACAGCAGCAACAAAAGAGCTGTGGCTTAAATAAGAAATCATAGAGGAAATTAAGAAATCTGTAAAACTGAATGATAATAAAAATACCACTGGTCAAAATTTGTGAAACACAGCTAAAGGGTTCTTAGAAGGAAATTATAGCTTTAATACTGAGATGGTAGTAAACTGAAGAAGATGGGAAAAATGTAATAGAACAAACCTCCCAAATAAGGAAGGAATTAATAAAGATAACTGCAAAAATAAAAGAGAATAGCAGCCATGGAAAATAAGAGAAGATTAACAGAACGAAAGCTGGTGGACCTCTGGCAAGACTAATCAAGAAAAGGAGAAAAGACGCAAAAAGATAAAAATACAGAAGGAAAAGGAGTAAACTATAGACACAAGAGAGATTTTAAAAATAATAACTGTCTGGGAATTCTCTGGTGGTCCAGTGATTAGGACTTGGCGCTCTCACTGCCGAGGCCTGGGTCCAATCCCTGGTCAGGGAGCTAAGATCGCACAAGCCTCATTGTGCGGCCCCCCTCCCCAAAATGATAATAACTGTTTGAATTGAACAAACCACCTGTGAAAAGGCATTTTTGAAACAAATGGAGGCAACTGAAGACAGACTAGTACAGAAAGCTATTAATGAACTGCTGTTAATTGTGCCAAGTGTGTTCCTGATATATAATTATATTTCTTTTTAAAGGACTCACTTCTGCAGATAACTAATATTTAAGGAGAAATTTTTATGCCTGGGATGGGTTTTAAAATAATCCAGAAAACAAAAGTAGTGGGAGGTATATGGAACACTAATGTTAGAGTATTGATAACTATGGGAGCAGGTGATGGATATATGGATTTATTATTCTCTCTGCTTTTGTATGTATTTGAAAATTCTCAAAATAAATTCTCAACAAATTAACAAAATAAAATTCAAGAAACAAAGAAAAAAATGCAAGAGCATTAGGAACAACTATACCGTACTAACTTTGAAGGACAAGTAAAGCTGAGAAGAAAATATTCTTTAAAACTTCAGTGTGTGTGCGTTGGCAAGCAATAACAAGAGTAAAGCACACCAAGCTGGGATGCAGGGAGGGCGGGGGGAGTGTGTGGCTGGGAAGAGACTTCCACAGAGGTGGGCCTGGCATCTGAAGCCCCTTTTCTCCTGGGGGCATTAGCCTATTTCAGAGGGGCAGCTGAGAGCAGCATTTCTGAAAGCCTCAGGTGGCAGAAATTATATCCAGAGGCCAGCAGGTGGGCAAGCCCTGATGATTCCCACCCACTTGGGCTGGGTCCTGAAAAGCAAGGAGCAACTCAGCATGAGTTTCTCAGCTCAGCTCTGCAATTAGGCCAAGGTGACCTTAGAGTGCTCATGTCCCTGGCAAAAGCAATATCAATCCTCCCTGGAGGAAGTCCTAAGGTCCAAATGTTTACAATCAATTTTGCAAATGCAATGTTTGGCACACAACTGAAGATTTTCAGGAACACTAGGACACTAGACAACATGACTAGAAAACAACAGAAACAACTGAAATATCCACAAGGGCTTTAAATATTGAAGTTATCACACCCTAACATTAAAACAAAACATACTTTAAGATAACTAATAAGAACCTGCTTTATAAAAATGAAATTAAGTTTAAAAAAAACACTTTGGGACTTCCCTGGTGGCACAGTGGATAAGATTCTGTGCTCTCAATGCAGGAGGCCCTCATCAGGGAACTAGATCCCACACGCATGCTACAACTAAGAGTTTGCATGCCACAACTAAGGAGCCCATGTGCCGCAAATAAGAAGCTCACATGCCACAACTAAGGAGCCCACCTGCTGCAACTAAGGAGCCAGCAAGCTGCAACTAAGTAGCCCACCTGCCACAACTAAGACCCAGTGCAACCAAATAAGTAAATAAATATTAAAAAACAAAACAAAACATACTTTGTTCAAGGAGATGAAAGGAAAAAAATTAAGCAGTTTAGGAGAACTTGAAATATAAAAAAGAAACAAAAATTCTAGAACTAAAAAATTACACACAAAAATGTAATTTATGGGCTTCCCTGGTGGCACAGTGGTTGAGAGTCTGCCTGCCGATGCAGGGGACGCAGGTTCGTGCCCCGGTCCGGGAAGATCCCACATGCTGCGGAGCGGCTGGGCCCGTGAGCCATGGCCGCTGAGCCTGCGCGTCCAGAGCCTGTGCTCCGCAACAGGAGAGGCCACAACAGTGAGAGGCCCGCGTACCGCAAAAAATAATAATAAAAAAATAAAATAATAATAATAATTTATTAGACACAGTGCAAGATACAATTAAACAATTGGAGGATAGGCCCAAACAAATATATATACACTAAAGCCTGGAGACACAAAAAGATGGTAAATGTAAATACAAAAGAGAGTAGGTGAAATACGGAATACAATTTACAAAAGGTCTTACATGTGTGTAATTAGAGTCCTAGAGGGAGAAGTGTGAGAATGGGGCAGAAGCAATATTTAAAAAGATGATGGCTGGAGTTACTCAGTTTTCCTGGATATCTCCCATAAATGCAGGAGATATACATGCTATTAAAATTGTTTGTTTTTCTCCTAGCAAAAACAAAAACAAAAAAAACAAGCCAACAATTCCAGAAGTACTGTGAACCCCAAGCAGCAAAAATTCAAAGAAAAGCACACTTAGGCACATCATAGTAAAACTGCTGAAAACCAAATACAAAGAGGAAAAACTTAAAAATTAGTCAGAGAAAAGATATGTTGCTTGCAAAGGAGCAATAATAAAGCCATCAGCTGATTACTCAACAGAAACAACAGACACCAGGAGTTAATGGAATGAGGGAACTTCCCTTGTGGTCCAGTGGCTAAGACTCTGCCTTCCCAATGCAGGGGGCCTGGTCAGGGAACTACATCCCATGCCACAGCTAAAAGATCCCACACGCCACAATGAAGACCCGACGCAGCCAAATAAATAAATAAATAAATATTTTTTTTTAAAAAAAGAAGACAATGGAATGAAAGCTTCAAAGTGCTGAACTTTAGGGCTTCCCTGGTGGTGCAGTGGTTAAGAATCTGCCTGCCAATTCAGGGTACATGGGTTTGAGCCCTGGTCTGGGAAGATCCCACATGCCACAGAGCAACTAAGCCTGTGTGCCACAAATACTAAGCCTGCACTCTAGAGCCCGCGAGCCACAACTACTGAGCCCGCACGCCTAGAACCCATGCTCCACAACAAGAGAAGCCACCGTAATGAGAAGCCCACAGACTGCAACGAAGAGTAGCCCCCGCTCACCACAACTAGAGAAAGCCCGCGCGCAGCAACGAAGACCCAATGCCGCCAAAAATAAATAAATAAATTTATAAAAAACAAATAAATAAATTGATCTTTAAAAAAAAAGTGCTGAAATTTGATAACTTCAAAGTGCTGAAAGTTAATAACTGCCAACCTAGAAATCTATAACGAGGAAAAATATCCTTTAAGAAAGAATGTAGGACTTCTCTGGTGACTCAGTGATTAAGAATCCGCCTGCCAGGGCTTCCTTGGTGGCACAGTGGTTAAGAATCCTCCTGTCAATGCAGGGGACACGGGTTCGAGCCCTGGTCCGGGAAGATCCCACATGCCGCAGAGCAACTAAGCCTGGGCACCACAACTACTGAGCCTGAGCTTTAGAGCCCGAAAGCCACAACTACTGAAGCTTGTATGCCTAGAGCCTGTGCTCCACAACAAGAGAAGCCACCGCAATGAGAAGCCCGCGCACCACAATGAAGAGTAGCCCTGGCTCGCCGCAACTAGAGAAAGCCCGCGCGCAGCAACGAAGACCCAATGCAGCCAAAAATAAATAAATTAATTAATTATTTTTTAAATCACTTAGACAATATTGAAGAATATCAAAGATTATTATAAAGACACAGTAATTGAGTCTGCTTTAGCCCAGGGACAGACAAACAGACCAATGTAACATAATAGAGAACCTAGAGACAGACACGCATATGTGGACACTCAATCTGTAACAAACTTGGCACTGTAGAGTGACAGAAAAAAAGGATAGTTTTCTCAATAAGTGGCGCTGGGTCAACTGAATACCCAAATTAAAAAATGAAATTTGATCTCTACTTACATGCACTACTACTACTAGGCATACTTAAAAGAAATCCATATACATGTGCACTAAAAGATATGTACAAAGATGCTCAAAGCAGCATTATTTGTTATAGCGAAAGAAAGGAAGGAAGGAAGGAAGGGAGGGAGGGAGGGAGGGAGGGAGGGAGGAAAGGAAGAAACAATCCAGATGTCCATCAACATTAAAATGGATCAACTGTGGTATAAAACTTAACATACACCAATGGAAATGAACAGACAACACAACATGGATGAAACTCACATGTTGAGAGAAAGAAACCAGATAGGAAATAGATGTATGACGTCATGTGTATGTCTGTGTGTGTGTGTGTGTGTTTAACAGGTATAGCAGTTTAATGGTTACCTTTGGGGATAACAGAGGGAATACTGATTGGTAAGTAACATGAGGGGGCTTCTGGGATGCTGTGATGTGCTAATTCTTGCCCTGGATAGGTGGTGGTTACGTGGATGTGGATGTGTTTACTCTGCAGTAATTCACTGAACTGTACACTTTATATTTGTGTACTTTTATGTATGTATGATATATACTGCCCCCAACCCCAATAAAAAAACTAAACTATAGAACTTAGGGATGCATGTTTGGGTATTACAGCTCTAAAGAAAAGCAAGGCTATATAAAAGTTAAGAATTATCACTATCTTAGTGGGATGAGAGGAGAGACAGTGATTGGGAGTAAGCTCAACAGGACTTCTGATGTCTTGACCTGCAGAGTGGTCATGCAGATATTTGCTTTGTGATAAATCGCTGAGTTGTACATTTACTTTAATGCAGTTTTCTGTATGTGAATTATATGTTACAACATAACAGATCAAAAAACAATCTCAAGGAATGAGTTTAACAGCAGATTAGACACTTGAAGAATTGAATGAACTGAAAGGTTAGAAGACATTATCCAGAATGCAGCCGAGAGATGAAAATATGGAAGAGAGACTAGGAGATGTGGACACTGGAGGAGAAGATGCAGCATGTATAAATGGAGTCCCAGAAGGAAAGGAGAAGGAGGAAGGGCAATACTTAAAGAATAGCAGAGTATTTTCTAGAACTGATGAAAGTCACTAAACCACAGACTTAAGAAGCTCAAACATAACATCATAAATTTTTAAAAATCTATACCTCGATATATCATAGTGTAACTGAAGAATGCCAAAGACAAGAAAAGAAAAATCTTAAAAAGCTCTCATAAGGAAAGAAAAAGATTTCTTTTAAATGATGGACAACTGACTATTGAGCTGATGTCTCAACAGAGATAATGGAAGTCAGAGAAAATAACCATCAACTTAAGTCCTGCTCAGATAAAATATTCTTTAAGAATGAGATCAATATAATTTACCATATTAACAGAATAAAAATAGAAAAATCATCCAATTATCTCTAAAGATGCAGGAAAAATATTTGACAAAATTCAAGATTCCCTTCATGATTAAAACTCCAAGCAAACTGGGAACAGAAGGGAACTTCCTCAACCCAATAAAGGGCACCTATGAAAAAGCTACAGCTAACATCATACCTAATAGTGAATGCTTTCTCCCTAAAATTGAGAACAAGACAGGGATGTCTGTTCTCACCATTTCTATTCATCATTATACTGGAGGTTCTGGCCAGTGTGATGAGACAAGAAAAAATAAAAGTATACAGATTGAAAAAGAAGTAAACATGGGACTTCCCTGGTGGTGCAGTCATTAAGAATCTGCCTGCCAATGCAGGGGACACGGGTTCAAGCCCTGGTCCAAGAAGATCCCACATGCCTCAGAGCAACTAAGCCCGTGGGCCGCAACTACTGAGCCTGCGGTCTAGAGCCCACAAGCCACAACTACTGAGCCCACATGCCACAACTACTGAGCCCACATGCCACAACTACTGAAGCCCATACACCTAGAGCCCGTGCTTCACAACAAGAGAAGCCACCGCAATGAGAAGCCCGCAAACCTCAAAGAAGAGCAGCCCCCACTTGCCGCAACTAAAGAAAGCTCGCACGCAGCAACAAAGACCCAATGCAGCCAATAAATAAAGAAAAAGAAGTAAACAACAGAAGAAAAAATGGAATGAAAACAAACCAAAACAATACAGTAAGTGAAAAAGAAAGAAATATAGAACAAGAGAGACAAATATAAAGCACAAAACAAGATAGCAAATATTGAATGTAATCCCAGAAATACCAATAATTACATTAAACTTAAATGGAATAAATCCTCCTGTTTTTTAAAGCTACCAGAATAAATTTTTTAAAAAAAAAGAAAGAAAGAAGACACTTATAAAATGTAAAGACAGCAAAAGGGTAGCAGTAAAACGGTAGAATATGATCCATCAGGCATACAGCCTGGTGTCGCCATTCCCCAGAGAATTTTGCGACTCCTTAGTCAGTAACTACATGCATGTCTCTGACCTGGCAATTCGCTCCACTGTACTTGGCAAGAAATTCTCACATGGCTCTGTAAAGGAGGAAGTATATGAGGATGCCCACCATCCTCATATACAGCAAGTAATCTATGACAGCAAGTTTTGGACTCACACCACAAAGAATACATGGCAGTGATGGGCACAGGCCAGGTGTACACACAGCAATGTGGATGCGTCTTACAAACACTGCACTGACTGCAAAAAGTAAGAGGGTTCACTGTGCCCACAGAATATAAACTTTGCAACACAAATAATCGAAAGAATACAACAGACTGGTTGCCTACAGAATAAGAGGGGAATGGAATGGTCATGGGAGATTAAAATAACATGGTGTAAGATGGTGGAGGGCTGGTCTTGCCCAGACCAATGACGGTCACCTGCCATGAGCTGAGCAGTGTGACTACCTCAACCCTCTATACCTGTGGCCGAACACAAACAAAACACACAGTGTGGCAAAGGGAGACACACACAGGGTCCTAGAACCTTGGTTCCAGCCTATGAAACAGTTTAAACCCAAGATGCAGTGTAAATCCACATGCCATGGCACGAGGACACAGGCATGGCCCACAGTGGGCTACACACCCATGCACTATGCCCTCCAGGGTCCACAAGATGATACCTGCACAAATCACATACAACCTCCCACCAGGTGCACACACACACTGCGAGGTACACTCATGCCAAGGTGTCCACCCTGAGGACACGTTGGTAAAGTACACACCCAGGGGTGAGCCACAGGGCCCGCCGAGGCCACGAACCCCTGAGAAACCAGCTCAGCCCTCGAGAGTAGGGGAGAGAGGAACAAGGGACTACCTGAGCAGGGTCTGGGGAGTCCAGCCCAGGACAAGGACTCCCCAGTCCCCCACCCTCAGTGATCTGCCACCATCTCGAGAGGGCTGAGAGGAAAGATGGGCAGGCTCAGGCTGCCTACCTTGTGACCTCCGATGCACCCACCTGGCCTCCGGAACACCACATTCTTCCCCATTCCACACAAATTTCTTCAGCACATCAGAGCAGCAGTATTGGTCATAACAGGTGCCACAGCAGAAATCAGGACAGAACTTGGGGAAGAGGTTGTGTCCAGCGGAAACCATACACACCTCACTGTGGGCTGAAACAGAGAAACACACCGTTCATCTGTGGCCATGGGGCCAGGCCTCCGCCCTGTCCCAGCCAATACAGCCCCTTCCCCAGCAAGGCCAGCAGGTCCCAGCATGCCAAGCCATCTCTGAGCCATCCCACTCATTGGCCACCTGTGGCCACTGCCCCAACCAGCCTTTCCCTCTCCCCTGGGCCACAGCAGAGGTGCCAAGCTGGGCTCCCTCCCTCTCCCACCAGTTCACTTGCCCTCCAGATGGGACAGTGAACTTTCTACGTGTGAGTCTGACTGGGTCACTCCCCACTCTCAGGCCATGGGATCAAGCCCAGAGTCCACAAAGCAGGGTCCAGACTACAAAGGACCTTGAAGGTCACCCCCTTCTCTGCCCGTATTCTACCTGTTTCCCATCCTCCACCTTCAAATCTACCTACCCATCAAGGCCTTACTCCAGGCCCCCTCCTACAGAAGCCACCCAAGCCCAGCAGTCCCAGCTGCTGGGGACCAGGCCCTGGACTGACCTGTTCTTTTTATTTTTTTTGGCCACACTGCATGGCATGCGGGATCTTAGTTCCCCCCTACATTGGGAGCGCGAAGTGGACCGACCCGTTCTTTATTTTTTAATATTTTTTTTATTAATTTATTTTATTTACTATTTTTTATTTTTGGTTGCATTGGGTCTTTGTTGCTGTGCACGGGCTTTCTCTAGTTGCGATGAGCGGGGGCTACTCTTCATTGCAGTGTGCGGGCTTACTGTGGTGCCTTCTCTTGTGGAGCACGGGCTACAGAAGCACAGGCTTCAGTAGTTGTGGCTCGCGGGCTCAGTAGTTGTGGCTTGAGGGTTCTAGAGTGCAGGCTCAGTAGTTGTGGCGCACGGGCTTAGTTGCTCCACGGCATGTGGGATCTTCCCGGACCAGGGCTCGAGCCCATGTCCCCTGCATTGGCAGGTGGGCTCTTAACCACTGCACCACCAGGTGAGCCCAGACTGACCCATTCTTTTATTATTATTATTTTTTTTGGTGGTACACGGGTCTCTCACTGCTGTGGTCTCTCCCGTTGCGGAGCACAGGACCCGGACGCGCAGGCTCAGCGGCCATGGCTCACGGGCCCAGCAGCTCCGCAGCATGTGGGATCTTCCCGGACCGGGGCACGAACCCGCGTCCCCTGCATTGGCAGGCAGACTCTCAACCACTGCGCCACCAGGGAAGCCCCAGACTGACCCATTCTTAATCCTCACTCCCTGTCCCTACCGCTCAGCCGCAGCAGCCTCAGTCCCTGCTGGACACTACGACTTCAGGAGCCGGCCCTCACAGACTATAGCTTTACAGCAGGCTGCCTCCTGACCAATTCACCATGGGCCACAGTCACTCCCGCCACAGAAGTGTCCATGTGGTACTTAGCCCTGGGCTGGGCCTGCAGTAGGCACCTAGGAAATGTTTGTGCCCTCAGAGGCCAGGGCTCTGAGGCAATGGCACCATGTGGAGCCCCAGAACCATCACAAGGCTCTTAGTCAGAGGTGGGGTCTAAGTATACCTGGCTGACAAGTGTGGAAACTGACCACAAAGTTTGCAAACTTCCAGGAAGATGTTACGGCCAAATGTTCCCACGCATCCTTTGGCTACATTAGCACAGATCTAGTGCCCACCAGCAGGACAGAATGGTCCTGGATTCTGCCTAGACAGGCCCCAGATGGAACACCCAGTCCAGGAAGGCCCAGATGACTATGGTAGGCTGGGGATAGTCCTGATAAACCCTGAGGTACAAAGTCCTGGCACAGCACTGGGACTCTAAAGACCCAGCCTGGTCATGCCCCCAGGGCAGTGGGCAGTGTCTAGAGACCCAGCCTGGTTGGTATATTGAAAGGGAAAATTTGTCACCCCTAAATATTTCTCTTTGGGGACTTCCCTGGCAGTCCACTGTTAAGACTTCGCCTTCCAATGCAGGGGTGTGGGTTCGATCCCTGATCGGGGAGCTAAGATCCTACAGGCCTCGTGGTCAAAAAACCAACACACGAAACAGAAGCAATATTGTAACAAATTCAATAAAGACTTTAAAATTGGTCCACATCCAAATAAATAACTAAATATTCCTCTTTGGCCTAAGGATTATTTTAAGCAGATTATTTTTAAGAAACTGCAGACATAGGAGAAGCTCTGAAAACTAAGAAGTTACCCTTTTGTAATAGACATTTGTAAGTATAAAGGAAATCTCCATTTGTAAGTGTATCTCCCTCGCTGTACTAGGAAGAGGGGGTTGACCTCATCTCTAGAATCAATGCTGAAGGCATAGGTTTAAATCTACATAACAACCTTACCCTTGTTTACTGGGCTTTTCCCGGTAACTTCCCATAACTGACCCCCAACATCCTCTTTTGCCTTTAGTTCAAGATGGTATTTAAGGTGAGGGCTTCCATTTGGGGGAATTACTCAGTTTTCCTGTGTCTCTCTCATGTATACAGGAGGTATGCAGTTAAACTTTTGTTTTTCTCCTGTTAATCTGTCTTACATCAATTTAATTATTAGACCAGTCAAAGAACCTAGATGGCAAGAAGGGAAAATTTTTCCTCCCCCACAGTATCATGCACCCTGGGGCCACTGGCAGAGCAAGGTCCAAAGGCAGAGGCACTGACTGACCTCCTTGAGAAGGGACAACTAGGTGGGGGAGATGCTTTATTCCTGGCAGCTCCAGGCAGAACCCTGCTCTGGGCAAAGCTGCAGGGCAGAGGATGGGACCACCAACAGGCCCAATGTAGCCAGCTGTCCACCTGCCAGCAGGTACGCTCAGCATAGCCCATGCTACTGGGAGGCTCGGGCAACCTACCTCCAGCAGGGCCATTACAGGCTTTACAGCCACAGCCCAGCCCAAGCATCTAAGCTGGGCCTGAAGACACACACAGGTGAGTCGGTTTGAGCCAAAAGCCCATGACACAAACGTTCTTCTGATGCCCAGACGCTCTGAACCAGGCTGTCCAGACCTCCCTGGACCAGAGAACAGGGCTCTACCTTCTCACTTTCCCAGGTCCTCCAGATTCGTCCACAGTCCCAAGGAAATAAAGTCCTTCCCTTGGAGGAAACCACCCACCCCAGAAGGATTTTTGGCTTCCTATGGAGGTGGGTGGGGGCAGTGCGCTTTTCCAATCCCTACCCCTGAAAGGCCCCCAAGCCTTGCTTCCGCCGTCTGTGATTCATCCGTCTACAATCAACACACACGGTGTGTCTCCTCCAGCCCTGGGGGCCAGCTTCAGCAGTCTCCAGGAATACCAGGGCCATGGAGGCAGAGTGTGGAGGTTCCCAGCCAATAAACAGAGGCTGAGGGAAGGCCTCTGATGGAGGGGCCAGGCCTCCCTGCTGCCACCATGCCTCGCTAAGGCCAGGCAGGGAATCCTACCCAGCCCCTTGGAACACTCTAGGACAGACACCCCCACCCTCCCCATTCTAGGACAGAACGATGATGGCAGCTGCCTGGGGTCTGGGCAGTGTCAGTGCTGACGGGAGGGAGGCTGGAGTGGAGGAGAGACCAGTCGTGGGGTCCGCTAACTGCCTCGAAGTTATTAGGGCTCGTTTGGGGTCACTGCGGGGACGGCGCTGCCCGGGCTCCTACCAGGGACGGCGCCGACGTGGCCACCCCCCATGCCTGCCAGGGATAAATTCCCCCACCGCCAAGACTCACCACCCGGAGGCGCTGGTAGCAGCAACAGCAACAGCAGCAGGATCCGAGGCGCTGGGGCCGGCGCGGCCATGGCTGGGCGGGTGGGCGGACGGACTGACGGTCGTAGCGCGGCCGTAGCCTCAGAGACCCCCGCGTCCACCCGCTTCCTCGCCTCGCCTCGCCTCGCCTCGCCTCGCCTCGCCTCGCCCCGCCCCGCCCCGCCCCGCCCCTGCCCGGCCCGGCCGTTCCGGGAACCCCGCCCGGGAAGGAGAGGAGGGGAGGAGGAGGGCGAGAGAGGGTAAGCGGACGCCCCTCCCAGCCTCGGGGCTAGGCACTGTCCGGTGTCGGCTCCTCGGGACCGGGTCTCAGACACAGGCGACCACCGAAGTTGACTTCGACTCTCGGGGCCCTGTCCGCCCACAACCCAAGTCCCCACCCTGGGGCCCGGAGGGGGTCTCTGAGGGGATCTGCTTCCTAGCACTTGAGTGCCTGTTGGGTTCTGCTGGCAGGCGGGACACAGCCCCTCCCAGCTCCTAGGGTTCCTCACTTGCCCCGGGCATCCTCACTCCCCGGGAGGTACCCGAGGACCAAGTGGGGTGGCTGGGGGACAGCGCCCAGAGCAGACCTCCGCACACAGTAGGCCCCTAACAGACGCTGGTTCCCTTCTGAAAGCCTAGTTCAGAGGCTTCGGGGACCCCTGCCTCCTGCCACGACACCCACGACACCCCTACCCCTACCCCCGTGGTCACTCTACCCTGAGTCCAGGCAGGCTCACCCCTGCCTCAGGGCAAGTCTGGCTCCCATGGCCTGGTCTGAGGGAAAGGAACTGGCAGTTTCCAGACACACATTAAACCATCACCTGGCTCAGGATTGGGCCAGCAGGATTGGGCCATCCTTGTCTGCTGCCAGAGCAGGGTTCTCACAAGGCACCCTAAGATGTGGCCACGGCTAACAGGCCTCCACTGCCTCCTCACTGTGGGTCAGGGCATAAGGGAGCAGGACCCTATGGGGACTTCCCTGGACAGACCCCTCCCCCATATCCTCCGCTGTAGCTCCTCTCAGAAGTACCTAATCAGAAGTATCTGATGCACATGTCCTGAGTTGTTTTATAGATGCTAAAACTACCAACAAATGGAAGAAATTAACTACTTGATGATCATGAGCACCTAGCCCCAGGATTGATAATGTTAACACCTGTGACATGGCCCTGTTACTTCACCATCAACCAATCAGAGAATTGTGCACATGCTGATCACATACCCTGTGACTCCCCTCCTTCACCTGGCCTTTAAAAACACTTTGTCGAAACCCATGGGGAGTTGGGGTGTTTTTTTAAAACAGTTTTTTTAAAAAATATTTATTTATTTTTGGCTGCATTGTATCTTAGTTGTGGCATACAGGCTTCTCTCTAGTTGTGGTGTGGGCTCAGTAGTTGTGGCACACAGGCTTAGTTGCTCTGTGGCATGTGGGATCTTAGTTCCCCGATCAGGGATTGAACCCATGTCCCCTGTATTGGAGGGCAGATTCTTAACCACTGGACCACCAGGGAAGTCCCACTTGGGGTGTTTTGAGCACTAGCTGCCCTGGACTCCTTGCTTGGTGCCATGCAATAAACGCTGCACTTTCCTTCACCACAGTCAGTAGACTGGCTTTACTGCACTCAAGTCAGCAGACCCAAGTTTGGTTCTCAGTAACGAGTCCCTGCAGAGTCAGGGATGGGGAGCTGGACTACTGTCTTAGTCCCTTGGGGCAGCTATAACAAAACATCATAGATTCAGTTATAAATGACAAACATTTATTTCTCTCAGTTCTGTAGATTGGGAATTCCAAAATCAAGGTATCAGCTCATCTGTGTCCATTTAGAGCCTACTTCCTACCTAGTTCACAGATGACTTCTTTTCCCTGTGTTCTCAGGTGGCAGAAGAGGCAAAGGAGCTCACTGGGGGCTCTTTTATGACTGCACCAATCCCATTCATGAGGGCTCCACCCTCATGGTCTAGTCACTTCCCCAAGGCACCAACTCCAAATACCATCACCTTGGGAGTCAGCAGTTGAACATGTGAATCTGGGGGGACACAAACATCCAGTCTATGGCAAGCATTCTTTTTTTGCCCAGGGTTTCTGACCTGCCGCCCACTCTGCACCTGCCACAGTTAAACTCATTACACTTAAGGCAGAAAACATGAAGTATCACACTAACCAGGCCCCTGAGCCAGTGTGTACATCCGGCATGCCACCACGTTTCTCACCTGAGGGCGGGGGCTTCACGTAACAAGGAGTGAGGCCCAAGGCGACAACTCGGGATGTCCTCAGTGCAGTTTCCCAGACCTAGGAGGCTAGGGTCCTCCTCTGGGCCTGGGTCCTCCATGGTCCCCCTTACCACTGGCCAGAGGGACTCAAGACTCAGCATGCTGTGCTGGGCACACTGTGGGGGCAGAGGGGTGACTGCCCCCAGGCAGGATGAGGGGCCCTCCCTGGCACAGCCCAGCCTCATCCCAACCGGCTGCCTCTGCCCCCTCAGCTCCACAGTCTGAAGCTGAACACCGCCCAGGTCCCCCTTCCCCACGCACAGTGGCCTCCACACACTCCCCTCCATGTCCACCTCGCCAGCCACCTTCTGAGGCCTGTTCCACACCATGGGTGCCCTGCCTTCCGCCTCCCACAGACTTGGTTTCTCTTCATAACTCAGTCCCTGCCCCCAGTCAAACTCCTAAGAGTTGTCCTTTTTTTTCTTCTAATTTTTACTGGGGGACTTCCCTGGCTGTCCAATGGTTAAGACTCCATGCTTCCACTGCAGGGGGTGCGGGTTCAATCCCTGGTCAGGGAACTAGGATGCCGCATGCCACGTGGCCTAAATAAATAAATAAATGTGTATTGGAGTATAGTTGATTTACAATGTTGTTTTAGTTTCAGGTGTACAGCAAAGTGAATCAGTTATACATATATCCACTTTTTTTTAGATTCTTTTCCCATATAGGCCATTACAGCTAAGAGCTGTCCTTTCTCACCTCCCATCACCTGCCTTTGGCCTCTCATCCCCATCTAGGGGCTTCTCTCCTGGCCTAGTCCTCCCTGACTTTTTCAGTATTGGGTTCCCTCATGCCCCCTCATCTTCCCACACCTCAAAGACACCTGTGTTAAACCTTCATGGTTGAGCATAGTGGTGGCTCCAGGACCCACCCAGAGCTGTGCATGTGCAGGAGGGGGTGAGGCCAGGAAAACCCAGCGGCTTGTAAGTCACAGCCACACATCCAGCATGCATGTGCCCATGTGTGTGTTCCGGGAGAGGGGGGTGGGAGGGGAAGAAACAGGCAGGGGTCCTTGTGAACAAGGCCTGTGAACTGGAAACTGTCACTTCCACAGGCTGCCTGAGGAAATCTGCTTCTCCCAGACAGAAACCAATCTCCCTGTGCCAAACTTCAGGGTCTCAACAAGACTGAGGAGTCCCACGTCCATTTAAGGACCCAGACCAGCTGGACTAGCTCAGCAAAACAATGCCAGGCCACAGGCGAGGGGCCGGCAGCTGGGGACCTTTGTGCTTGGCTCCACCCCCTCAGACAACCTTTCTTATCAGCCCCCGCCCCACCCCCTTTCATTCCAGTAGGTGCCCTCCCCTCCGGCTTGAGGCAGACCCTGCCTTAAATTCTGCCCCTTCCCCATCTGGCCTACCTGAAAGGCTCACACTTTATCTCAGGGCACAGCCCCCTGTGCCTCTTGTCGTCCTGTCCCAGGCCGGTGGCACCTCAGGCCCTCCCCTATGTCCTCACCCTCTCCCTCTGTATTTGTCCCTCACACTGCGTGCTGATGTCCTGGACCATAGGTTTGTCACCTTCCTTACCTCCCACCCACACCTCTCCTCTGGCCCTCCCCACTGCTCACATGCTCACCACCCACCAGCAACCCAAGGCACAGTGGACCCTGCCCTGTCCTCCCTCCCAGCCCTTTTGGCCTCCGAGAGTCTGCGCCCATCCACCACCATACTTGCCCTGAGGACTCCCAGAACTCCATCTCCAAAGACCTCCTCGGCTTCCACGGGCAACTCACTGTCCCCAAACCTCTGTCCCCATCTCTGCCTGGTCACCCAGGCATGCTGCCCAACTCTCTCCACGCTCTGCCACTTTCACCTCCAGAACATTCGTTTACCCACCACTGACCCAGCTCTGAACTCACCTGCTCCCCCCAATGCTTCCTGTGTGGATCTCCCTAGAGTACAAATCAGTCACACCCCCTTGCTCTAAACCCTGCAATGGCTCCCTGTATCTCTTAAGACAAAGTCCTGATTTCAGTCCCATAGCACTGAATGGGGCTCCTTGTGCTTCCTTGCTCTCAGCACGCACCACGTGAATTCTGCCACCCTTTCTGGCTCCCAACTTAAACACCTCCTCCTCCAGGAAGCCTCTCAAGATGCCAAGTCTGGGGTAGGGCTCCCCTTAGTGTTCCCACAGCCCTTGTGAACCCCCAGCCCAGCACCAAACCTTGGGTTATGTGGGTGTCTTCTGCTACTTCGTGGGCTAAGTGAGGCTGGGACTACGTTTTCTGTATCCAACACAGGGCCATGCACACAGCAGGTGCTAGATAATAACTGGAAAAGGAAATAAAGGATCTCCTTTAGCCCATTGACCACTTTCCCCTGAGCACCAGCCCGGAAACCACTCCCCCTGGGGGATGGGCTGCCTCAGCCTCCCCAGTCCCCTCTGTGGGTTCCACCCCACCCCCCACTCCCACTGCCCTAGCACGCATTATGCTGGACTATAGCTGTCTGTGCATCTGCCTCCCTACCAACCACATCAACCTTAGTGCTGATGCCCATAGTAGAGCCTGTCCAGGCCCGTCTTCTACTTTTCCCTCCACATCCACCCCCTATCCCACTCTGTCCTGGGGTTCCCTCTTTCTCTTTCTCCCTTCTCGTAGTCAGTCGTCAGGCTTAGTCAACAGAAGGCAGTTAAGCTGCAGGAGATCCGTCAGAGGATGGGAGGAGAGTGCATGAATGGCGCTGTTCCTTCCCTATTCCTTCCCCAAAGCTCCTGTGGGCCTTCAGACACACCACATCCCACCGCCAACACCACCCGCTCCACCCTCACAGCCACAGCTCGCCCGTCCCTCCATCCAGGGCCATAATGCTGAGAAATTATCTTGAGAGCCCCAGGGAGTGACTGATTTAAGAGATCCCTCTGGTAGACAGATTACAGTAGAAACTGAACAGGAGTGGGGGTCGGGGGTTGGGTCCCACCGGGTTCCACTAACCCTTCCCCTCCTGGGCCTTGACCCTGTGGGTTGTGGACAGGGAATGTTGCCTGACTTTCCTGTAAACAAAGAATGTTGCCCGCTATCCCAGTTCTACAAGAATCAAGCCATTAGCCACTGCAGCAACCCACGGATGGTGCACCTGAGGGGAATTCAGGATGGAGAAAAACAGGAAGCATTCTGTGCTTTGGATACTGACCCTAGATAGTTAAGATGCATATCAAAGGAATAATTTCAATGAACCCAGGTCCTTGCATGTTCCCATACATAGAAAAACATTAACTTGAGATGTCTGTTCTTTGTGATTAGTAATCTTGGTGTTCAACTACATATTTTTGTTTTGTTCTTCCCACAAAAAACTCCTGTAGATCCTGGCTTCTCCCTTATCTCTTCAGAGCAATTCCTCAGAGCTTTCTGAGAGGCTGTCTTCTGGGCTTTAGTCCTCAGTAAGGTCCCACACAACTTTTAGGTTGTGCATTTTTCTTCAGTCCACAAGGCCTAGGGAAGGAAAGTGCTCCCAATGTTGGCCCCAGGTGCTGCCACCCGAATTCACCCACAGCTCTGTAAACGGCCCTTTTATTGGACTCCCCTCAAATACGCACAGTGTTAATAATGACTCTTTTCTGGGACTTCCCTGGTGGCTCAGTGGCCAAGACTGCACTCCCAGTGCAGGGGTCCCAGGTTTGATCCCTGGTCAGGGAACTAGATCCCACATGCATGCGCAGCTAAGAGTTCGCATGCCACAACTAGGGAGCCAGTGAGCCGCAACTAAGGAGCCCACCTGCCGCAACTAAGACCCAGTGCAACCAAATAAATAAATATTTTTAAAAAAGACTATTTTCTGCTGGGACCTTTATGTGGCAGTCAAGCTGCATATGGGAACTCTGCATGGGGCCAAAGCAATACCCAATGATGCTCAGAAAGCCCAGTGTCCCACGGTGTGGGTGGCAGGGGGTGGGTGGCATCAGCCCAGGACTGACCCACAGGGCCAGAGGTGTGAGAGCTAAGTAGAGAACAGCTCTCCTGCCATTCCTCTTCACCAGCACCTGGGCTCCCTTCCTCCATTTCAGAAGGCAGAAATGCCAGACATCCACTTCCCAGCTTCCTTTGCCCGAGGCCCAGCCAATCAGATGTACCCTCCTTGGAATCAGATGTACCTTCCCTAGAGTCAGACATACCTTCCCTGGAGTGTGCCTAGTGGGCTGGTGACCAGAGCCTCTGCAGTGGTGGGGGTCATAGCAGCCGGGTAGCAGCGTGCAGTGTCTGCCAAAGCAGAACTGTGACTTGGGCATGGCCTCTTTGTCTTGTCCTCCTGTGCCCTTGGTGGTTCTGGGAGCTACACAAGTTCATTTTCATAAATTCCATTTCTGATTATGTTGGGCAGAGTCAGTTTCCTCCAACGGATAAAGTTGTCAGCAGGTGACCAGGGAAATGGGGGTGCATCCAGAGTGGACGTTTGCCTGGTTGGAGTTAAAGGCAGTGGAAATCCAGCCAGGATGAAGGGAAAGCCTTTGGCAACCCCAGCAGGCTGAGGAGACAGAGCTAGTACAGCCATCACTGGTGGTGTGGTACAGATCTTCCACGACTTACGATGGGGTTACTGATAAATCCCCTGTAAGCTGAAAATATCGTAAGTTGAAAATGTATTTAATACATCCAGGACATTGGTCGCCTCCTCAGTGAGGACTTCATACAACCCTGAACCACGCCCTCGGCTCTGTCCCAGCACCCTCTAATACACGACTTACCTCTTTACTGTGTCTTCCACCACTAGAATGTCAGCTCTGTGAGGGAGGGAGTTTGCCCCTGGGCTTACTGCTATATTCCTCCTGCTTAGCACATGGTAGGCACTTAATGTGTTGTTAATGAATTAAGTGAAATGAAGATGCATATGAAAGAATTAGAGGAATCAGATTGCAACCAACCTCCAGCCCTTCTCCATCTCCCTTGCCCACTGAAGCAAGGTGTCCTCCCATAAGACCTCGTGAGGGAGTTACTTTGCAAGGGGAGTCAACTCTTCTAACGCCCCTCCTCCCCAACTCCTGAAACTAGAGATGGATACCAGCATGTCTGGAGACCTTATTACAAAGTCAGACCCAGAGGGGATGGCTTATGTATCAAAAGAATTTAAGACTTTGGTATTTTACATTAGCTAAAATATACACACTATGCGGTGGGGTGGGGGGGGAGACCGAGGCCCTAGACCATGGAGATAAGAACATCAGCTTAGTTAGGTTGGACTTCATCAATGCAGGTGAGCTTGCCAGGAACTTTGGATTCAATGTGCAGGCTTAAGCTACTGGGGGTTGTTCTGCCTATTTGGTTGGCTGAAATGAAAACTGGGTCTCACTAAATGCAATTGAGATGCCAAATGCTCCCTGGTGTAATGTAGAGGAGAGAACCCAAGGCCTCAGGAAGATTCACTCATTCATTCAAAATAAATGTTGGACTGAATTTATCAGGGACAACTCACCTTCTCCCTGAGTCCCTGGAGATGACCCAGAACATAGTCCTTCACCAAGGCCCTAGGAAGTTCATCGCTGAGAAGTTTCCATTTGCCAGGGCTGCTGTAACAAAGTACCACACCCTGAGCGGCTCAAACAACAGAAACTTACTGTCTCATAGTTCTGGAGGCTGGAAGCCAGGATGTCAGCAGGATCCATGCTGTCTCTGAAGTTGCTGGGGAATTTTGGATTAGGGGCACACCCTACTCCAGTATGACTTCATCTTAATTTATGACACCTGCAACCACCCTATTTCTACATAAGGTCACATCAGGAGGTACCGGGGGTTAGGTCTTCAATGTATTAATTTGGGGGACACAATTTGACCCATAAGTACCATAGTCACAGCTGTCCATGAGTCAGAGATTCTGGTTGGAGACACTATAGTTGAAATGCCTCCTTGATTTCAATGCAGATACCAGGATGTTTGGCAGGATCACCAGGCCCCTAAGACAAAAACTGATGGGGAGGCCAGCAGAGCCCTACTGGATGTGTATGACAAAAGAACTAGAGGGCTGACCACCAGAGACCTGACTGCAGAGGATAGGATCTCTCACCAATTCTCCAGATAAGATCAGTTCACAAACCCAGGGGCCCTTGACGGAAGTGGGGTGGGTGCCCTTTAAGGTGGGCCCTGTGAAGACAGCCCAGCTTCATGCTGGTACTTTCCCCACAACCCTTCCCAAAGAGACCTGTGGCCATTAGCCAGGGTTTGACAGATACCACTTCTGGTCTACCCCATTTTCCACTTTTAATAGAACAGTTTTTGTTTAAACAACAATGTGCCCAGTCCCAGGGGATGAATAATGATTGGTCTAAACCAAACATGGCAACTCGCCTTTACAGGTGATAATTATATTTTATTAATATATAATATAAAACCATATTATAAATATAATTCAAATGTTGCTGAAACCTATGTCTTTGTAACAATAGTTCATTCTATCCAAATATCCTCTGATCCTACCTGATGGCCACTGTTTCCTAGCAACCCAAAATGCTACAAAATTCTTCAGCCTAACCATATATAATCGCTCTTTCTAGGTTGTGGTAGAACAGTGAACCTGAAGAAAAATTCTGATAGTGTTATATTTCATTCCTTCTGTTGTTGCTTTGCTGTTGAAATCTTCAAAACCTTCTTCAGAAAGTGCAAGGAAGCCTCTAAGGAGGTCAGGTATCCACTCCAGGAACTCTGTGCCCGGAGACAGGGTGGGGACCATTCAGCGGTCCCCCAACCTCACCTACCAGGAAGACAGTCATAGCTGATACTACTCTGAGCTTGGGGATGAAGCCCAAGGGGTTCCTGTCATCCACTGTGACACAGCCACCCTCTGCCCGGACACACTAGGAAAGGCAAATGCCAGCAATGTTATGTCCATGGAGGAAGACCCCTGCAACACCCCAGCCCCACGGCAGAAGGTGTAGAAAAGTCCATCAAAATTCTGAGGCACGGGGAGGAGGAGGGATAAATTAGAAGCTTCGGATTAACATATACATACTACTATATATAAAATAGATGACAAGGACCTACTGTATAGCACGGGGAACTCTACTCAATATTCTGTGATCACCTATATGGGAAAAGAATCTGAAAAAGAATGAATACATGTGTACGTATAACTGAATCACTATGCTGTACACCTGAAACTAACACAACATTGTAAATCAACTATACTCCAATAGGACACGGGTTTGAGCCCTGGTCCGGGAAGATCCCACACGCCGTGGAGCAACTAAGCCCATGCACCACAACTACTGAGCTTGTGCTCTAGAGCCCGTGAGCCACAACTACTGAGCCCGCGAGCCACAACTACTGAGCCCACGTGCCACAACTACTGAAGCCCGTGCGCCTAGAGCCCGTGATCTGCACCAAGAGAAGCCACGGCAATGAGAAGCCCACGCACCACAAGGAAAAGTAGCCCCTGCTCACCACAACTAGAGAAAGCCTGCGCATAGCAACAAAGACCCAACACAGCCAAAATTAAAAATAAATAAATAAATTTATTTTAAAAAAAAACAACTATACTTCAATAAAATTTTTTTTAAATGCAAAAGGAAAAAAAAATTCTGAGGCATAGGAAAGGGTGTCTCTTGTCACCACCTTCCCCACGCCAGAAGTAACAAAGAACACCAGAGAATCAGCCAGCATGCTCCACCCACAGCCTTATGCAGGCCCTCCATCCTCGACCCAGCCTCTGGTTCCCCTCTCCAGGGATGCCAGTATTTGGGACCCACATTTCCAGGGACCCCAGATCCCCCCCTACATCTGTTTCTGTCTCAGTGGTGAGGGCCCAGCAACCTTGGTCAGCCCAGAGAAAACCCAGGCCCTGCCCAGGGCTCACTCCAGGGCAAGACAGTTTCTGCTCCAGGGATGGGTAGTCATGGGGGTGGGAGCTGGACCAAGGGTCCATACAGACCTGTTGGGAAAAAGCACAGCACAGGGGTTTGCAGAGCAGCTGGAAAGAACCTCACCAGTGGCGAGCTGGCCACACAACACCTTAGATTGTTCTTTTTTAAAAAAGTATTTATTGCAAAGAATGTTGGACACAGTGTGATATGTGGCTGAGATCCAACAACATCCATTCCAGGGCGAGCAGGAAACATGTCTGCAACAGGAGCACATCAACCGTCCTGGCTACAACCGGGCAGCCAGCCAGGTGGATGGCTGCCCATGCAGAGCCGGCTCCGGGTGAGCCCTGCTGGGATCCCACACTTCCCTCTGCCCCATCCCAGTCCTTGTGACACATCTCCAGTAGCTCCTGGCTGCCCTCTGGACAGAGAGAAAAGGCCTCGCTGGTCTCACCTCAGCCAGCCTGAGGTCTTGGAGAGGTGGTGACATCCAGATGTACGTGCCGCTGACCAAAGGGACCTGCTATGGCCAACAACTGAGCATGACCAAAAGTCACCAATACTCTGGCGGACATGGAAGCAAAGGCTGCAGTCCCCACATCCCAAAGGCAGTAGCGTGGTCCTCTGGCCCTGGGTCTAAGGGGCCTGGGGCTCTGACAGGAGATAAGTCCAGAAGGAGGGTACTGCCACGGCTCTGTCCTGGATATCTCTCCACCCATGTCTGTCCGTAACTGCTGTGGCACTCGAGGCCGAGAGATCATCAGCCTGGGCCAGGGACACAGGATCCTGGGGCCTGACTTCACCAAGGACCACCACCTGTGGACAGCAGCGCGTTCAACTACAAATCCACACGCTTCCTCACCCAGCCTCACAACTTGCTGGCCAGCCTGTTCTCCCAGCTACAAAATGGAGCCGGAACCCATGGCCCAGCCCAACTCCCTGGGCCCAAAAGAACTCAGGGGCGTGACAGATGGCAGGCTTCCCGAGGTCATTTTCATCAGGCTCCTGTGTACAAGAATCAGAAGCTGGGAAATTCCTGCCCTGGCCAGAGGCTGCCTCCAGCTCTGGGCTTTCCCGTGCTTAGTTCCGCGGGTAGAGGTCAACAAACGCCAGGACAGGCTTTTCAGGACCATGCAAGCTTTTCCGAATCCTTCACAGCAAATGCAGGTCCCTGCCACCAGTGTATACTCTTGTGTGGACACAGGCAGCGGCGGGCAAGGTAGCCCAGTGGCATGGCCGGGAGAGGAAGATGGGAGGGCAGCCTCTCCCTCGAGCACTGGGAAGGGCGACTCCTACAACTGTCCCGTCTTCACATCTTTCTTTACGTGTTGCACCATGAGAGCAGTTGGAGAGGGGTGGCCTTGGCTGCCAGCTCCCACGAGTATTCCAGTGTAGGCATAATTGGGAAGGGGTAATCGCAAACACCCCGCTCCCTGCATGTTTCTGTGCATTCCCATGTGCTGAAGTGAACACACTGCTTTCCTGAGCACCCACAAATGCAGACGCACGGACTCAAGGGTCTGGCCAGTGGAGGTGGCTGCCTTGGCGGAAGCTCTTCAGTTCCTGGTGAGGCAGGATGGGGATGGCTCTTTCCCACGTACTGAGGCAGCAGCAGCTCATGAACACCTTGCCTCTGGCTCAGGAAGTGGCCAAAGAGAGTGTAGCAGAGCCCTGGCAGGGGTCCCCAGGTCTACCCAGGCAGCTCGGCCTCAGTGGGTGGAAACATCACAGCAAGTGCTTTCCGTTTCACATTTTTGGGTTTCACACTTCACGAAGCCCACCAGGCCGGTGAGAGAGAACAGAAGGATCAGGGGCTGGGAAACCTCTCACCAGCCCGGTGCAGACGCAGTCAGGCCAAGTGGTTTTTAGCAGCAGGTTGGGCACCGCATACAACCCTGACACTGTCAACAAGGAAACAGGTGGGCTGGGACTGGGATTCTGGGTGCCACCAGCCATGCATGGCTTTGAGGGTGTTCCTGTGTGGTGACTGTCACACAGACCAGAGGGCCTGGAATGACCTCGTCCACAGAGATCAACACCTGCCCGGGGGTTGCAGTGGACGACACACGGTCACTGGTGAGCAGGGACCGTGACAAGGGCTTCCTCCGGAGGCCGAGAGATGTCTACATTCTGCACAAAATTAAACACACAGAACACTGACCATTTGCCAAGGACAGACAGTCACCACTACCTGCTTTGCTCATCGCTATAGCTGCTGGACTCACATCCTCACCCCGAGGAGCCCCGGCCACAGGACTTAGACCCCGACCTTTCCTAAGAGCCAGGCGTCAAGAGCCTCTTGACACGTGGTGGGTGACAAACACCAGAAAAAAGGTGGGGGATGGAGGACACCTCCGGTTCCTGCTTGCTCCTTGCAGGCAGGTCAGGCATTACCCAGAGTGAGGCCATCCCCACCTCCTGCCTCAGGTCTGGGTCAGGTGGGGAGAAACAGCTGGCTGGGAAGGGGACCAGCTCCTGAGGGTGCCCTCCTCCCGGCTATGTCGGTGTGTCGTTGGACAGGTGTCAGATATGGCCCCGGCAGCCTGCGGACACCTCCTGTGTCTGAGAGCTGGGGCACCAGGCCCCCTGCACCTCCTGAACAGCACCCCTCCCCTGCCTCAGCTGCAGAGCCCAGTTCTGTCCACAGCTGGCTGAGTTCAGGGCATCTCAGGCCTAAGGGATTGGGGTCAGAGACTCCCCTCAACTCTGTAAGACTATGTGATCCTATGTGATCCCTGATCTTGGTGGCCCAATGGAGCAGGTCACCAATGACCTGGGCCACAGCCCAGATCTGCAGGGAGGGAATCATGTCCGCTATGGCCACACTCCTGAGTTCACAGGGCTGGCCACTGGAATTGTAGGGGCAGGTGCAACTCTCACTGGGGGCAGGCTTCCCAAGGGCCCCTTTCTCACCACAACCTGTCCCCAAGGATGGGCCAGGACCTGGAGATCCTGCCCACCTTAAAAGGAACCATCCCGGAACCTGTGGCCAACAGAAGTTTGCCTCTCAGAAGTGCCTACCCAGAGGCAGGCAGGGTGCCTGCCAACTACCCCATGGCCATGTTGGCTCCTGCAAAGGGACCGGGGCACCAGCCCCTGATGCTTGCTGGGTCCAGGGGCCTCTTTCACCATCACCCCATCAATGCTGGGGGCTCAACACCTTCTGGGCTTTCCTCAGTACGAGGGGCCTGTTGGGACATCTACCCCTGAGACCTGTGTATGCCAGACTGGGCCTTCATCGGACTCTCAGGGCAAACAGGGAAGAGATTTACACAATGACTGGTTCTGGTGAGGGGAAGCAGCCTTAGGAAACAGGAGGACACATCCACACACCTCAGCCTGTGGGGCCCAAGGCCTGCACCCTGGGCAGGGACCCAAGGCCCAACACGTCCCATTGTGGGTGGCAGCAGGCATGACTAAGGTCCCAGGAGCCTTCCTGGTACAACAGACTCTGGGAATGGGGCCCAGAGGGGCGGTCCTGCTCTTGGCCTCAGTGGGAGAGGAAACCAAGATGGCAGAAGGATCCCACACGGGCATGAAGTGCTTCTGGGCAACACTTCAAGGAGCTTCTATCTTTAACGCTGGGGGAACACAGAACAGAGACGTGTCCTTCCGCAGGAAGGTGTCTACGCAGCACCGAGACACCCTCAGCCTCTGCATGGCCCTTTCCGCAACAAAGCAGGACATTTTTCATTTTTACTTTTTAAAGGTGCTCAAGTTGGACAGGTGCTCATGAGGCCTGGGCTGGTGGGACATGGAAGCGCCTGCCCCCTGTAGGCCTCTAGCCTCTGTTCTGGCCACAGCGTCACCCTGACAGAGAACTCAAGCTCACTCAGTAGATGCCCCAGCTGGGCCTGGCCCTGGTGGTTGCTGTGTCTGGACCCCCAGGAACGTGCCCACCACCCCAGCAGTGACCCGGCTGCTACCTGAGGCCTGTCTCGGTGCGTGTTCACAGCCGCCACATTCAGGAATATGGACTCCACTTTACAACCTGCCAAAGGGAAGATGCAAATCCATTCCCCCTCCTGAAAGGCAGCAGAGCCACAGGGGTAGAAGCTTCTCCCAGGAGGAGGCTCTCGGTGCTGTGGGGCTGAGCAGACGCCTCAGCCTCACTCCAGTCCTCCCACCTTGGGCAGCTCTGGAGGCCCCGTGCGGAAGCACTAGGCAGCGTGTCAGGCCCGAGCCTCTGGGCCACTGCCCAGCGCAGGCTCGCCAAGGAGCCCGGGCACCAGGCAGAGCCACAGTGAGGATGAGCGGCCCACCTCGGGGCCTGAGGGCGGTCTGAGAAGCAACAAGCCTAGCTCAGTGAGGGGTCACTACACTGAGCAGACCCTCACCCAGCCCTGTCTCACACATGAGGCGGGATCACCATGGTGCCAGGCGCTCAGTGCAAAGGGGGACGAGGCGATTAACATGCACTGGGATGACTTCAGCTGCCACTGAGCTATACAATTATCGTCCCGAGGGCACAACCATGTGAGAGTGCCTCGTCCAGTGTTGAAGGGGAGGGGTCGGGACCCAGGAGGTTAGGAAGTTGCGTGAGGCCTCTGCTGGCAGAGCCCAAGGCAGAGGCGCATATTTTCAGGTCCGGGTCCTGGGGCCGTGGGGTTTTCTGGGGGATTTTGGAGAAACCAGTAGAAAAGACCCTCATGTGGGTGGGTGACGGTTAAGGAAGGATCACTGGGGAGGCTTCCTGTGGCCACAGGAATTAAAACAAAAAACATTTTATAGCAAATTGGGAAAGGTGGTGGGATGGAAGGAGGAGGAATGAGCCTCTAATGAAATTTTCAAGGGAGGGGTTTGCAGAAAACCACAGAACCCTGCAGACAGCCAGTCTGGCAACCAGGTCAGCATGCGGGAAGCTTCTTTACCATAAGCCACGGGGGTCAGCTTCAGGACCGTGTGCAGCGGACACTTGAGGTAAGGCAGCTGTTCTGTGGACACAGGCGGAGAGGGTTGGCACCAGGGATGCCCAGGTGACAGTCCCCTTCGATCTCTCTCACACACACATCCCACCTCCCCAGGGGCAGCGTCCGCACCTGCTGCCTTGTCAAGGAAGTAGGCCAGGAGGCAGCGCATCACAGCCTGGTGGCAGATGACCAGCACGTTCTCTTGCCGCTCCAGCTCCATGATGACAGGCTCGAGTCGCTGGACCAGGTCCTCATAGGACTGCAAGGGCAAGTGGGAAGCATCCCTCAACCCAGCTCTGGGGGTAGGGATGGAGACCTTCTGGGTAGTGGGCTACCTTCTCCTGAACTCCTCACCATTCTGGGAGGTTGGTGAGGACTGGCAATCACCTCCCCTATCCCAGGGCCAGGTCCCAGTAGGACTGAGAGGGCAGGGCTGGGGCTTAGGCTGCGTCCAAGGGGCCACCTCCATGCCCTTCCTGGGGCCCTTTGCTGAACCCTCAGCTGCTGGAATTCACATGCTGGCAACTGATGACAGGTGGAGAAGACACGGCTCCCTTCCTACCCGCCGCACATGGAGTACACAGAACGAGGCTTGTAGGGAGGGGAAGCAAAAACCTCCCAAACTTCCCAGAGTGCAACCTGTCAGAATGCCTGAGCTCCCAGGAAGGACCCTCACAGTCTGCCTGCCCTGTACCTCCCCTGGGTGCCGTGAGGGAGCCCTTGGACCAACCCCAGTGACTGGCAGGTCTAGAGCTTTTCACTGGGAGACCCAGCCCTGGGGGTTCACCCCTGTTTGCACACAGTGAGCCATCCTTCAGAAAAAAAAAAAAAGGCCTCAAGCTTGGAGCTGAGTTTGCCCCATGATTTGGTTGGGACTAATACCAACATGACTTGTGCCAGCCCCTGGTATTTCTGGGGAAAGCCTAGACTGCTTCTTTTGGCAACTACCTTCCCTACCAATTTCCCCCCTGTATTCTCAAGTTTGAGCAGCCAGCTGCTTTGTTTCTTTTTACTGTTATCTGGTTTGGTTCTAAATCTGGGTTCTCCCTCACAGTATGACGTGGGGAAATATCAACGCTACCCGAAGCTGTCCTATTCCCGAGGACAGCACAGCATAGGCACCTGTGAGCCTGGCATTTGGGCGGGGGGTTTCGACATGTGTACGTGTATGTGTGTACGCAAACCTGTGCGTCTGTGGGAGGTATTTTTATTTGGCCACTGCCCCAGGTCACGTCCTAGAATTGGGAGATACATGAGTCAAAGGTGACACTGGGGGCTTCCCTGGTGGCGCAGTGGTTGAGAGTCCACCTGCCGATGCAGGGGACACGGGTTCGTACCCCGGTCCGGGAGGATTCCACATGCCACGGAGCGGCTGGGCCCGTGAGCCATGGCCGCTGAGCCTGTGTGTCTGGAGCCTGTGCTCCGCAACGGGAGAGGCCACAACAGTGAGCGGCCCGCATACCGCAAAAAAAAAAAAAAAAGGTGACACTGTTTCTACCCGGGGCCTGGGCTGAGGCGAGAGCCAGTCTGAGGGGAGGTGACAGTGCAGGTGACTTATGGTAGTCACAACTCACCTGGGGAAAATGAATCCCTAGGTCTGGATTCAGGGCTAGGGATGGTGTCCGGAGCCGCAGGGAGGATGGGGTCACCCTATGACACTCCCAGGGATGGGGAAAGTAAAGATGGGGAGTGATGGGAAACAGGGCTCCAGTAGGCCTCAGGGTTGGGATTCCTGGGCAGCACTGCTCACCCACCACCCAAGGAGGGGCCTGCAGCCTGGGCCACGGCTGAGAAGTGGTGGAGGTGACACACACACCCAGCCTGCCTACCTCTGAGGCCAGGCCCCTCCTGCTGCCCACGGAGCCTCTGCAGAGCCCCTCGGGGCCCTCAGTCACAGGCGGTCCTCCCAGGCAGGCAGCAGGTGGCTGGGATTAAGCCCCCATATCCCACCTACCTCCCCCTTGGGGTACCGGTACCGGTACTTGTCCTGGTCTCGCAGGGCAAATTCCAGTGGATAATGATCCTGAATTTCCTCGTAAGTCATTTCCTCACAGACGCCCTAGGGAGACACCGCAGTCATCACATCACCCACATCAGGCCCAGGGATCAGCCCTGTGTCAGGGGGAGGGCATTTCCTGGGCCACAGGGCCTCTCCCAGCCGGGAAGAGCAGGCACCCTGGGAAAACTAAGCAGGGGCAGCCTCACATTTGGAAAAAGCTATCACACGTCTTTTCCACCCACCCATCGTCCATCCATCCAGTTTATGCCATAAAAATAAACACAGAAATATTAACTATGTGTCTTTTCTAATGTGTCTTTTTGACTTCTGTGCTATGGAAATACTACAGCAGAGTATGGATTATTGTACAGGCTATAAAGTAAGATTTCCCTCATGTCATTCAGGATACACACACACGCACAGCATAGAAGTATCGTACACAAATGCCATTTTAAAACAAAACAAAAGAGCCCAGGACAATGTGTGGACTGACCAGTGTCAGTCCTTCCAAGGCTCAAGCCAAGAACCAGCACACAGGAGGTGCCCAGAGAGGAAGCAATAAAACGCCCGTAATAAAAAGCTGCTGGACTATTTACAATAGCCAGGTCATGGAAGCAACCGAAATGCCCATCGACAGACGAATGGATGAAGAAGATGTGGTACATATATACAATGGAATATTACTCAACCATAAAAAGGAATGAAATTGAGTCATTTGTAGAGACGTGGATGGATCTAGAGACTGTCATACAGAGTGAAGTAAGTCAGAAAGAAAAAAACAAATATCATACATTAATGCATATATGTGGAACCTAGAAAATGGTACAGATGAACCGGTTTGCAGGGCAGAAATTGAGACACAGATGTAGAGAACAAACGTATGGACACCAAGGGGGGAAAGTGGCGGGGTGGTGGTGGTGGTGGTGTGATGAATTGAGCGATTGGGATTGACATGTATACACTGATGTGTATAAAACTGATGATTAATAAGGACCTGCTGTATAAAAAAATAAATAAAATAGGGCTTCCCTGGTGGCACAGTGGTTGAGAGTCCGCCTGCCGATGCAGGGGACACGGGTTCGTGCCCCGGTCCGGGAAGATCCCACATGCCGTGGAGCGGCTGGGCCCATGCGCCATGGCCACTGAGCCTGTGCGTCCGGAGCCTGTGCTCCACAACGGGAGAGGCCACAACGGTGAGAGTCCCGCGTACCGCAAAAATAAATGAATAAATAAATAAATAAAATAAAATTCAAAAAAAGATGTGAGAAACTATAAAGTGGGGGTCAGGAGAACAAACTGTGACACTACAATTCATAACACACACAATAAACAAATTATTCTGAAAAATAAAAAATAAAATAAAATAAAAAGCTGCTGGTTTCTACCTATGTCCTCAGGGTTTTTTTTCCTAGACAAAGCCTTGGGGGCAAAGTTGTCTATTAAAAAGGAAAGATGATGAGGAAAATTTAAACCTATAAATGCCTATATCAAAAAAAAAAGATCTCATATCACTAATCTAATCTTCTACCTTAAGATATTGGAGGGACTTCCCTGGTGGCACAGTGGTTAAGAATCCGCCTGCCAATGTAGGGGACAAGGGTTCGATCCCTGGTCCAGGAAGATCCCACATGCTGCGGAGCAACTAAGCCTGCATGCCACAACTACTGAGCCCATGTGCCACAACTACTGAAGCCCGCGTGCCTAGAGCCTGCACTCCACAACAAGAGAAGCCACCACAGTGAGAAGCCCACACACTGCAACGAAGAGTAGCCCCTACTCACTACAACTAGAGAAAGTCCACCCACAGCAACAAAGACCCAACGCAGCCAAAACTAACTAACTAAATTTATTTTATTTTATTTTTTTTTTTTTTTACTAAATTTATTTAAAAAAAAAAAAAGTTACTGGAAGAAGAACAAATTAAACCCAAAGCAAGCAGAAGTAAGGAAATAATACAAATTAGAACACAAATTCATTAAATAGAAAAAAGCAACGAAATCAAAAGTGGGTTCTTTGAAAAGATCAACAGAATTCACAAAACTTTTGCTAGACTGACAGGAAAAAGGAAAGCTCAAATTATTAAACCAGGAATGAAAGGGGGATATTACTACAAAGCTTACAGAAATAAAAAAGATTATAAGGGAATACTATGCACAATTATATGCCAACAAATAAGACAACTTAGGTGAAATAGGAAAATTCCTACAAAGACACAAACTACCTGTTGTGAGTTGAATACTTCCCCCCAAAAGATACGCTGAAGTCCTAACCCCTGGGAACTGTGAATGTGACCTTATGTGGAAATAGTCTTTGCAGATATAATCAAGTAGATGAGGTCCAATGACTGATGCCCTTTTAAGAAGGCCATGTAAAGACATAGAGAGACACACACAGGGAAGAAGCCCATGTAATGAGGGAGACAGGGATTGCAGTGATGCACCTATAAGCCAAGGAATGTTGGCAGCCACCAGGAACCTGCTAAAAATATGGGCATTAAAAGGGATTGGGGGCAGGGGCTTCCCTGGTGGCGCAGGGGTTGAGAGTCCTCCTGCCAATGCAGGGGACACGGGTTCGAGCCCTCTCCGGGAGGATCCCACATGCCGTGGAGCAGCTAAGCCTGTGCGCCACAACTACTGAGCCTGCGCTCTGGAGCCCGTGAGCCACAACTACTGAGCCCACGTGCCACAAATGCTGAGCCTGTGCGCCTGGAGCCTGTGCTCCACAATAGGAGAGGTCACTGCAGTGAGAAGCCCACGCGCTGCAACGAAGAGCAGCCCCCGCTCTCCGCAACTGGAGAAAGTCTGTGCGCAGCAACACAGCCAAAAGATAAATAAATAAATTTATAAAATAAACGTGATTGGGGGGGACTTCCCTGGTGGCACAGTGGTTTAGGAATCCACCTGTCAACGCAGGGGACACGGGTTCAAGCCCTGGTCCAGGAAGGTTCCACATGCCACAGAGCAACTAAGCCCGTGTGCCACAGCTACTGAAGCCCATGTGTGCCTAGAGCCCGTGCTCCACCACAAGAGAAGCCACCTCAATGAGAAGGCCACACACCACAATGAGGAGTAGCCCAAAGCCTGTGCACAGCAACCAAGACCCAACGCAGCCAAAAATAAATTAATTAATTAAAAGAAAAAAGATTAGGGGGATTCCCTGGCGGTCCAGTGGTTAGAACCAAATGCTGTCACTGCTGAGAGCCTGGGTTCAATCCCTGGTCGGGGAACTAAGATCCCACAAGCCACAGTGTGGCCAAAAAAAAAGTGATTATGGTGATGGCTCAGAAGGAAGTGAAAGACAGTAGAGCAAGCCTCTATTGCCTTAGAGAATACGTATATTATCATGAACAGAATGTTGCTAGAAATATGAATGTTTAGGGACTCCTCTGGAGGTCCAGTGGTTAGGACTCTGTGTTTTCACTGCCGTGGCCCCAGGTTCAATCCTTGGTCAGGGAACTAAGATCACACAAGCTGTGAGGCGCGGCCAAAAAAAAAGAGAGAGAAAAGGCAATCTTTATCATAAAGCAGCAGAGAACTTGGCTGAACTGTGTTCTAGTGTGGGCAGCTATAACAAAAAAGGCAGATAGGGGCTTCCCTGGTGGCACAATGTTTGAGAGTCCGCCTGCCGATGCAGGGGACACGGGTTCGTGCCCCGGTCCGGGAAGATCCCACATGCCACGGAGCTGCTGGGCCCGTGAGCCACGGCCGCTGAGCCTGCGCGTCTGGAGCCTGTGCTCCACAATGGGAGAGGCCACAACAGTGAGAGGCCCGCGTAGGGCAAAAAAAAAAAAAAAAAAAAAAGGCAGATAATGACAAGTGATAAGGAGGATGCAGAAAAATCAGAACCCTCATACACTGCTGGTGGGAACGTAAAATGGTGCAGCCACTTTGGAAAACAGCCTGGCAGTTTCTAACAAGCTTAAATGGAGTTAACATGGGGGACTCCCTGGTGTCCCAGTGGTTGGGACTCTGTGCTTTCACTGCCAAGGGCCTGGGTTCAATCCCTGGTCAGGGAGCTAAGATCCCACAGGTCACACAGCACAGCCAAAATAAAAAAACAAACAAAAAAATGTAGAGTTAACATATGACCTAGCAATTCCACTCCTGGCTATCTACCCAAGAGAAATGAAAACATGTCCACACAAAAACTTGTACATTCAGAGCAACATCATTCCTAAAGCCAAAAAATGGCAACTACCCAAATGCCCATCGACTGGTGAATGGATAAATAACATGTGGTATATCCATACAATGGGATATTATTCGGCAATATACAGGAACAAAATACTGATACATTCTACCACAGGAGGAATGAAATGTCCAGAATAGGCCAACCTATAGAGACAGAAAACAGATTGGTGGTAGCCTAGGGCTGGGGGGAAGGACTGGAAGGAAATGGGGGTATGGGTACAGGGTTGCTTTCTGGAACAACAAAAATGTTCTAAAATTGATTGTGGTGATGGTTGCATAACTCTGTGAATATACTAAAAACGATTGAATCATACAATTTAAATAGGTGAACTGTATCATACGTGAATCATATCTCGATAAAGCTGTTGTTTTCAAAAAAGGAAAAATAAGACAGTAAATTGTGGATTGGGCTAAGAAAAAAATCACAATGTTAAAACAGAAGACTAGCCCAAGGCTGTTTACCAGAACAGAGGAAAGAACAAAGATAAACATGGAAAGATGACTAACAGATCATAGATACTAGAATAGTTTCCAAACTAAAGAAAAAGAAGGGAATCCAGTGTATCTAGGAAAATAATCGGATTAACCTCAAAAAAAAAAAAAAGATCAGGGCTGCCAAGGCTTCTCTGAGAAACCAAATGCTCCAGCCATATCCGTGCCCTTGGGAGGCAGACACCAGACCCCTAACCTGCGTCAGGGAGCTGCTATTTGCACAAGAAAGAAATCAGGGCTGGAAACCTCCTGTAACTCCCACCAGCCACAGCTGATGAAAGCCCACAAAATGGGTTAAATGAGCTATAAAACGGGTCACAGAAATTGCTTACTCTTTTGAAAGAGTTCATCAGTTCTAAAGAAGAGCTACAACAGATAAAAAAAAAAAACATGATGCTATACTCTGCCCAATTACAGTAAAAAAAAAAAAAAAAGGGCAGAAAGGAAACAAATGGAAATAACACATCCTCATAATTCCCAACAGAATCAAGAATTATTTTCCTGTTACTAATTTTGATAAGTATATTTTAGTTATTCCTTTATTTACAAGCATTCTCCTTAAGAATGTTTTAGAAAAGCTGTAAGGTAATGACTACTGGAATAAAAACACTGCTTGCCTTCCAAATCACAGAAAAGATGATGTTTATACAGAAAAAAAAAAAAAGAGATGAAAAGAAATCTGCAAGGTGCTGGGGAAAAAAAAGGACAAAGATAGCGATTGTAATAATAAATATGAATGGGTTTAGATTCCTAAACGATAAAAGCTCTCAGGCCAAAAAATAAACCAAAGATATGTTCCTTTCATCTAAAGAAATGACAGAAAAAGGTTAAAAATAAAAGGGAGTAGGCATAACAAAAAAAACATGGACAAAAAGCAAGCATGGCAAATTAAAACCAAAGTGAGATACCACCTCACACTCATTAGAATGGCTACTGTAAAAAAAAGAAAAAAAAAACCAGAAAAATAACAAGTGTTAGCACAGATGTGGAGAAATCAGAACACTCGTGCACTGTTGGTAGGAAAGTATGTATAATGGTGCAGTTGCTATGGAAAAAAGCATAGCGGTTCCTCAAAAAAATAAAAATAGAATTACCATATGATCCAACAATTCCACTTCTACATAGGTATCAAAAAGAAATGAAAGCAGTGTTTCAAAGAGAGATTTATATACCCATGTTCATAGCAGCCCGATGCACAATAGCTAAAAGGTGGAAGCAACCCAAATGTCCATAGATAAATGAATGGATAAGCAAAATGTGGTATATACATAAATGGAACCATATTCAAGCTTAAAAATGTGATTCTGACATATGCTACAACATGGATGGACCTTGAGGACATTATGATAAGTGAAGTAAACCAGTCACAAAAAGACAAATACTATATGATTCCACTTATGTGACATACTTAGAGACAGAAAAATCATACAGACAGAATCAAAGAGACAGAA
Organism: Orcinus orca; assembly: GCF_937001465.1. Lineage (NCBI taxonomy): Eukaryota > Metazoa > Chordata > Mammalia > Artiodactyla > Delphinidae > Orcinus > Orcinus orca. The sequence goes on along the minus strand of NC_064568.1, from coordinate 39,401,561 downwards.
AGTAAAATGGTAGTTGTCAGAGGCTGGGTGGGGAGGAGAAATGGGGGTTATTGTTTAATGGGTATAGAGTTTCCATTTTATAAGGCGAAAAGAGTTCTGGAGATGGGGACTTCCCTGATGGTCCAGTGGGTAAGACTCCGCACTCCCAATGCAGGGGACCCAGGTTCAATCCCTGGTCAGGGAACTAGATCCCGCATGCATGAAGTAAAGAAGATCCCACGTGCCACAACTAAGACCCCACACAGTCAAACATAAAGTAAATAAATAAACCTGCATGCCACAACTAAGAGTGCGCATGCTGCAACAAAGATCCCACATGCCGCAACTAAGACCCGGTGCAACCTAAATAAAAATTTAAAAAGTAAATAAATTTATAAACATTAACATGGTTACAAAAATAAAACTATTAAAAAAAAGAGTTCTGGAGATGGATGGTGGTGATGACTGCACATTCTGAATGTATTTAATACCACTGAACTGTGCACATAAAAATGGTTGTTAAGATGATAAATTTTATGTTATGTGCATTTTACAAAAAAAAATTGGGAAAAGAAAAGCAGGGATGATAATATTCAAATTCGTCAAAGTATAAATCCATGCAAAAAGTGTTTTATATTGAAACAGGAACCATCCAAAATGAAGGCTGAGCCACAGTGGAGTAACTGGTACCAGATTTGCTCTCGGCCCAACATAAACAATTCAAAAGAACTAGACAAAATGTATGTAACAATTGTTTGTAGACACTAGACAACAGGCAGAGCAGGGTTGTGATCCTCCAGAAGGGACACAAGGAGCCTACGACTGCAGCAATTTACTGCAGGCACTTCCTGGACTGCAGAGCATCACAAGAAAAGAAGAAGACACAAAAAAGAACAAAACTGAACCCCTAGAGCTTAAAAACATAACGCCTGAAATATAAAGTTCATTGGATGTTGGATGAGTTTAACAAAAACAGCAGTAAAGATAAGTGAGCTTGAAGATATAGCAATAGAAACTATCCAAACAGAAACTTGGAAAGAACAAAAGACTGAGAAACAATGAACAGAAGCTCAGTGACCTGTGGGATTATCCCATAGGTTCTATACACTATACCAAATGGTCCAAGAAGTTGGAGTCCAGGGTAGGAGACAGGGTAGCAGAAAATATATTTAAAGAAATGATATCTTAAATTTTTTTCAAACTCATATTTAGAAACCCAGAAATCCAAGAATCTCAATGAACTCCAAGCAGGATAAACATAAAGTAAAACATACCAAAGCACATCATAATCCAATTGCTTAAAATCAGTAATAAAGAGAAAATAGAGTAAAAGAAGATACATTATATACAAAACGAAGATAAGAATGACAGAAAACTCCTTGCTAGAGAACAGTGTGACCCAGAAGACAATAGAGGTGGTCCAATGGTGGTCCAGTGGTTAAGAATCCACCTTCCAATGCAGGGGACAAGGGTTTGATCCCTTGTTGGGGAACGAAGATCCCACATGCCACGGGGCAACTAAGCCCATGCACCACAACTAGAGAGAAGCCCACGCACCACAACTACTGAGCCCGTGCCCCCTAGAGCCCGCGTGCCACAACTAGAGAAGCCCACACGCCGAAACTAGAGAAAAGCCCGCATGCTGAAATGAAGAGCCTGCGCACTGCAGTGAAGACCCAGTGCAGCCAAAAAAAAAAAAAAAAAAAAAGAAGAAGAAGACAACAATGGAACAGCACCTTTTACATGCTGAAACAGAAGGAAGTCTGTGCTGTTTCCTCTCATTTGCCCCTCCATATCCTTCTGCTTCTCTACCTGCTCTCTGCCCCAGGAGGTTGACCTTTGTCCATGCATCTACAAGGCTCCCATGGCCACTAATGTCTTGTTGGGCTAGGCCACGGGGAACACTGGCAGGAGGTCACAGGGAGGGAGGAGAGTGAGGCTGAGATGTTTATTCTGACTCCTTCCTGAAGAAGTTGCTTTCAGTGGTCTAGGCCCTCACCCAAGGTTCCATCCCACCAGGCTGCCCTTTACTCACTGCTCCCTTGTCCCCAGGTTCCTATATCCTCTCTCTCCTCTGCCCAAGGGAAGCAATGGTCCCTGTTGTTACGAGGTCCCTATATCCTGCCCATTATCTTTGAAAAAAGGTCCTTTTATAAATCCTCATTGAATTAACCTAATTGGAGTGGCCATCTGTTTCCTTTTATGTCCCACAAATTACTAAGTCATGAATTTTACTTTATAATAAAACATCAAAATATGTGAAGAAAAAAGGTAAAATAATGCAAAATTCTTGAAAATGCAAGAAAAATCAACAAAATTATAATTAGAGTGTATTTAACATTCAACTATTGATTTATGATGATCAAACAGAAAAAAAAGACAGAAAATTTGAATGATATAATTAAAGTTGAAATTAATGAGATACACAAACTTTTTCTTTTGAAAATTTTCAACCATATAGAAAAGTACAGGGCTTCCCTTGTGGTGCAGTGGTTGAGAATCCACCTGCCAATGAAGGGGACACAGATTCGAGCCCTGGTCAGGGAAGACCCCACATGCTGCAGAGCAACTAAGCCTGTGCGCCACAACTACTGAACCTGCGCTCTAGAGCCTGCATGCCACAACTACTGAGCCCACACGCTTAGAGCCCATGCTCCACAACAAGAGAAGCCACTGCAATGAGAAGCCCGCGCACTGCAACGAAGAGTAGCCACCACTCACCACAACTAGAGAAAGCCCGCGTGCAGCAACAAGGACCCAACGCAGCCAAAAAATAATAATAATTAATAAACAATAAATAGACTTTCAAAAAAAAAAAGAATATACAACAGAAACACAAGGCACTTAAACTGGGAAGGTAACAACTGGATTATCCTTATTTCAGAAGATATGACAGCTCCCTGAGATAAAGCTAAGATAATCAACTGAAAAAGTACTAGAGCAAATGAAAGAATGGTCACAGGTTTTCTGTGGACCAGCAATAACCAGACGGGGGACAAGATCTTATTCACAAAGAGGCTTCCTCCATGAGGCCAGGTGGCCCAAGCTCCCAAGGGACCCTCTGGAGATGTCCCTGGTTAACAGCCCACTGTCAGCCTTCCTGGCCTGGCTCCCTACATGAATGCTGGGCCTGTGGCCCCTCCCATCTCATAATGTCATGGACGCCCCCTTTCCCTTACCCAATCTTTTCCAGCGGGGATGGATTCCATGGCATGTGGCTTCATCATCTTCCTCCCTACTCCTCACCTCCTCTGTCCAACTTGATTCCATCTCATCCATAGGGACACAATTGAACAAGCTTGCGAGCTGAATGAGTGTCTACCTTTTCCACAGCTGCATCCATCTGCTGGGGGTGGAGGATCGCCCCCAGAACACAGACAAGGGGGCCACAGAAGACTCCTGGTCTCCAGACAAGCCAACTCTTCCCCTTTGCTAACGCCCACTGGAAACTCCTCCTTCCTTTCACTCTTGAGTGAAACCTCCATGAAGTTCTGAGACACAGTACTCTATAGCCACCTGCACCCCTCTCCTCTACTGATACCCTGGAATCTGGGCCTCCGCCACCACTCAGGGCCTCCTGTCATCTCATTCTCTCCCTTTCTACCAGCCCCTCACCATCAGCTTACACACGGCCAAGTCTCCCTTGACTCTGAGTCCCTTGCCCCCCATTCACTTCCCTACCCATTCCCACCGGGCACCAACCCAGTAGGCTCATGCCAAGAATCCTAGTGGTCTTATGACATCCCAATGGTCAGTTTGGAGCCTGGCCTCACTCCCCCTCCCTATGGTATCTCATCCCACTGACCACTGCCTCCTCCTCTCTGCCTTGACTCCCATGACCCCATCAGCCTGGTTTCCCTTCCACCTCACCAGACACCTGTCCATAGCTTCCTCCACAGCCCCTTAAATGCCAGGGTTCCCCTGGGTTCTGTCCTGGGTCCTACTTTGCCTCCCTCAGCCACCTGATCCATTCCACAGTTTCAAGCACCATGTCTGTGGGGGGGATGCCCAAGCCCCACCTCTCTTTGGAGATCGGATTGGCTCCTGGGTACCTGCTCTTGAACATCTCCCAGGAACGTCTCCCTTTCATTCACTACATATTTACTGAGCACTTACGATGTGGTGAACAAAATAGATTAGTTCCTGCCCTCAGCTGAGCTCATCACCTTCCTTGCCCCAGAACCCTTCCCAGTGGCTGGAAATCTGGAGCCATCCTAGATCCTTTTTAGACCCCTGGCTGGGCATCAACAGCCTCTATCCTTTCATTAGGATCTTGGTCCCCAGCACCTGGCCCAGTTCCTAGCACAGAGTAGCCTCACATAAATACGTGATAAATAAATGAAGAAACATCCCTCAAGTCCATCTACTCCTTTTTCACTGCCGTCACCCAAGTTCCAGATGTCATCACCTCACCAGGCCATTGCAAGGACCTCTAACTAGTCTCCCTTCTCCGGCTTGTCCCCCCACCTCATCCCAACAAAACAATTCTATCAGTTGGGGTGATCTTTGTAGGATTCAAATCTGATCTCGAGACTTCCATATCAGGCAATGGTAGACTAGCTTGCTTTAGACTAACACTCCACTGAGAGCTACTAGAAAAGCCAAACCGAAATAAATAAATAAATCTGTTTGATATCACCCTAGAGCCACAAGGCAGAGAAGACCTGAGGGGCCAAGATCCTGAAGTGAAGGGAAGCCCAAGGAGGTGAACCTGGTATATGGCATCATTTTTCCCTTTGAGGTTTTGTTGATTTGAAAGTGGCAGTTAAAAGCATGACAAGCCACCTGGTAGGCAAAATGGCTGAAGAGGGTCAAAAGGTATAAACTTCCAGTTATAAGATAAATAAGCCCTGGGGATGTAATGTACAGCATGGTGATTATAATTAACAATATGTATCATATATTTGAAAATTGCTAAGAGAGTATGTCTTGAAAGTTCTCATCACAAGAAAACTAAAATTTGTAACTATGTGGTGATGGATGTTAACTAAACTTATTGTGATAATTATTTCACAATACATACATCCATCAAATCATCACTTTGTACACCTAGATAGTTATATACAAAAGAAGGGAAGGAGGGAGGCAGGGAAGGAGGGAGGGATGAATCAGAACCCTAAACAATAATGAAATGTTAAAGAGAAAGCTCTCCCTGACCCCTTTCAACACTGTCACCCTGGGTGAGTGCAGCTGTGCCCAGAGCTGGGCAGGGGAGGGAAGAGATGGTGATTACCGCATCAATCTCGTTGAGAACTTTCCACTGCTCATAAGGCACACCCAGGGCCTCAGCCGTCTGGATTGTCCTCTTCATCTGGCTTGTCCAAACCTTTAGGTCCTTGATGTTCTGATCCCTGATGAACTTGGCCAGACTCCTGGCAAACTGAAACACATCACAAGCAAATTCAGATGCACAGGTCCTGGGCTGCCCTCAAAGGGTCCATGGGGCCCAGCCTTAGAGAAAACAGTTTTGGTAAAAAACACGAACTAACTCTCGATGACACCGACACCCACACCCACAAGTGCTGTCCCTGTGCATTCTTCCGAGATCCTCAGTGTAGTTCCAGCTGTGGGTCATCAGGTCCCCTGCCAGTGCTCACCCCCTGACCATGTGCCCTAGGCTGTATGACCTTCCCACTGAGGTTTCAGTATCTCCCCTGGACTGTGGCACAGCATCAGCTGCACTGTAGGGACTCAGCTCACTCCCAGAATGGCACGCCTCTCCAGGGAAAGGGAACCAGCTGGTGAGAGCTCGCGTGCAAGCCAGAGATTCAGGCATCTGCCGGGTGACCTTCCCTATAGAATGGGAACATTCCAGACTGAATGAGGTCATCCACCTGGATTGCATGTTAGCTGGAGTCCAGCACCAGCACACGCACATGCACACAGAAATAAACACACACACACACACACACAGACACACACACAGACACACACACAGACACACACACACACACACACACACACACACACACACACACACACACACACACACACACACACACGCTGACCTCCCTGCCCCGGGCGGACAGTCCTGGGTCCCCGCCAATCCGGCCCTTGAGGTTGAGCTCGCTCTCCCCGTGCCGGCAGAGGTAGATGGAGCGGGGCGTCACGTGGATGTTCATGAGGTAATACACAATGCGGCTCTGGATGTGGTCAGCCACGCGGTTCACGATGTAGCTCTGCCCCACATCCATGATCTTGATGTAGGACAGATCCCTTTCCAGAGAGGGTAGAGAGAAGCCTGTGAGTGTGACCGGGGTCCTTGAGGCCACGCCCTGCCAGCTCCAGGAACCATCCTCAGAGCCTTGCATCTCTGACCCCACCAGGCTTGAGACCACAACACACAGGACTGCCAGCTGGTACGCGAGTGATGGGGGTGAGGTGGGAGCAACACGACACGCATGACATACAGACAAACCCCGTGAGAGGTGCTCCACACTCATCATGCTCCCAAAAGGTGACATTCAAAGTGAGGGGTCAGTCCTACCACATCGGGACCTTCATCGCTGCTCTATGTCCCCCGGGCCCCTCTTGCCTACCTATGAGCTCTCAACGTACTATCTGTAAGGTGAACAAGAGACAGTTTTTCCAGGATTGACCTGGGAGTAGTTGGCAAACGCGCTTCCCCTCCAGTCTTCCTGGTCAGCCATCCATGGGCCTGGCCTTTCCTTCCCCCAGCGAACCCTCCCCCAAGAACCCAGCCCGGGTCATGTGTGTGTGCCGAGTGGTTGCCATGTCCCACACCAGGCAGCAGGTGGACGAGACAAGAAGCACAGGAGGATGGTGCTGGTGGCAGCAGCCAATAAGCCCAACTCCACCGCTTTCCCTGCTTTGGACCAGTGCAGCCCTGCAGCGTGGAGAACAGAGCCACAAGGAGCAATGCCATGCTGGGGGGAGACCAGGAGAACCACAGAGGCCGGGGCAGCAGCACCGGATCAGCGCCAGCATCGCTGAGGGGACTCAGTCCAGGGACTGTCCCTCAAACATCCCAGAAAACATCCCCCCAGCAGTCACTTGACTTCTTTCGTTCGTAACTATATATTCATACGTAATTATAAACAACCCAAGTACAAGTTCATATTTCCACCCTTTTCACTTAATGCTACATAACATACACTTTCCCATGTCTCTTCAGCATGATTTATAAGGACTGTGTAATACTTTATTCAGTTATTAAAGTTAACTTAAGCGTTAACTTAATTACTTAAGTGTTATTCACTTAACCACTGCCCCCATTTCTGCTATAATACAGGAGTTGGCAAACTATGGCCAGCAAGTCAAACTCAGCCTGGTTTTGTAAATACAGTTTTATGGGAACACAATCATGCTTATTTATTTACGTATCATCTATGTTCCTTTAGTACTAAATGGCAAAGTTAAGTAGCTGCAACAGAGACTGTATGCCCCCAAAGCCTAAAATACCTACCACCTGAGCCTTTACGGAAAGAGCTTGCCGGTGGCTGGCTGCTGTCCCCACCCAGCACTCGGTCCCACAGATCCCTGTTCCAGAGGGAGGCGGGCGGGGCTCACAAGCACTGGTTACTGCTAGCTGTTAGTAGGCAGGGTCTGGGCACCCCTTCCCCTTCTCAAAATACAGACCACCCACTGAAAGAAGAGCGTGTACTGTTTGCAAAAGCCCTGTGGGAAGACCCTCTGAATAGAAAGCAGGCTTGATTTTCTGATGAAATAGCAGAAAACTGTGACTCACAGAGCTCCAGATAAAGCAGCTACGGTTCTGCAAGTCACCCCTGGGCCATGATTTCCACCCCGAGGAAAGAAACAAAAAGGGACAGACCATCTCTGCCCGCGGAGGTGGTCCCTCAGCCACCACCTTGAGGAGCCACAGGAGGCAGCCGAGTGGACCCCACCTACCACCCACCGCAGCCAAGGACACAGTGCTGCCCTGCCTCACCTGTCCAGGTCCTCGTCCAGCGACTCATATGAATTCTCATAGCACTCGATGCGCCTCATGAAATCCTCCGTGGCCTCATCGCTATCATGGTTGACATAGTCAGGGCTGCCCAGTTTCACTTGCTGCCGGGGTCAGGCACAGAGCAAGGACACATCAGGGCCAGAGGCCAAGCAGGTCGGAGACCAAGGAGGATGCTGGGTTGGGGGGAGGCTGGGCAGGAGGATTGGCCTCCCAGGGGCACTGGTCCCATTAGGAAGAGCCCAGTGGCTCCCTGGTCCCAGCTCCCATACCAGTGCTAAGAGAGTATTACTGAACATCCTGTGACCGCAGTCCCTCATCTTTGGGGGATGAGGGACTGCGATCGGGTGGGCAGTCCCCACCTGACCCAGAGATCTACCGCCTTCCCCCCTACCCACAATGTTCAAGAAGACCAAGTTAAGGTCGGCCCAGGCACCAGCCTAACCTGGAGATGGACCTCACTGTCACAGGCCATCTTGGCTGTATTACTGCTCCCACAAGGTCAGATGCACCACTCACCACGATGTTGGCAGCTATGACCTCAGGATCCACACAGATGGACTCAACGAAAAAGGTCTGCAGCAAAGACCAGGGTGGGCAGGAGGGAAGGAACCAGAGACACATTTAGGGCCCTGAGCCTGGCTCCCTGGAGCTCCCTACCCACTGAGGGCCATGCTGCCCAGAGGCCCTTCTTCAGGGGGTGGGGTCAGGTCAAGGAGCACAGACCCAAAGCAGGTGCCGCCCTATGAAGGACTCTCCCACCAAGACCCCCACTTCCTCAGAAAGATAACTCCAGGTGGAGAGAAAATCAATATCCCAAATCCACTCAGGAGCCCACCTGCCTGAGGCCAGTGGGCCTCAGGAGGCCGAGAAGGTGGCCCCAGAGGGCCCGAACGTGCCACAGCCCAACCAAGGAGGTAAGCCAAGGAGGCCTCACCTTGTAGCCATTCTGTTCCCCAAAATTAAAGATGGTCGCTCTCCGTTCTCGGGTGGTATTTGTTGCATCAAAAACCTAGGACCAAAATGGGGTTAACTCAGCCTCTGGTCCTGGAGAGGGTGGGAGGCCACCTGACAGCTGTAGCACAGGGACTGGATTTCTCATCAGGACCAGTTGCCGTTTGGCCATCCGCCTGGCCAGTCTCCTTCAGACCTGCAATGGCTGGGCTGGTCCTCCTCTTCCTTGGGGAGCACCCCAAGGAAGCTGGAAGCAGGGCAGCAGGCACTCACTCACAAGACTTCCAGTGAAACTAGTTAAACTTGTAGAACTAAACCCACGTTTACTTCCACTCCATCCTGTCACCCCAGTAAAATGGGAACAGGAGAGGAGAGGAGATGGGAAATGTCAACACAGTTTTTTAAGATAGACACATGGTAACTGGCTCAGAGAAACAGAGAAAACCAAACACAAACCTACACCAACCAGAGCACACCTGCTTGTGCAGAACCACGGTAGTCAGGAACAGGGCACAGGCATCTCTGAAAAAAGGGACAAGTGTGCAGAAGAAACGGGAGGACTGGCTGGTGGTGCAAGTGGAGCCCCAGGCCCCCTCCTTGCCTCCTCCAGGCAGGCTGTGACCCCCCCCCGGGGCCTGCCCAGCACTCAGGGGCAGCCCACCCAAGCAGCTTTTAGAGCGTAACTTTTTACAAAGGGCATTTGACCAGGGCTCACTGGATGCTCCAGCAAAACCTCTAACATGAAAAACAAAGACTAAATCAAACAGAATAAAAGGAACTTCAAGAAATGAGGACAGGGAGGGACTTCCATGGTGGTGCAGTGATTAAGAATCTGCCTGCCAATGCAGGGGACACGGGTTCGATCCCTGGTCCGGGAAGATCACACATGCCGCGGAGCAACTAAGCCTGTGCACCACAACTACTGAGCCTGCGCTCTAGACCCTGCGAGCCACAACTACTGAGCCTGCGCTCTAGACCCTGAGAGCCACAACTACTGAAGCCTGCAAGCTTAGAGCCCGTGCTCCACAACAAGAGAAGCCACCACAATGAGAAGCATGCGCACCAAAATGAAGAGTAGCCCCCGCTCACCACAACGAGAGAAAGCCTGCGTGCAGCAATGAAGACCCAACGTAGCCAAAAATAAATAAAAAATAAATAAATTCATTTAAAAAAAAAAAAGAAGAAGATGGGAGGGGAGTGGGGACTCAGTTCTGAGAAAGCGGTGGGGGTGGTTTAACAAAGTAAAATATATGACATTTCTCTGAGCTGCTGGAGAAGAGTTTCCTGATGGAAAGGGTCCCCCCAAGGACCCAGCATTGTGGAGAAGACCCACCATAAAGCACATCACCTTGAAGACCCCTAAAAGCTTCCCCAGAGGAAGGGGCATGAGAAGCCCCCAGTTTTCTCTAGGAAATAAAACTTTTCTTTTTTTTTTTTTTTGCGGTACGCGGGCCTCTCACTGTTGTGGCCTCTCCCGCTGCGGAGCACAGGCTCCGGACGCGCAGGCTCAGCGGCCATGGCTCACGGGCGCAGCCGCTCGGCGACATGTGGGATCTTCCCGGACCAGGGCACGAACCCGTGTCCCCTGCATTGGCAGGCGGACTCTCAACCACTGCGCCACCAGGGAAGCCCTTTTCTTTTTTTTTTTTAACTTCTTTTTGCCCGCAACGTGCGCTTGTGGGATCTTAGTTCCCTGACCAGGGATTGAACCTAGGCCCTCAGCAGAAAGAGCATGAAGTCCTAACCACTGGGACTGCCGGGGAATTCCCTAGGGAAAAAAACTTTTAAGGAGGATCAGCAAATCAGAATGACATCAGACTTTCCCACAGCCACTCTAGAAGCCGTAATACAATGGAGCAATGTCATGAAAATTCTAAAGGAAACGTTCTTTCCACCCATCCATCAAATGTGAGGATAAAGAAAAGACATTTCTACACATGCAAGGTCTCACAAAATTTACTTCCCAAGTACCTTTCTCAGAAAGCTATTAGAGGATGTGCTCCAACAAAACAAGTCAGTAAAGCAAGGAAAAGCAAGACATGGGATCCAAGAGCAGGGCATTCAACTCAGGAGGGAAGAGAAGGAAATTCCCAGGGTGACAGCTGTGCCACAGACAGACCTAGAGGGCAACTGATCTAGATGGGGCTGGGGGACAGAGCTCCAGGATGCATGCCTTCAAAAGGAAAAAGGAAGGAAAAAATAGCCCGTGTTTGACTACATAGGGTTGGGGTAGGGCCCTTTCCTGCAGACACCCTTGCTCAGCCTTGTCCCACCTGTCCATCTGACTGGAGGGTCCAACACAGAGGGGGAATTCCCTTACCCAGCATTCAACTGATTCCTGGAATAGCCACCAAATGTTGGGCTGGATGCTCTCCACACCAGGAGAAATCACATTTGCTAAAGACTTAGGTAACATGACACCTCTAACTTGTGGAGTGGCCAAGAATGTGAGTATTCAGAGGGAAGTCCAGCAGGGTCAAACACAACCACAAGCCCAGAGGGAAATTCCTGGCCCACCTCTGGCCTCTGGCTTCTTCCAGCACAGCAGCTGCAGACTTCTTCCCAGGGGCTGGCACCCAGTGGTATCTAGGGCCACATACACCCTGCCTTCCCCTCCAGATGCCTGATAAGTAAAGGGGTAGAAGTATGTGGGCTCCCATATGTCACTCCCAGATACCACCAGGGTGTTATACTCACCGCCACATGCCCCCCCTCCTCACTAAGGAACCGCCGAACATCTCGGAGGGCTGCCAGGGCACACTGCCTTCAGAAAAGAAAACACAGGTCAGCCAAGCACCTGACTTGTTGCTGCAGGGCAGTAGGTCAGGGATATATCCTATGCCAGATAGGAGACGGGGCAGCCCCTGGGGCCCTTTCTCTCTTCTCAAGGTTTCTCTTTCCTTGGGAAGATTTTCAGTGTTTGGTAACCCTGCTCCTGTAGGTGGAAGGCTATGTGTTTCTGGCCATCAGGAACTTTTTTTTTTTTTTTAATTGGAGTATAGCTGCTTTACAACATTGTCTTAGTTTATACTGCACAGCAAAGTGAATAAGCTATACGTATACATATATCACCTGTTTTTGGATTTCCTTCTCATTTAGATCACCACAGAGCATTGAGTAGAGTTCCCTGTGCTATACCAGTAGGTTCTCATTAGTTATCTATTTTATACATAGTATCAGTAGTGTATATATGTCAATCCCAATATCCCCATTCATCCCACCACCCCCTTTCCCCCTTGGTATACATACAGGAATACTTTTTGAAATACCACTTTTCTGTACTTTCCTTCTTCATCTCATCATGTACAAATCCAGCCTGCCATTTTGCCATATTCATGATTTCTAAGTGTCATGCATTTCCCCTATCAAAATAAGCACTTCTAAAACCAGACACTCCCTTGTATGTGTGTTGGGGGCAGGGCAGGCGGTGCAGGTGGTGGGAAAGGAGAGACATTACTGCTGGCCCCCAAGGCAGCATTAAGCTTAATGTTCAATTTTCCTTTCTAGAAGGGAGATGTGGACTAAGAATGCCACCTGGTGTATCAGCAAACAAAGGGTGTTGCAGCCATCAAGCTATCAGCCACTGCAGCCACCCCCAAAGGGGCCCCCTCAGGGGACTCAGAATGGGAAAGAACAGGACACTGGCCCCAGAGAGCTGAGGTGCATATCAAAGGAATGATTTCAATGAGCCCACACATGGCACCTACCTTACCTCTGCAGAGCAGTCCCTCAGTTATCTGAGAGGCTGTCTTCTAGGCTTAAGTCCTCAGTTTTGTTCACTGAATAAAACATAAGTCTCAACTTTTAGGCTGTTCCTTTCTTTCAGTGGACCAAGAACGCCCTACATGATCCCTTCTGGAGGAGGGTGCCGTGTCTCTGCCTCTCGCACCCGGGTCCACAGGTGCTCCGGAAGGGCAAAACCCTCACCATGACTGACCACTGACTACACTGTCTGTCCTCAGACATCTCAGCCTTTCCGTTTATTGCTGCAAAATGGATTGCCACATATAAGGATCTTTCTGACTTTATCCATTTCCCCTGTAAGGTCCGAAGATAGATAAATCACTTTGACGTTTTATCTATGCAGGGGAGCAGAATTTGCCACCCCAAAATATTTCTCTTTGGCATAAGGATTATTTTAGGCTGATTATTTTTAAGACACTGCAGACATGGGAGCAGCTCTGAAAACATGAGTAGAAGTTACCCTTTTTTGAGAGACATTTACAAGTATAAGGGAAATCTCCATTTGTAAGGGGGTCTCCATCGCTGTACCAGGAGGAGGGAGATGATCTTTATCTCTAGAAACTGTTATCACTCCTGAAGGCACAGATTGAGTGATTGATTGATTTAGGCCACGCCAGACGTCTTGCAGAATCTTAGTTCCCAGCGATTGAACCCAGGCCCCCCGACAGTGGAAGCTCCAAGTCCACAGCCAGGGAATTCCCTGAAGGTATAGATTTAAATCTGCATAACAACCTTACCCTCGTTTACTGAGCTTTTCCGGGTAAATTCTCCTGACTCCTCACCCCCAACATCTTCTTTTCTCTTCAGCTGAAGATGGTATTTAAGGGGAGGGCTTCCCAGGTCTCTCACATGTGTGTAGGAGGTATACATGCTATTAAACTTTTTTTCTGTCCTGTTAATCTGTGTCATGTCAATTTAATTATTAGACCAGCCAAAGAACCTAGAAGGTAAGAAGGGAAAATTTTTCCTCCCAAACACTATTACCTGTACTTTTTTGATGTAAAAGTAAAGTTAGATCTCCCATTTGTTTGATCTTGGGATTTTGTGTGTAAACCCCTAGTGCATCAAAGGCCAAGCCAGGCCAGTGTGCCCAAGCATGGAAACAGAGGCCGACCAGACTCCTGGGGTCATGAGGAAACTGGGGGCAGAGCTGAGTCCAGGTCACTGGAAGGAGCTCTGCTCTTATGCCTCCTTGTGACCTTTCTGTGCTCTATTAGGCCTTTCAATTAAGACCCCAAAGTGCTTTCTTCTGCCAAAAAACCTGAATTCTGAAAGTCCAGGAAGCTGGCATTGATAAGGACAGAGTAAAGGGACAAAGTAGGTGACTAGTTAATCCCACTAAGGGATCATAAGGAAAAAGTATGGGAGACCTCTATAAGAAAATGATCACTCGAGAAAGCAGGTTTGCTTAACCACAAAACCAAGCAGGCTTGCTTAACAACAAAACCATGCGACAGAAGCATGAGACATGCCCCCAGACAATAAAACAATGGTGGAATGAAACCCACCTCCTGCCCAGTGGTAAGTTAATGATTCCTAGGACATGCTCCTTTGTGCTCACTAAAAACAAAAGTATAAGGAAAGGGTGACATTATACTGAAACCTGAGCTGATTTACCATGTTTTAGTATACGTTACCACCTTTTTGCTCATTTCCATTGCGCCATGACAGTCCCAGTTTGACCACTAGGGACAAGAAAACTCCGCCCCCCACCCCCACGTGGAGGAGGAGCTGATGATGGAAGCTTGATGTCTACTCAAGGATGAGGAAGCAGGTGGTCTTCTCCCCCTCCTCACTCTCCCTTTGATTATAAAACTGTAGCCTACTAAGTTCTGGGCACAGTGCCCTCCTGCCCACCCACTTGTAAACCTCACAAGTGTCCTATTCTAATAAATCACTTATCTAACACTTTGTCTCTCGCTGAATTCTTTCTGCACTGAGACATAAAGAACCAGAGCTTCTCAGAGCCCCCCACATCCCCGAGACACATTTCTACAGTTTCAGCACGGCTGGGGCCATTTCTTGCCACCCACATTTAGAGCCCCATGTTCTGGGCTAAGATCTCTGTGGTCTGCTCTGGCTGAGGCTGCACCAAGTAGGAGGGATCTCAGGGCCCAGGTGGAGATGCTGGGGGAACAGCCTGGGAGCCTGAACACGTGTGGGTGTGAGTGTGGATGGGCACACACGTGCATGCATGGGTGGATATGTGTATGTGTAAGTCTGTGAGTGAGCACCTGTGAGCATTCCTTGGGCCCCTGTGGAAGTGCAGCTGTGCACATACAAGAGGGTGTATGTGTTTTGATAAATACATTTGGTCTTTGTCCTGGGTTCTTGGCAGAGCTCCTAAGACCCTTGGAATTTCTTAAGTGATAGGAGTGATTTTTGTCATTCACAAGGAGCCCCTTCCAATCACACCTGAGTTGATGCTAATGTAGCGACTCAGGCTGGGGCCCCTATACAGCCTCAGCATGGGGCTGATCACCAGAAAGTGATGAAAGGGTTGCAACATTCAGCCCTGCCACCATCCTCCAGGAAGGGAGGTGGGGGCTGAAGATGAATTGAATGATGAGAGTTGAAGAGCTTCCAGGTTGAAGAGATGAGGTGCTGGGAGGGTGCCAGACCCCGAGACGGCTGGAAGCTCCCCGCACTGCCCCCTTCCTTGCCTGTGCACCTCTTCCACTTGGCTGTTCCCGAGTTGTATCCTTTATAATAAACCAGTAAACACAACTCAAGTATGTTCCTGAGCTCTGTGAGCTGGAACAGTAACCTGCTGAAGAGGGGGTTGTGGGAACCCCCAATTTATAGCCAGTTAGAAGTACGGGTGCCCCCCGCCGAGACTTGTGACTGGTGTGTGAAGTGGGGTCAGTCTTGAGGGACTGAGTCCTTAACCTGTGGGAACTGATGCTAACTGCAGGTAGACAGGGTCAGAATTGAACTGAATTGAACTGTTGGACACAGTTGGTGTCAGGAGGATATGCACGTGTGTGAACGCCCACGTGTGTACATACGGTATGTGTACACACCTTCCTGCAGTATGTGACTGTGTGCACATATATGAGGGTGCCTGGTGTGTATTTACACACTTACCCATGTGTACATAAAGAGGGAACACCTGCACATGTACAGATGGCTGTACATGCCCTCTTCTAGATCTTCCATTGTGCCCAGTGTTAGGGACAGACCTCCACATTGTGTAGGTCTAGGAAGCTCAACAATGTGTACGTACCTGGGCCTCTGGGAAATGCAGGCTTCTCTTCCCAGGTTTCCCATTTTTAAAAAGTCTGATCTTTCTATTTTGCCAGTTATCTGTGGGACATTTAGGGCTGGTTAATGGGAAATGGACCCATGGCCCAGGGGCCAGACCCAGGCTTTGGATACACGAGGGAGACTTTCTAGGAACAGCCAGAGGGTGTGCCTACAGAGAGGCACACGTGAATCTGCCCCCAGCTTCTACTGCTGGGGCCTCTGTTCCAGCTGGGTGACCCTAGACCAGCTTCCTTACCTCTTCTGAGTCTGGGTTTCGCCATGAGAATTAATCCCAATGTTCCTACCTTCAATGGGCAGTCTGAGCAGAATGACCAGCGAGCTCTGGGAAGGCTAGCTTCCTTCTTCTCCCCACAAACACTCTGGATTCAGACAGGCCTGGCTTCAAATCAAACCCTGAGGGATCCCAGACAATACCACCACTTCCTGACCTCAGTCTCAGCATCTAGAGGAGTGAGGCACCACAGCCCACTGCAGGGAAGATCAAAGCAGCTAATGAGTGCCCACAGCTTGAGGTTGTTGCAGAATTTGCATTTGATGCAACCTTTGATCTACAAATTGAGTACTTCCGGAATGATGGACAGGACAGTTTTTAGTGGTACATGGGGTTAGATTTAAGTCTGGACTCTGTGAAGTTCCTTGGGATCTTGTGTGAGACTGCTGAGCCTCAATTTCCTCATCTTTAAGTTGGTGGGCAGGGGGCGGCAATGGGCATCACACACACACAGCACACAGGAGGTTCAAGTATCAGTACCCTCACTTTTGTCTGGGTCGTTATCACAGAGGGCCCACCCTTGAGTTTTACCCACAATTCACAGTTCGGCCCCAGAGACCTGAATGTCAGACTCCACTTCCCTTCTTGGTGCAGCAGCCCGCCCATCCCCATTGACCCAACAGCAGAGGCACGGAAGGGCCAAGCCCCACGATGGGGAACTCCTGCCCCCTGGTGGCCAGAGAAGGAGCAGGTCAACCACAGCAATAACCAGGGGCTTCCGGCCTGGGGCTTGATTTGGGAAGGTCACTAGAACTGGGCCAACCTCTGCTCAAAGCCCTCCCACAACGGCTGGGCCCAGAACAAGGGCAGGAAGCTTCCTGATCCCTCAGTTGACACCTGCCGAGTACAGCATAGCATAGCTCCTCAGACCACAGCTGGTGCTCAGTTTTTCTGGAGAAAGCAATCAATTCAAGTCTGAATGGAGAGGGAGTGGGTATCATATGCAAATTTCCATCTCGTCACCCAGCAACACTGAGGCAACTTCAAAGGAAAGCCAAGGCCTACCCAACACATGCCAAGAACATGACAAGCAGCCTCCAAATATCAGTAGGAGGCTTATCCTGGGGCAAGGGAGGAAACGCCCCAGTTCTGGGTCTGATCCTTCTGGCTTTGCGAGAAGGTGTCAGGAGGTAGTCCCATTCCCACTCTGCCGCACCCCTGAGGCCTGCATCTCTGCTTCACCTAGGGCTCCCCTCCCTATCAGAGCCCATCCCCATGGATGGCCTGGAGTAAGCCGAGGGCCCTGGCTAAGCCTCCACCATCTCCCTGAAGCTCCACGCTCCCCTCCCACAGATATCCCACAGGGCTGGGCAGGGCAAGCCACCAAGGGGCCAAATACCCACTCCCTTTGTCCCCAAACCCAGCACATCCTCACCCCCACCACATCCTGAGAGGTCAAGAAACCAGTCCTGTTACAGCCCACAGGGTAGGGCAAGGCCAGGTCTCAGGAACAGCTTGGTCATCACCAGCAACTGGGCTCCAGGGCCTTCTTCATAAACAAACACACATACGCACACAAACTCACTTCCTGATTTTCAGGCCCTCTTCATTGTCTGGAAGGAAAAACTCAAAAGACTTGTATGTCTTGACCATGTCCCGGCGATACTGGCCAACGTTGAATTCTGGGGGAAGGGAGAGGCTCAGTTTTCACACAACAGCATCCCTCCCCAACCCCTGACCTTGACCCACCCCCAGGCCTCCCCGCTCCCCCACAAAGTCCCAAAGCCCCCTTGGAAAGCCAAGGCTGAGTCTCACCCCGCGTGGGCACGCCAATCCAGTTCAGGTAGCGGGTCAGCTTCTTAGAGATGTAGGTCTTGCCCCTGGCAGGCAGCCCCACCATGACAATGAGCGTCGGGCAGTTGGTCATGCAAACTGAAAGGCAAGGAGCAGTGTCTGAGGAGGCCGGACCCCTCCCAGTGGGCCCCTCCTTCCAGGCCCAGCATCAGATGTGCCTTCCCAGGCTCCTGGCAGCAGAGAGGTCCCTGGGCACCCCCAGACCGTGGTCTCTAACCAGCGCTGGCATGCCCAGTTCCCCAGGCCTGTCAGTGCTCAGGGAGACGCCGCGGGATCTCGCCAGCATTTACCCTGAAGTGCACCATCAGATATAAAGCTGGAGCTGCCACGGCCCTGGCTAAACTCTGCGGGGGAGTTCCCCTGGCAGGTGGGACAGCGCCAAAACCCAGTGGGGTATTCAATGCCTGCCTGTCATCCAGGAACCCGTCATTCAGCATTCCTGCTCACACAGCACCACTGCTTCCGCTCCCCAGGGAGAATTTCTCTTCATCTACAAAGCCCGGAAGCAGCTTCTGCAGTGAGTCCTTCCTCCAAGGCACCTGCATGCCCACCTGCTGCGCTCTCTCCCTCAACCCAGTCATCTCGCCAATGAGTCTGCTCTCCACAACTGATCACTTGGGGTGAAAGCAGCCCCGCAGTGTCTGAGCCATTCAGGATCCTGAGGCCTGGCAGATTTGGTGCTCAAAAATTGTGGGCAGGGAAGGAGACGGAGGCACCTCAAAACCCACCAGGGTGAGGGCCACAGGGGGCTGAGACCAGAGACCCAGGCCAACGCCACAAGGGCGGTCCCTCTGATAGCCAGCCACCGCCATCCCATGTGCCACCAGGTCAGTGTGCCAAAAAGAGAAGCTGCCAAGGCTAGAGGCGGGGAAGAGTCTGCACCAGCCCCCGAATCCATGGCCCACTAAGACAGACACCAAGGCAGCAGAACTGCCAGACTACGGGAGCCAGCTCCACTTTCAGTGTGGTCTCACCTCAGAAGCCTCAGGAAGCTTCCCTTTCATCGTCCTCAGGACCCGGGCCAGGTAAAACCACAGCAGACAGATGGACAGAGGTGGGGACCTGTCACTACTCCTCCTCTGCCCACATGGCTCTGCAAGTGCTTTCACCTGGTAGCCCTCCTCAGACAGACTGCTGGACCCCACCCTTCAACCTGTCTCCCTCACTGGAGATGGAGTGCAGAGGTGGTCAGAGTCAGTCAGGCCTGGGTTCCTATCTTGACTCTGACACTTACTGGCAACTCTGAGCCTTGGTGTCCTCACCTGTAAAATGGGATGATAATCCCTCAGCAACGCCTAGCGACATCCCCATGTAAGAGCTGGAACACTTCCAGGAAGCTGTGCCCTCTGCCTGGACTTGGCAGCCCGCCTGGCTAAGGACACAGATGTACCTCAGGACTGCCCTTGGGACTTGGGGTGCAGAGGCAACTGTCTGTCTCCAGGCAGGCCCCGAATAGAAGTAAAAGACCCTGCTTGTCAGTGGGGGCTCCGTCACTCCTGTGCATGACTTTTGGGCAAATGTGACCCATTCTGCAAGCCCCAGGGGAGAGAAGGAGGGGATCCTGCAGACACAGCCTGATGGTGAGTCAGAGTGAGGAACCTTGCAGAAAAACCTTAGCGTTGGGACTTCCCTGGTGGCGCAAGTGGTTAAGAATCCTCCTGCCAATGCAGGGGACATGGGTGCAAGCCCTGGCCTGGGAAGATCCCACATGCTGCGGAGCAACTAAGCCCATGTGCCACCACTACTGAGCCTGCGCCATAGAGCCCGCGTGCCACAACTACTGAAGCCTGTGCGACTAGAGCCTGTGCTCCACAACAAGAGAAGCCAGCACAATGAGAAGCCTGCACACCCAACGAAGAGTAGCCCCCGCTCACTGCAGCTAGAGAAAGCCCACATGCAGCAACAAAGACCCAACGCAGCCAAAAGTAAATTTATTTTTAAAAAAAACAAAAACAAAAACCTCAGCATTGGCTAAGCTGAGAGAAAAAGTTAGGCAAGGCCCTGCATCCTGAGGGCCAGGCCAGTGCTGCTGAGTCCTGGGCTGTTTGCACAATTTCTGGCCGTTTGGCCAGGGCTCCCCAGCAACCACAGCGCAGTGCATCAGCTACTCACTGTGGGGAAAACCTGCGCCCAGCCCGCTCCCTCTGATGAGGCCACCCCTTCCCATGGCTCCCTGAAGGGCTCTCCCACGACCCCAGGGCTGAGGTTCTGCATCACCTCTTCACAGCTTCCATCTTCCCAGAGACGCCCCTGGCCTCCTCCCACAGCGTTTGGTGACAGCATCTCCCCGCCCCATGCACAGCCATGGTGGGCAGGCAGGGCAGCAAATCAGGGCTGGGCACAAAACGAGAGCAATAAATTACCTATCACCTCTGCTCCTCAAGATAAGGTCCCAAGTCAATGATACAAAAGAAAATTCAAAGTACAAGTATATTCACACCAGCCCTGCTTGCAACAGCAAAACACTGGGGAAGTTCCAGCAATGGAGAAATTGCAAACCGAGGCCCACACGGAGGAAACACACTTGAACCAAGGGCAGGTGGACCAGGTGAGTGGGGGCATGCAGTTGGAGCTGCAGATCTGGGCCCTCAGGACCTCAACATTGAGCAACAGGACAGCAGAACACACAGTTCAGAACATGGGGCATGTGCGGAAGGAAATCTGAAGATATGTCAACTCAGCTTTTCTCACTAGTTCCTGTAAATTATCTGTAAATTTGCTCAAGCCCACAGGAGCCCAAGGAGTCGAGAGGCTGAGACAAGCCTGGTGCTGGTGACTACTTTCTGGTGGTACCTCCGCAGGGGCAGCCACAAGTCCCTGGAGTGGGTTCCAGAACTAAGTCTTGAACTGCACCTGCCCCGACTTCCGTGGGCCGGGCTGGGGAAGGGAGAATTCTTTAAAATAAAGCAAACTGGCATTACTGTCCTGTTCAGAGGGGAGAGAAAGTTGTCTCTCCTACTGTCCTGTGCACACACCAGTCGTGGCCTTACCCAGGCAGTCTTGCCACCTTTTGGCTAAGAAAAGCTATCAAATACTGTCCTTTCTGCCATGTTCCCCAAGTCCCCTTTCCATCTCCTACCCCATCTGCCCCCAGAGCTCCTCCAGGTCAATGACCAGAAAGGTAACAGCTTCCAGGCCCTCTGTGTAGCCCTGAATTCTATCAAAAGGAGGAAGAATTGCTCATGAAGAGTGGGGGAGGAGAAGGCAGGGAACATCCCTCAGCCAACCAGCCTCTGTTGCCCTGAGGAGCTCAGACTAGACCCCAAAGACAGCCCACCACACAGCACAGACTAGGGCCCCTCATCCTCTTCTCTATAAAGCCCTGTGATCAAGTCAACTTCCACCCACCTTGACCCTCAGGTTCCCACCTGTCCTTGTGGTCCTCCAATCTAGTTAGAAGCCCACTATGCAAAGGGTAAGATGCTGCATGAATACGGGCTTGGGACCTGAGGTGCTGGTTCCTTGTTCATTCCCTGCTTACTCCCTCCTTGCTGTGAACTGTGAGACCCTAGCCTGGGGTCCAAACCCCCACAAATTTGCAGGTCTCATCTTTAGCCTCTTGGGTGCTACCTCCTCCTCCAGGAAGCCCTCCTGTGCCGGGCCAGCTCACAGTCCCACCCACTGCAACACCCTGAGGCAGTGCCATGGCACGAGCCCCTCTGCTCAGGCCAGAGCCACATTTTAGTTGCATACCTGGAGCTTGGAGAAACACAGGCCTGCCCCAGGGGCAGTTAGACCTGGGCAAGTACCCTCCCATTGGGCCTCAACTCCTTTGCCACCTGAAAGGGGGTTGGCTTGGAGCTTCAATCCCTGACTTTGAGGTATGGAGAAGCAAAGAAACAACAGTGATGATAAATTACAAAATTACCTGCTACCATTTATCAAGCACTTATCAAGAGGCTCACAGGACTTCCCTGGTGCCAATGCAGGGGACATGGGTTCGAGCCCTGGGCCAGGAAGATCCCACATGCCATGGAGCAACTAAGCCCGTGCGCCGCAACTACTGGGCCTGCGTGCTGCAACTACTGAAGACCGCACGCCTAGAGCCTGTGCTCCACAACAAGAGAAGCCACCGCAATGAGAAGCCCGTGCACCGCAACAAAGAGTAAACCCCGCTCGCCGCAACTAGAGAAAGCCCGCGAGCAGCAACAAAGACCCAATGCAGCCAAAAATAAATAAATATAAAAATAAATAAATAAATATATTAACTTTAAAAAAAGAGGCTCACAGCAGCTTCATAGTGCAAGGATGATGACTGTCTCAGTCTCACAGATAAGGAACCTGAGACCTAGAGGGTCAGCTCTTTGCCCAAGGTCACCCAGCTAAGCCACGACGCAGCTTGAGTGCTCCTGCCTCCAAAGTCCATGTTCTCACTCCTTCTCCTTTATGTAACAACGGAGGCCACCCCCTAGTTAGAACAATACAGCCCTAACACGGACTGACTAGAAGCACAAGAGAAAGGGGCCTAGCCCTCCACACTTCCAGAAGTCTAGAAGGAAAACTGGCTAGGGTGTAGCCATAGTCCCTTAGGACTGAATACTGACTGGAAAGCCATGGCCCCAGGGCTAAAAGCAGGTTCAGTTTCAGCAGCCCACCAGGACCTACATTATGGTCAGAGTAACGACCCACCAGAATGTCTGGTCAAAGCCACGGCCACCCCTACCAGGTTCCACAGTGTGCTAAGAGATGCACACACTCCTCACCTAGGACTCACACCCTTGGTCAAAGCCAAGGCCCCCAGGATACCCTCAAAGCAAGACAAGCACCAAGCACTCTCTCCTCTCCTATCATGTCCAAGCAGAGGTCAGGAGTGCAGGGAGACCCCAGCACATAACACAGTCTCCTGACCTCCATTTCCAAATCTGTATCAGAAGCTGGACTAGATGTTCTCTGAGGACCTTGCCAACTTGCAAATTTATTACAACATTTCAGTTACTCCTAAAATAAATCTTTGTTTTTCTTGGTAATAAAAAAGTTGCAGACTCATTTAAGGACAAGCAGAAAATCAATGAAGTGGGTTTAACACCTAGGACCACAGGAAAAGTAATCCCCTTAACGATTCCTTGAATTTCAGCGTATGTTCTAGATGTTTCCACCCTCCAGTTTTACCAGTCACCCACAACCCCACCTGGATGCTTACACACCCATGGACACAAAGACAGGCCCATATAACAAAGTGGTCTCACTGTCTCTATCCTGAACACATGTGCACTTCCCTGAAATTCCTCCCAAAACTCGATTTCAGGCCCAGAGATGGGCCTTCCTCCCCACCTTGGGCCTTTGAAAGTTCTGGGCTCAGAGAGACCAAGCGAATCTCCTAGGGCCAACACAGCTCAGACCCCGGCCTGACCACCCGGCCCACGCTCTCTGGCCAGCTGAGAGGGCAGGACCGAGGCTCCAAGTCCTCCCCTGACCTGAGGCGGTGGGGACAGAGTGGTGTGGGAAGGGTCCTAAGCCCTCCCCTAGGTGATGGCGGCCAGAACTAGCTCCCGCTGAGCCGAGACGTCGCAACACACCTGTCCCCGCCTCCCGCTCTGCCACACCTGTCCCAGGCCTCCCACCTGTTCCTGTTCCCCTCCCACTAGTCACGGCTGCCTCACCTGTCCCCGGTTCCCCACCTGTTCCCGGCTCCCTCTCCACGTAAGACCAATACCCATGCCCATGCACCGCCCTCCCCCTTCCCCGCAGACCCCGCCTCACCACCGCGCTGGCAGGCGTGCAGAGCAGGCCGCCCGTTGCTGTACGGCATCCAGATCTTCTTCAGGGGGTTCTGGGTCAGTTCCCGTGGGGACGCCATCCTGGGGCTAGGATGAGTCGGACTGCGCTGCTTCCAACCCAGCAGCCCGGCCACCTCGGGCCACTCGATGCCCCGCCCCCCAGCTCTACCCCTCAGCCCCGCCCCTCCTGAAGCCGCGTTGACGCCCTTCCAACTCCCCGCAGGCCCCGCCCCGGAACGAGTAGGCTCCACCCCAACTGAAGAGCGCCTGGCCTCCTACCACGCATGCTCAGCTCGCCTACTAGCGCGTTTTGGACTAAGCGGGCCCGCCCTGCATGCCAGGATGGGGGACGCGCATGCCCAGCTCCCCAGTTTCCAGGCTTGGATGGTGCAGGCCCCGCCCTGGATGCCGGAGCCCAGCACACCCAACGCGACCCTGATGATTTGCATAGACCTCACCCACGGCTTCGCCCTGGGCGTGCCAGGCTTGCCCCCAGGACACCCGAGGTCCCGCTTCCCGCTCTGCGTGACCTCAGGGCCCCCAGGAGGAGGGGTTTGCATGCGTTGGGGTAGGCCTGCGTGACGCGCAGAGCTTAGTTGGTCAGGACCAGCCTGGCGGCCTCTGCGTAACTCTCATCACTGGCCAGGTTGTCAACTCCGCCGCGCCCCACCGGCCTTGCGCCCCGACCCTCTCTTCTGCTCCGAGTCCCGGGACTCTCCACTGCCCACAGGAGCAAGCTGCCCAACCACGCTGAAAAAGCTCCTTTATCTCATGGACAGGGACAGAGGACAAATCTCAAAATTAATCGTGTTTCTCTCTTTGCCTTAGCTGCTGGGGAGCTCGGGCTAAACCCCAGCCCACCTGGAGCACGTGAGCGGCACCTAGTAACCAAGGTCCCTGGGGACTCACCAAACCCTGACAGTATCTTACTTCTCCTTCCAGGATTTCATTTTTACCAATTAAATTTTAAATCATAAGTTTACACATTTTTTTCTTTAATGAGCCTCTGCTTCTTCATCAGGAAAATGGAATACAAACTGTCATGGATCTTACAAGATTCTGGTATGCGTTAAAAGTGTCAGTGTCTGAGAAATCCATTCTAAAGCACATTAATGTTATCATTTATTATATTATTTCTCTTCCTCCTGTCTCTAAAAATGCAGTGGAGGCAAGGGGCAAAGGAGAGAGCCTGAGTTCGGGAACACTTGGTCTACCTCCTCTCTGTCTCCTCAGCCCAGCCTCTTAAGCTTTGTACACTTTCTGCCCCCGACCTTAGCTGACACTGCTCGAGTCTGGGTCACACTGCTCTCTAGCGATGTCCTCCACCACATCCCCTGGCAGGATCACTGCATCCCCAAGTTCTCTCTGCTTAATGTGTGCCCAGCCAGGATCCAGGGGCTGGGGCATGGAGAAAAGTCTCCACCCAGTGTTCCACAGGGGCAGCACCCCTCCCTCTGCCCTCCTTGTCACACCCCTGCCTTGAGTCAGTCCTCCAAGTCACAGCCCAGCCCTTCAGAGCCTGGCAAGGACCCTTAAGATGACTGATACAGATGTCTTGCCCACTTCACAGGAAATGAACGTTAAGGAGGTCCACGTGCTAGAAGCCCACGCAGACCTTCCCTGGAAGCAGCTCAAGCTGCCTCCCCAGGAAATACCCTGCTCAGACAGAGTTGACCACTTCCTCCTTCTTCAGCCTCCCTCTTCAGTGTCCACCGTCCACCTCCTTCCCCACCTCATGCCCAGCAGCTGGCACACCCACAGGCAGCTCCTGATGAGCAGGATGCCCCTAGTGACCTTCCACCCACTTCCTACTTCTCCAAAGCCACTCATTCTGTTCCTGACAAGTCAGCCCTCCTGTCTGTCTCCTGGCCACTACCAAGGCCATCCTGGGGCCACCCTAGCCTCAGAGACCTTGTCACCACATACCCACACCCTGTCCAACCCCCAGCAGTCATTGCAAAGTCTACCTCATCTAACATCCACAGACACCCTGCACCTTCTCAGGCCTGCCATTCTCCTCTCCAACCCTCTTGGAATGTTAGTCAAAGGCTGGGGGTAGGGGACAGCCAGGGCAGGGCAGGAGGCCAGGGCCATGTCTAGGAAGCCATCCTCACCTCCAGAAGTCTGAGTCTGGCTTCCCAGGAAAATCAGTGGCTCTGTACCTCCCACTCTTCCCGTCTGACCCTGGGCTGACCCAGACATACCTTCCCAAGTCTCTATATCCAGTGTGAGGCCACATGTCAACAGCAGGAGGAGCCTGGAGCCCCTCCCCAAAGGCCAGGGTCTACATCTGCTCTGAGGATACTCCCCTCCCATGGCCCCATTTCTCAGGTAGGAAACTGAGGAAGGGGAGAAGGGCCCAGCGTCACAGAACCGCCAGCCCACAGTGCAGGATGGACTCAGCTCAGCTCCCAGCCCTTCAGAACCTCACCTCCCACACCTTGTACTATAACCACACATCCCACCTCCACACTTGCACTCTTGCATGTTCCCTCCATTGAAATGCTCTCCTGACTTTCTGCTCCCTCAGCGCCAATACGTCCAATAGAATAACTGGCCCTCATGGCTTTCCCTCCTTGGGGCCATCCCAGAGTGAGCCAGCTCTCCTGGCCCGAGGGTGGGAGGTGTGCTAGGATGTCAGTGTGCACTTGTGTATGAACACATCCTGCTCAGCTTTCCCTCGCCGTGAACCTGCCTGGCCTGGCTCCTGTGGTGCCCTCTGCACTGACCACTGGACCTCCTCCCAGTGTCCCAGACTACAAGCTGTGGGGTGTCCTCAGTCTTCAGTCCTCAATGCTCAAACTCTTCCCAGTCCACGTGTCTGCTGGCCAGACCTGGCCAAACCGACAGCCACCCTTTGCAGCATATGGGCCCAGGGACCTCAGTGCATCCCACACAGACCCACACACCACTGCACGAAAGCATGGTGTGCACACAGCCACTGGTGTACACACACTAACAGGCCCTGCACCCAGGCTGGTGCAGAGACAGGCCAGCTGCGGTGAGGCCTGCTGCTCTCTGCTGTCTTCCTTCCCCTTTATTCCCTCCTCCTCTCCCCTCTGCTGTCACTGGGAGGTTGGGGAGTTCCTAGGAGTTCCAGCTTCCTCTGGCCATTTCTAGCCAAGGATCATCCTGTGTCTCCCTGGGTCCAGAGCTCACACAGGGTGTGAGGTTCCAACTTGGGGGTAGAGAGCCGTGTAACCAAGCAGCCCGTGAACCCTGGCCTGCACTTGCTGATTCCAGCCTGGCACAGGGCACACAGTAGGTGCTCAAAGTGACTCAGGACCAGCCAGAGCACACAGTAAGGTGCTCAGAGAGGTTCCTGACTGGGACAGAGCACACAGTAGGTGCTTAGAGCAGCTCAGGACCGGCACAAGGCACACAGTAGTTGCCCTAGAAATGCTGGTTTAAGGGCTAAAGTAACATCACATGAAAAACTTCCCAAATGAGCCTCTGGATATGACCCCTGAGGGGGGACCTGGATAAACATGACCCCTTGGAGGCCACCAAAGGGCAGAGCAGGAGGCCCCCTGGGAAGCTCCAGCTGACTGTCCCTCCCCCTGGGCTGGAGGAAGAAGCTATTTATAGTTCCCCCTTGGCCCAGCTCCTTCTCCCCGGCAAGACGCCAGTGTTCCCCCTCCTCCATGCCACTGACAGACTGATGCCCCTAAGAGCACCCCTATTCCTGGAGAGACCCCCAACACTCTCACACCCCTTCTAGCACCACCTCCACTTTGCCCAGGTCTTTTCCCAATCCCCCCACCCTGTCCACCCTGCCCCGTGCCTACCCTGCCTGCTGCTCCCTGACCAGGGGTCCGTCAAGAAGCTGCCTCCTTCCTTGCCTCTGTTCATCCTGCAACCAAACTGGCCTGGGCCGCCGCCCCCTGCAGCTCGGAGTCGGGCAGCCCCGCCCTCCAGGCTCCGGAGAGAGCCCAGCAGGCCGGGTGGCCCCGCCTCTCCAGCCCCGCCTTGGGCCCGCCCCCCAGGGCTGCTGACAACTGTGAGATCTCCGTCAGTGACCCCGGCCCTGGGCAGCCACACTTCCGACAGTGCTCTCTCTTTCTCCAGCCCTCGTCTCCAGCTGGAGTTGTCTACACTACCCAGAATACCTGCCTCATCTGCAGGCCAGCCTGACCACACTCTCCAGAAGGTCAGTCCCATCCCAGCACAGCAATGGAGTTGGGGTTGTGAGATTAGGCAAAATATACGCCCTGCACACCAAGGGACAGTGAAAGGGGCGGGAGGAGTGGGGAAAGGAGCAGGGTAGCCAGCTATGACTCCGCCCTCATGTGTCACTGCCTGGGTGCACACGACTGTGTGATTCTTGTCTATCCCATTCTCCGGTCACTACATGTATTGAGCGCTTTCTGCGTGCCAGAACCTTCATGTACATTACATCACTCAGTGCTCACAAGAAGCTTGGTGGCATCACTCTGCTTTACAGAGGAGAAAACAGGCTTGGAAAGGTGAGGAGGTTTGCTCAAGACAATTCGATGAAGGAGGGGCAGTTGGGCCAGAGCCCCAGCAGCCTGAGCTCCCTCTCCCCTGAGCCATGTGTATCCAAGGGCAGAGGCTGGGTATGCAGGGGTGTGGGTAAGACAGTGCCTGGCTATGTGTTGAGCGTGCTTCATGTAGGTTTGGGGGACAAGCTCCTGTTCCTCCCAGCTCCCTCATATGGCCTCACCTTGCTCACACGTACTCACAGCTGTTAGATACACAGAGATGCAGCCACACATGCGTGCACACCCCCCCACCCACACACACACAGGGCAAGGCTGCCACGGCCATAGACCTCCCACGTACGACCATCTCACTCTGCCTAGAGATGCCCCTGATAGCCCCATCCATCTGGGGTGGGTGCTGTCTCACGCATGTGACCCTCCGCCAGCATTTCTCTGTGTGGTGACCTGTGGGAGGACAGGGCAGACCTGTGGGTCTGGTCTTAGGTGGGCTGGTCTCTGATGCAGTGATGGTCTCTTGTGTTGAGGTGCCTGAAAGTGGCCTTACAGTGACCACATGTGACGGTGTCCAGATGCTCTGTGACTGGACACAAGTGGGACCCAGACATGATAAGACTCCATGCGGTAGTGACCTTCAATGGTAGTGTCCAAGCTGTCCAGACATACTGTAAGCCTGTGGGGCTCCTAGGAGTGGCAAGACTCCACTTGGCACCCTGACACAGCAACATCCAGGCTGTCCAGACACACTGTGACTCTGTGAGGCACTCTGATATGACACCACATGGCAGTGACCCCACGTGGCGGAGTCCTGATGCACCGTGCCCAGATGTAGCACCGTCCAGCTCTGCCGCTGCCTTGCAGGTCTCCCCATCCACACTGGCTCCATCACTGTGGTCCCCTCCCTCAGGCTCAGCGGCGGCCAACATGGGCCAGGATGTGGGTATTGGCAGCAGCTTGCTCCCTCACTGCCCTGGCCCGGGTCTGCTCCAGTAAGATCCGCAGGAGGCCAAGGGGGACATCCAGCGAGAGGGTGATGCGGGGGCCAGGGCGGGGGCCAGGGCCGGGGCGGCCCCAAGCAGTGGAGGGGCCTGTGGTGCTGGCTGAAAGCCTCTCTGAGGTCACAGGGCGGGGAGTGGCCTGGGGAAAGTTCTGAGGGAGAAGCTGGAAGCCTGGGATAGGGGTTGCTGGGACAAGCAGAGTCCTGCCCAATGTCAGGACCATCAGCACCAGCAGAGCCCACCTGGTCATCGTGTGGTCAGGCTGCGAGGAGAAAACAGGTTCAGGGCAGGGGCCCTGGTCAGCTATGGCCCATAGACAGAGACAGATGGGAAAAGCAGAGAGACAGAGAGCGGCCAGGCCAGGGACAGAGAGAGACAGAAACAGATGAAGGAACAAGGAGAGAGCCAGAGTGAGACAGAGATAACAGACAGAGCCAGGCAGAGAAGGGGTCAGAGGGAAAGAAAGAGTGAGAAAGAGAGTGAAAGAGACAGAGATAGACAAAGTGATGGAGAAACCCAGAGACAGAGAGCCACAGGTACATCTAGATATGGATATATTTTATAGAGAGAGAGATGGGGGGGAGGGAAGAAGAACAAGAAGAAGAAGAAGAAAGGGAGGGAGGGAGGGGAGAGGGAGAGGGAGAAAGAGATGGAAATGAATGAGAGGGAGGCGGAGCAAATGGAGAGTGGAAGAAAAAAGAGACAGAGGGCTTCCCTGGTGGCGCAGTGGTTGAGAGTCTGCCTGCCGATGCAGGGGACATGGGTTCATGCCCCGGTCTGGGAAGATCCCATGTGCCGCGGAGCGGCTGGGCCCATGAGCCATGGCCGCTGAGCCTGTGCGTCCGGAGCCTGTGTTCTGCAATGGGAGAGGCCACAACAGTGAGAGGCCCGCGTACCGCAAAAAACAAACAAACAAAAAAAAAGAGACAGAAACTGCCCCAGAGACAGTGTGATGGAAATAAGGATGCAAAGAGAGAGAAACACAGAGGGACCAAAGGGGAGCCTGAGGTCTGAGCGAGAAAGCTTGTAGTAGATCCAGGGCAAAGAAAGGCAGGAATGGGGGTCCTTGAGGCAGAGAAGCAGCCAGAGATCCCAGGGCGCCTCAGGTTCAGAGACCTCCACTGACCCAAATCCCAGATCCATTCAACCCCAAAGGCCCTGCCCACCCACCTTGACCCCAGTCCTACCAGTAGCAGTCTCCTCTAGGGTTAGCTAGGGCCAGGCAGTGCTGTGCTGTGGTCTGCCTCTCTGCCCTCTTCAGGGCCCATTTATCTCCCTCAGCCCCTGGGCTGACAGCTGGGCCCTGTCTCCTGGCTTGAGGCAGCCCCCCACCTATGATTCATCCCCTTCTGGGGAGCAGTGAGGACATATCCTCGGCCCCTACCCTGTCTTCTTTCTGGGGACAAGTTGGAGACTGAGGGTCACAGGACAGTGACCACGGCTGGACAGTGGTACTGCCCCCCTGACACCCACACCTCCCCAAACAGTCACAACAGGGGCCTTTAAACAGCAGCTTTAATGCCCCCCAGAATCAGCACCATGTCGTCACAGGCTTGGGCCAAGGGGCAGGTCAGATGCGGTCAGATTCAGTCACATCCGCTCACTGCCCACAGCCATCCCCACACTGAGTCATCTGCCGGGGAGGCAGGAGCCACAATGGGGGTTTATTCACAGGGGGGAAGGCTAGACCCATGGAACAAGTCACTGAAATTAACGGACACGCTCATGCACGCTCACGTGCACGCAGGCCTCTAGCACCAAGGGGAGGGACAGCAGGGTCCAGCTGAGACACCGACTCCTCCAGGGGATGCTGAACTCCAGCTCATCATCTGCCTAAGCTCCCGGCAGCACCTGGGTGGGGCAGGTTGGGTTCAGCCATCTGACCTTACCCATCCCATCAGCCACAGAGAATGGGGAAGATGGGGGCATAGGGTGTGGAGGCTCTCCTGCAGAGAGGGAGGCTCACTCAGGTCTTTAAGGGAGGGAGCACTGAGGGTGGCCATGCTGGGGACTCCACATAGAGCTGGGGTTCTCTACTCAGCTCTTTGGTCTGGAGGGGTCTGTCCCAGGTCTCCCAGTCTGAGGGGGCTTCTGACCCAGGACCCTGACCCTGGACATGATCTGGGTAGGCCCCTAATGGGATGGGAGGTACGCCCATACCTGTCCCCTGGCTCTGAGCCACCCGGGGTGGGCAGCGGCGCTCACAGGCCTCACGGGTCCCAAAACGGTTGGCATTCCCTCCACAGCCACCATAGACAAAGGGGTGACAGGCCTCCGTACCACCTGCCACAGCCCGATGATACCAGCGCAGGGTGTAGGCAGTACAGGAGCCCTCGTCCAGTGGAAGCGAGCAGGGGTCCGGGGCTGATGGAGGTCAGAGAGGTCAGCAGGGATGGGCTCTGTCTGCCCTTCCCCAAATCCCTCTGGGCCCAGCCCCCTTTCTCACCATCGCCATCCCAAGGAGCCTCAGGGTCCTGGTATTCCTCCACGGAATACTCAGAGTATTCGTACTCATCATCCTCAGGGGGCACCTGGCCTGCACGCATGGTGGGGTGTGCTGTGAGCAGGGCCCCAGTAGGGCCGGGTTCATGCTGCCCAACCCTGGCCCTTGGATGGGGTGGGCAGCACTGGTCTCCCACGTGTACACAAGAGTGTTCTCTGAATGTGGACCCTACACGCGTGGCGTGGGACCTGCACACGTGAGCAGCCCTGTGTGTGTCTGTTCTCCCACCTGACACGCCCCACGGCTCCAGCCGTCCTCACCTTCCTCCTCTGCATGGGAGACGCGGAGAATGGGCACGGCGTGGAGCTGGGGGCCAGCGGTGTCTGCAGCGTAACTAGGGAGGGGTCCTAGAGCCAGAAGCAGGGGCACAGGGCTCTGGGGTCAGCATGGTGGCCACCCCAGCCAAGCCCCTGCTGCGAGGACCCAGGTGATGGGCACAGCAGGGCCTGGGGTGAGGAAAGTTCCGGGAGCAGAAAATACCAGAAAACTACTCACGTGATCCAGATGTGATAAACTGGCCCTGGCAGGCTGGAGGGGGCAGAGAGGGGGCAGGGAGAGAGACAATAACAGAGCAGGAGACAAAGATGGAAAGAGGCAGGGAGAGAGACGCACACGGGGGCAGAGACATACAGAGACGGACAGCAGGAGAGAGTGACAGACAGGAGAGAGAGGAAGGGAAGCAGATGCAGAGAGAGAGAAAGAGAAAGAAAGGAAGGGGAGAAGCAAACAGAGGGCGAGAGTGAAGTTGGGAACAGGCCAACAAAGGGCAAGAGAGAGAGGGAGAGACAGCCAATCAGGAGCCGCAGGCATGGAGACAGAGGGAAAGCAGCCACAGAGAGAGGCGGAAGTAGACCACCTTCACTCTCTGATGCCCCCCAGGGCCACCAGAGCCCTCCACCCACACCCTGGCTCCACGTCAGGCCCTGAGGAACTGGCTCTGCTCACACCTCCACCCCCTCCACAAGCCACCATCCTGGGCACCCAGGAACACTACGAGTCCCTCCACCTCTGCCTGGGTCTCCATTTGGGGAAGTCCTGTCAGCATGTCTGTCCTGAAACACCTGTGTGCTTTTTGTATCCATCTGTCTCCACCCATCTCCTTGACTGCTTGCCCCTTGGAAGTTCTGGGGATGCTGCCTGCCCCTGTCTAGGGGTACGGGGATGGAGTGGAGTGGTACCCAAGAGACTGTGGGCTGAGCACCACTCACCGCAATGCTGAATCATCTCCTGACGCACAAGGCCCCGAATGTCATCCTCCTAGGAGCCCAAGACCACAAGGGTCATGAAGAACCAATGGATCACAGAAGGACAAAGGGTACATGATGCAGGGATCATGGAGGGACAGCGCTGAGTCAGGGTCCAGGGTCCAGGGGGTCGGGGGTTGGGTGCAGGAGGCAGAGCCCACAACCCCCATACCCCACACTCACTGTCAGTGCAGCTTCTCCCTTCTCGCCGCGGGGCCCCACAGGTCCTGGCCGCCCCTATGTGCAATGGATAGGACCAGGCTGTGACCTCTGATCTCACGGACACCAGAGGTCACCCCAACCTTTGACCCCAAGCCTAGGAATCCCCACTCACCTGCTCCCCTCTCTCTCCTGGGGTTCCAGGGCCCCCAGGGGCCCCCACCACACTCTCTCCAGGGGGACCTCGTTCACCCTGTCAGACAGGACCAAGTAAGCAGGGTCAGAGGTAGTGGGGGTCCGAAGTAGGACAAATTGGGGTCAAAAGTTCAGAGGTTGGGGCAAAGATATTGGGGTAATGGGTTGCAGAGCTAGAGATCAATGAGGTGTGAAGGGTCAGTGAGGCTCAGGGGTCTGGAATCAGAGTCAGGGCCCCTCACCTTCTGGCCCTGAAGTCCTTCGGGGCCTTTGGGACCAATACTGCCAGGTGGCCCGGGGGGACCACTAGAGCCATCACTGCCCCTGGGACCTGGGAAGCCCCCAATTCCTGGAGGCCCCTGAGGAGAGATAGGTCAGGGTCAGTGATGAGAGCTTCCAAAGATGGACCCACTTCCAGAGAGTACAATCTCCTCAATTCACCGTGACCTTAGCCTCAACTTACCCGCTCCCCTTTCTCGCCCTGGTCACCCTTGGGTCCTGGCTGCCCATCAAAACCGCGGTCACCCTGGGAACAGAAAGAAGCATGAGAGTCCCTCTGCCTTGGCCTACCTC
The DNA here is from genome assembly GCF_937001465.1 of Orcinus orca. Taxonomy (NCBI): domain Eukaryota; kingdom Metazoa; phylum Chordata; class Mammalia; order Artiodactyla; family Delphinidae; genus Orcinus; species Orcinus orca. The sequence continues at coordinate 39,367,773 of NC_064568.1, read as the reverse complement.
AGCTCAACCCCCATAAGCCCCCAGGCCCAATGGCCATAACCTCAAGTACCTGTGGCCCTACCAGTCGAAGACCCTCAATCTGCCATGATCCCCATGACCCTGACCCCGCTGTGATGCCCCTTGCCCTGACTCCACCTTTTTCCCCTACACTGACACTCCAGCCTCCCCACTGACCTCCACCCACCGTAACCCCTTAGCCCTGAGGCATGTGCTGCTCCACCTCCCATCCCTTAATCCTAAATGTGCATTGTGGGGACTTCCTTGGCAGTCCAGTGGTTAAGACTCCACGCTTCGGAATTTCCCTGGTGGTCCAGTGGTAAAGGATCCGCCTTATGATGCAGGGGACGTGGGTTTGATCCCTGGTCAGGGAACTAAGATCCCACATGCTGCGGGGCAACTAAGCCCATGCGCCACAACTACTGAGCTTGCGTGCCTCAACTAGAGAGACTGTGTGCCACAAACTACAGAGCCCACGCGCCCTGGAGCCTGCGTGCCACAACTAGAGAAGAGAAAACCCGCATGACACAGCTAGAGAGAAGCCCGTGCGCCGCAACGAAGAGCCTGCACACTGCAACGAAAGATCCCGCGTGCCTCAATGAAGATCCCACGTGCCGCAACTAAGACCCGACGCAGCCAAAGAGAAATAAAAATAAAATAAAGAAATAATAAATCAATCTTTAGAAAAAAAAAAAGACTCTGCGCTGCCACTGAGGGGGCACGGATTCAATCCTCGGTCGGGGAACTAAGATCCCGCATGCCACACAGTGTGGCCAAAGAAAAAATAAAAAAGCACATTGTGACCCCAACCCACCCTGAAACCTTAAGACCAGCCCCACTCCACCCCCCAATGTCCCAACCTTTCACGACCCAAAACCTTCCTTGACCCAAAACCTACACGACCCAACCGTGCCCTTCCCTGCCCAATCCTAAACCCCCAATGTCCACTGTTGAGAGAGACCCCATACCTTGGGACCAATCAGGCCCTCCTTCCCAGGGGCCCCTGACTGGCCTGGAACACCCGGCTCCCCCTGGACAAGAGAAGACATTAGTTAGGCCCTGGCCCACCCATCCACTCCTCATTCTGGGGGTGCCCCACTCTCACCAACTCTCCTTTGCGTCCTGCCAGCCCTGGGCGGCCCGGGGGACCAGCTTCTCCCTGCAGGAATCAGGTGGAGGGATCAGCCTTAGGCCCCAGGCCGCACAGCCCCCCACATCCCCACGCATATGCCCCATCACCCCTGTACCTTATCTCCCTTCTCTCCATCAAGGCCACAGGCTCCCTTAGCCCCCTGTTCGCCCTGCGGGAGAAAAGAAGTGAAAAATGACTTCCAGATACCTCACCCTGTAACCCCTTGACACTGAAACTACTCTCCAAACTGGCCTTAGATACTCCAACCTCTGACCTTCCAACCTCTAACCTAACACCTCACCTTCAACCCCAGATACCCCCACATCTGACCCCAAATACCTGACCTCTGACCCCAGATACCTCACCCTCCAACATCAGGTCCTCCTGATTAGGGGGAAAAAAGCAGTCCCCTTCTCACCTTGAGGCCCCGGGGACCCATGAAGCCAACATCTCCTTTGTCTCCTCGGACACCAGGGGCTCCGTCTTTTCCTCGGGATCCCTGGGGGGAAAGGGGTCAATGTGAGGCCAGGGGAGGTCAGTGAGGGATCAAAGGGAATCACTTTGGATGTAATGGACAAGGAACACCATAGGGGTGAGAATCATCATTAGGGGCCAGAGCCACTGGAAGGGCAGGGTTTTCCATGGGGATGAGGGTCACCATGGGCAGGGGTCACTATGTGGGTGGAACCATCATGGGGGCTACTGTGAAGGTAGGGGTCCCTGGACAACATGAGAGTACTGATTCACTGTAAGGTCAAAGGCCACTACATGGGCGTGGGGGCATCTTACCGGCTCACCAGGGATCCCTGCAGCACCAGGCTCACCCTGTGGGAAACACAGATGGGGGAGGGCAGCCCTTCAGTGTGACTGTCCCCTATACTGGCCTGTCTGCTGCACATGCAGCCACTCGGTGACTGCAGCCAGGGCCCAGGCTGCACAAGGAGCCCATGTGAGCACATATGGGGCCAACAGCGAGGGAGGCAGGAAACCCTCCAATGCTCAGAGGACACCCCTGGGACAGGGGTGTGTGATGCATGGCTCTGGGTCTGTACCTGGGGCGGGACTTGCCTTGGGTCCTGTGAGTCCACGCACTCCCAGCAACCCGGCTGAGCCCTTGTCTCCAGGCTGTCCCTTGGCGCCCTGTGGGAGTGACCAGGAGAGGGACACAATCAGGACCAGACCAGGCTGCATGCTCAGAGAATGACTGGAACCTGCTGGCTGAGGTGGAGCTGGCCAGTGCTGCTCCCACGCACTTCCCCATGGCCCCTTCCCTTCCAGCCCACGCCCCAGCAGGGTGGAGCTGGGGACTGTGGCTGGTGGGGTGGCTCATTTCTCACCCCAGGACCCCCAGATTCCTGCCACTCCTCTTACCACTGGGCCCCTACCCTTACCCCTACCTGGAGTACCCCTAACAGCCAAGGAGCCCCCTTCCCATTCCCACAGGCACTCTCATAGAGCCACAGTCCACACACTCCCCTTCTCACCTCCTATCCAGGCCCTTGGGCCCCCCCATAGAGCCCCCATCCTCTCAGCCACCCCACAGAGTTGCTACAGCTGACAGAACCCCCTCCCCTCTGACCCCCAGAAAGCCCCCTCCCATCCTCCCCTCCTGTCCTCACAGACCCTCCATGGAGCCCCCCAGCCTGTAGGACCCCCCTCCTCACCCTGTATAGAATATCCCAACCTCATCCCCATACCTTTTCTCCAGGGTCCCCACTGTCTCCCCGAGATCCTTTGTCACCATCTATGCCCCGAGGCCCTCGTTCACCCTGGGTCAGGGTCAGAAATCAGGGTCAGGGGCTAAAAGTCCCTTACCCTCTGAGGGTTTGAGCTCTCAGATCCCCTGGCCCAGCCCACACAGAAGCCCCTCCCACACCCATCTGCACATGGACCAGACCCACTCACCATGTCCCCCTTGGCACCTCGTGGCCCCGGAGGCCCCATAATCACAGCTGAGTCACCCTGAGTGGACAGGGGGCAGTCAGAGGAGTCAGGAGCACCCTTAGTCCCCTGCCCTCCCCCATGCACACACTCACCTTGTCACCCTTTAGCCCTGAGGTTCCAGTGTCACCCTATTGGGTGGAAGAGTGTGAGTCTCACCCAAATAGAGAAGCCCCAAATCCTGAGTTGCAAGATCCATCCCCACCCACACTCAGGGACCTCTTCCCCATATCCTTACCTTCTCCCCACGCTCCCCCCGGCTGCCTGGGGGACCCTGTATGAGAGAAGAAAATGGTGAGCTAAGGGAATTTGTGGGGACTACTGGGGAGAGAGGTCAGGGGGCAGGGGAGGACCGGGGGGCCTGGGGGAATGGGGGAGACAAAGGACCAGAGAGTAGCCAAGGAGAACCAGAGGGCTGCAGAAGGCTGCAGAGTGTCACAAGGGCACAGAGGGCACAGACAGGGGACTGAGTCACACCACTGGCTCTTTCCCCAGGGAGACCCACCACGAGTCCTCGGGGTCCCTCCAGGC